>NC_056730.1:113782026-114119526 GCF_019279795.1 Protopterus annectens
CTGGGCAAAAGTCCCATTTTCAGCAGAAGCCCAAGAAGAAAAGCCCCACATAAAATACATATTTACAGTAAACAACAATAACAATTAAATATTTTAAGCATTCTTTTTCAGGTAGTATTGAGACAGTAAAGATATTTATCATTTACTTCAGAAATTGTATTATTTTACAAAAGTCAAAGACATGTTAACATGTAATAGCTGGAGATACAAGAGCAATAACATTGCACATAGGTTCAGTAATATGTACAGTATACTGATATTAATGAGGTAGGATGTCACTACAGCTGGAACAGAAAATAGAGGAGGAGGATGGGTATAAACAGAACTAATCAAGAAAGCATAAGTAGAAAAGGTTTTGATAGTGAAGAGGTTGAGATAACAGTAGATAGTAAGGTGATGAGGTGGGTAAGGAGGGGGTATTAGTAGCAGAGGTTTACAGATGCAGGTTAGTTGAAGGAGCAGTAGTGGGGATGAAAGGGACCTTGATTAGAAAGGTGAAAGAGTCAGGATAATTGATAGAGAGATTGGCAGTAAAAGAGAAATAGAAAGAAAGGTTTATTTCGTTAGGATGGGAGCATGAGTGTAGCCATGAGGAAGTTAGTTGTTTTCTGGAGTGTGTTTGAAACATGTGGTAATGTCTTGTTTTAGGGTGGGTGAGATGGTGATCCAGTGCTTAATGTTTTATTTTGTGAGCACTAAGCAGTTGGGAGTAAGTAAGTTAATTAGGTAGTTTGAACCAGCTTCTGTGCTTCAGTGGTGTGAAAGGGTTGGGAAGTTAGATGCTAATTTAGCTATTTTATTGTAGCATACCTCTAGTTTATTTTTAAGGTTTAGTGAAAGTTAGTCAGGATGGGTGCTGCTTAAAGAAGTGAAGAGAAAAGATAAAATATTGCTAAAAAATTCCTAGAGTAGTCCGTGAGAAAGTGTTTCTGTAGATGGAGCCCAACTTTTGGTGAATTGTCTTGATGTATTGATCATATTGTAAGCTGCCATCAATTAAGACACCAAGAAGCTTTGTACTGGAAATTGTTTCAGTTGAGGTATTATTTGGGGATGTGATGCTGAAGGATTGTTTCCATGTTGACAGAGATTTGGGTAAAAAACAGGGTTATATTTTTTTAAACAGTTAAAAATATTTGGTAGTCATCAAGCCAGGCTTCAACTGAAGAAAACGAGTCTTGGGTCATTTTGTAGCGGTAGATTTGTTGCAAAGCATATGAGTGTGGCATCCTGTGTGTATTGTATTATGAAAGTTTCTTTATTAGATTTATGAAGATTAATAGTGTATAGTAAAGGACCTTGAAGAGATCCCTGACGTACGCCAACAGACACAGACAGAAAGGGGGAGAGATTTTGTTTCTGTTTTACAGCCTGGGGTCTGTAGGTGAGGTAGCTGTGGAACCAGCTAAGAGATGAATGGGAGAGTCCTAGGAAGAATAGTTCATAGAGCAGGTGTTGGTGTGAAACTGTGTCAAATGTTTTTGACATGTCTAAGAGAGAGAGAGGATAGTAAGTTGCCGGTGTTTCTGTTAGAGTTTATGATTTCAGTAAAACTGAGCAGAGCAGGAGTGGTGCTGTGGTGAGGTCATAAACCTTGTTGAGGGTTGGAGAGGAGATTGTTTTGTGAAGATGGGAAAGGAGTTGGGAATGAATGCGTTTTTCTAATATTTTGAAGGCTATAGGTCAGTAATTGGAGGGATCGGTGCATGCTCCCCTTTTATGTTGCAAGGACATAGATTTCTGTAATTGATCAGTCTGTGATTATTGATACAGGGTATACTGTAACATCTGCAGCGATTCTGACATGTTGTGGTGGCAGGTTGTCAGCAGCTGAGGAATGTTTTAGTTTTAGGAGTTGTTTTTTTTATAGAAGAGGTAAATACTGGTTGCAGGAGAAAAAGGATTTTGGTGGCAATTAGTACTTTTTGGGATAGTGAGGCTGATGGATGGTTTCTTGCTGTGTAGGAAGAGGACAGAGTGCATGAAATTTGTACTGAATTGTCTAGCTGTAGGGAATGAGTTGGTGGTGGTAGTTGAAGTTTAGCCTGGGTGTGATCGTCTTTTGACTGCGTTCCAGAAATGTTTATGGTTCTCTTAGTGGCTGTCTTCAAGCTTGGAACAGTATTTAGTTTTGTCTGATCAGATTTTTTTTGATAGGTTCATAAGCTGTCTAAAATATTGACATTTTTGTGGTGTTTTGTCAGTAGACCATGCTTTCCAAGCTTTGTCTCTGTTTAGCACGATTTTCCTGGTTTCTCTTGTGAGCCCTGGAGTGGGGCTAGAGTTGATTTGTTTTGATCTGATGAGAGCTAGTTTGTATGTTAAGGAATGTGAGTGAGTTATGCCATAATTTACGGGTAAGTATTCTAGAATATTCCAGTTATATTTTTTGAGGTAGTTAATGAAGGTGTCATTGTTTAAGGAGGACAGTGTGTGCAAATTACTGTAGGTTATGTTTATGTGTATGATTTGATCGTCTCACACCAAAGGTCAGTAGATTGTCACTGATGGTGTTGAGTAGGCAGCCAGAAGTGTTCATTTTGCTAGGGTTGGTGGTGAGGATCCGGTCTGATGTAGACTCCCTATTAATGCATTTGTCTGTTCCATTAGCAGAAGTGATAGTTTGGGTAAAACCAGAGTGAATGATGGCGAGACAGTCTAACCTCAGTGGTCGGGATGAGGAGGAGAGTGCAATTTCTCCAGTTTTGTTACTGGAGGTCCCAAAATTCAGACTGAAACATTAATGCCTGAGAAAGAGTGATGGCCTACAGATCCAGTTCCTTAAAATGAGGCTCCATAAGACCTTGCAGATTTCCTCTGCAGTCCTGCTAAGTAATCCCACCTCTGTAGAGGTTTTAAAAGATGCTGCAAGAGAGGCATGGGACAGCTACAGCACAAGGGTTCCAGTGACCCAGAGGGCCAACAGGATATTCCATTCCCTGAGGTCTGCAAATCCTTACAAAAGGCCTGCTGTGACATAGAGTTCCACTGTCTAGCTACCAACAGGTAATCCTGATAGGGTACCCTCTTCAGTGGGATATTCTGGAAAGGTATTGGAAGAAGCAGGGTGTTTCCTAAGTGGAACTGCCTGAAAGCTGTTATGGGCTGGCTGTCCTTGTGGAGTAGGATGAAGAGATTCAGAAACAGGATCCAAAGGGGAAACAGGGATCGGATTTGAAGAGATAAGAGTTAAAACAGCTCTCGGAAAGGAGAAAACCCTCTCCACCACCTTGAAGGCCAAGGAACCAGGAGAAGCCAAAGTCAATCTAAGTGGAGCTGAAGCTCTGGGATCAGACAAACCTGGGCCTCCCCCGATCCTCCACTTCGAAGGAGGAGTTGGAGCTGAGCTGTCCAGCACGGAGACTCTAAGGGGAAGTGATGGCTTCAAAAGCTAAGGAGTCTAAGTCATTCCCTCAGATCCACTGGCACTTCAACTCCCAGACAAGTCCCACTCAAGGGAAGTCTGAGCCGAACGGATCAGGAAAGTAGTCTGAGTCGACAGTAAAGACATCTTTGGATGTGACAGTTCACCTGTTGGAGATCGCGAATCCGAAGACTCTGAAACAGAATGTTGGATCAGAAAAGGAGAAATGATAGTATGTGGGGAAGGTTTAAGGCTCACGTATTCATTGGGAGGATATGTTAAGACCCCCATCTGGATCTTTGTTCTGAGAAATTTTCTCATCGTCCTGTCCTCCTGTCCCTTGGAAAGACAACATTCTGGTCACTGGAGACTCCATTTTGAAATATACTGATGTGTGTCTTACCAGGTGTGATAAGGAGAAGGTTACAGTTAGTTGCCTGTTAGGGGCCAGGATTTGCCAGGTCATGCAAGCACTCACATCACATCCATAAATACCAGTATGATTCAGTCATAGTCCATAGTCCATGTGGGTTTGAATGACCTGAGACATACCTCCTTGGACTTTATGAAGAGAGACATGATTGAGCTCTCAGAATGTGTCACAAGCAGGTATGAGCGTAGCACTGAGCAGCATTCTGCCGTCTCCAAGGATAATAACATTTTACCAGTAGAAAGTGATCAACTCTAACATTTGGCTTAGCTGCTGGTGTCATTCCAAAGGGGTCCAGTACTTGTCACCCTGAGAGGGCGTGCTTGACAGTCCACACTGCTTTTGCCAGGGATGGTCTTCACTTGTCACCTCTAGACTTTCGGATACTGGCCAAAACATTATCCAACATTATTGTACCTTTTTTAGGCATTGCAAAACAGACAAAACTTCAAACATAACAAAAGCTACACAGGATAAGCTAAAGGATATTACTGCTCAATGCTAGGAGCCTCAGCAAGAAACTGCATTCCCTGGAAGCTCTCCTTACCCTGGAGAATGCTGATTTTTGTTCAATTACTGAAACATGGTTCAAAGCCACAGAAAGCACTCCAGCAGTGCATAGCTATAATGCCTTTCATACATTTTGACCACCCACTGACATGAAAGAGCAAAAGATGGTGGTGTATCTGTCTGCATAAAGTATAAGCACATCCCAAGGCTGGTCAAACAATATCACATGCTTGAGCTACTCCAAGTTCAACTAACCATGAGAAAAATCCATTACCATAATCTTGCTAGATACAGGTCCCCCACCATGAACCAGGAAACCCATACATCTTACTCAAAGTTACTAGAATCACTCACCGTTCAGCCCAGAACTGTACTCGTGTGATTTTAACTACCACTCCATTAATTGAAAAGAATACAAGACCACTAACATGCAGACCCAAAGATTTCTTGACTTTATAAATTCAAATATATGACCATGTAAATAGAAATGGCAGTACCAGTCCAAAATAAACCCAGGTCAGGCCACAAAAACAAGCCACCTTGGTGGACCCCTGGTATTAATAGATAGGTTGTTCAACAAAAGAAAGAAAATCCTGTGGAGAAGTAAGAGAGAACGTGTACAACAAAGCAAAAAGTCCTTCATTATTTTAAATGTATAAATCAGGGAAATGGTCACATTTCTGAAAGCAGACTTTTGAGGTAAAACTAGCCTCCAGAGGTAAGGATAATCATAAGGCATTTTTTGGTTGTGTTCGCAGTCTTAAGGGAAACGCCCAGTAGTGCGCAGAATTAGTTGTAGATGGCATCACCTATACTCAGCCAGAAAATATAGCAAGTCTGCTGGCTGACAAATTCAGCTCAGGTTTCACCTCCCCGTCACCCATAGTTCTCCACCAAGAAGTACCTGCACCACTCCACCACCAGTTATCACCAAAGAATAGGTTGCCACTGTGCTCTCTAATGCTAAAAACATGGTTTCAACAGGCCTGATGATTATGCCAGGTTGCCTTTTAAACCGCTTAAATCAGGACTCATCAGGCCCATTAAGATCTCTGTTTAACCACAGCCTGTGGTCTGGCTTTGTCCCTGTAGAGTGGAGGACAGCAGCAGCCATATTTCTGCATAAAGGTGGACCATCTACCAACTTGGGAAGTTACAAACCCATAAATTTGACTAGTCTTGTATGCAAGGCCATGGAAAGAATAATCGTGGACCTGATAAATAGTGACACAGGAAACAGTCAAACACTGGACTTGATCCAATTTGTCTTTGTCAAGGGCAGATCATGCCTACTGAATTTAGTGGATTTCTTTGAGAAAGTCACTAAGGTCATGGATGAGAGTAAAACAGTTCATATATCCTACCTCAACTTGACCAAGGCATTTGACACCGATGTTCGTGTTTCACTGTTGCAGTCATCACACTTGGGTTATCCTGCCAGGGGTAGCCCTCAGTCGGCCTGAATATCAGAGGGTTAGTATTTCTGTGTCACTGTCACTCCAGGACTGACGTCAGGTCGTCAGTGGTATAAAAACAGGCAGCCAACGCCATTACATCACTCTTTCTTGCCGAGGAGCCCAAAGCAGAAGCAGTTCGCACGAGTGCCGGTCAGCCGCTACCTGGGTTTTTCGTTTATGAAATTGAAGTTGAAGTCTTCTAAAGCTAAGTACCCCGTTGGTGATCCTTTTTTCTTGCTCTAACCAATGTCAGAAAAAGTTAACAGTTGTCTCGCCTGTGGAAAGCAAATACCACACCGAGATTTCCATTCTTACTGCGTCACCTGTGTAGGCCCAGACCACGACGTCCCTCGTTGCCGGTTTTGTGCTTTGTTTATCACCCGAACTATTCATCATTGGGCCCTTATTGTAGCTAAATACATTCGCTCTCATTCTCCGTATTCCGAAATGGCTTTGGTAAGCCATCCAACTACCGATCTTCTGTAAAAAACGTAAGGATAAAGACAGAGACAGACCGCACAGGTCCAAAACTGCAGATGACGCTTCCGTTAAGCTAGTCGCCAATTCGCCGGTACTCAGTGAGGTGCTTTTGCAGCCCCTGATGCCCACATCAATGGATTTGCAAGCCCCTACCGAGACCCATTCGGAGTCCAGTATGCCGCAAGACTCTTCTTTGACCTCTGAACCTGCGGATGTCTCCACCTTGGATGGGTCCCGAGCCGCTGTGCAGGCACCAACTTCTGAGGAAGTTCTTTGCACTACTGATACTCAACACAAACCAATGACTTTTTTTGTGTCTTTGGTTCTTTCTAAAACTACAGAGTTTCTAAGGCCTAGAGTATGAGCTACGCCTAAAAGCCCAACAACCCAAACTCACGCGCCTGCCTCCTTGCCACAATCTCGTATACTTATAATGGCGGAAGACCTTATCATGCTGATTAGGGGCAGCCAGTGCATTCTCCTGCTAAAAGAAAGAGACTTGTCCCCAGCACCTTTATCTGACCAAGAGTCTGACAACTCCGAGGTTTCTGATCATGAAGACATGCCCTTATCTGCTTATGAGGATTCAGATGCAGAGGAATCCATTCCTTCTGCCTCTCCTACAGAAGAATTTTCTGTTGGTGAAACCCTACATACTTTGAGAGAGCACTTCCATTGGGAATGCCAGGATTACCCTCTGTCCAAAAAGAGACTCAGGGAATTTTTAGATTTACTTCAGCACAGACTTTTAGCTATACCCCCTGTCCTGGATGTTGTGGATGATGTTTTTATGGAATCCAGTCTAACCCTGGATACTTTACCTCCTGTTCCCAGGAAACCTGACAAGTATTGCAGAGTCCCTGACTCACACAATTTTTTTTTTTTCAAGAATCCTACTGCTGAACCAAAGGTCATCTCCCAAGGGCCTATAGGAATAAAAGCAACTACAGCTAAGAATCCCACCCCCTCGGACAGGGATTCTCGAGCCTTAGACAGATGGGGTAAAAAAGTATATACTTCTGCAACACTTGCCATTAGAGCATTAAATTGCCAGTTCCACATGCTGAAATACCAGCAACATACCATGGAACTCATTAAACAAAAATTATCTCTACCTTCCCTGACTGTGCAGAAAATAAAGATTTACAGGAACTTATGCATTTTTCAAGCCAAATCAGTAAGCATACCCTGGAATGTGGGTTTGACGCCCTAGAAGCATCCTGGAGGGCAGCAGTCACAGGTTCTGTACTTCGAAGGCATGCTTGGCTTAAGGAACAGACTTTGCCAAATCATGTCAAATGAAAATTATTGGACGCACCTCTGAAAAAAGACAATCTGTTTGGCACCAAAGCAGAAGAGGTTTTAAAAAAGATGGAAGAAAATGCAAAATCTATGCAGACAGTTAGTTCAGCCTCCAAGATTCAGTAGGCATTGTCCCTCAAAACACTGGTCCTTTCCTGCCCCCTCAGGGCTACTTCAGTGTCCCAGAGATACAAATTTTATTTCCACATTTTGCCAACCCCAAAGGGATTCCCAGATCTTCCTCCAAACCAGTGGGCACTGGCACAAAGCCAAGTTCTTTCCCTGCTCTCCATGAGGGTAATTCAGCCTGTCCCTGCAGATCAGATAGGGCAAGGGTTCTATTCCAGGCTCTTTCTAGTACCCAGAAAGGAGGGCACCTGGCGCCTAGTCTTAGATCTATCTATTCTAAACACCTTCCTGGTGGTACCAAATTTCAAAATGCTCACACTGCAGCAGCTTCTCCCTATGCTATCCAAAGATACCTGGTTAGCCACTTTAGTCCTCAAAGAGGCCTATCTGCATATCCCAGTCAGAGATTCTTGCAGGAAATATCTACGTTTCAGGGCAGCATCTATGCATTATCAGTTCTCTGCACTTCCCTTTGGCTTATCCACTGCTCCCAGAGTTTTCACAAAATGCCTGGCTCCAGCCATTGCTTTTTACAGACAAAGAACTATTCAAATTTACCCTTACCGGGATGACTGCCTGATTCAGGCCGACAGTCAGGAAAAGCTGTTACAACACCTGACATTTGTAAAGGACCTACTAACCTCACTGGGGTACACTACCAATGAGAAGAAATCCAAACTTGTTCCCAGTCAAAAAATTGTATTCTTGGGAGCAAACCTGGACACAGCATCCCAGATGGCATTTCTAACTCCAGAAAAACAAGCCTATCTGACAGGCTACTTCTCTCAGCTGGCCACCAGAGCCCAGTTTTCCGCAAGGAAAATCCTGCAAGCTCTAGGGTTCATGGCCTCCTGCATTCTACTAATTCCATATGCCAGACTGCATATGAGGAAACTTCAGTGGTACTTAAAAAGCCTTTTGTGTCAACATTCACAGGACCTGGAAACTATTATACCGGTGATACCCTGTCTAAGGAAATATTTTCTTTGGAGGGCAGCAGCTTGCAACCACAACAAGGGACTTCCCTTTTCACAACCCCACGCCACCCAGACTCTAACCACAGATGCATCAGACTATTCTGGGCTGCTCACCTGGAAGGCAGGTGCATTCAGGGCCATTGGAGCCCAAACCAAATTCATCTGCACATCAACCAAAAAGAGATGCTAGCTGTTCAGCACGCTCTGACAGCTTTCAGATGTTAATCGTGCATACAGCTGCAGTAATCACAGATGGGTTTTCTGCCGTCAGGCGGGTCCTCGGTCAGCCGAATTCCAAAGTCTAGGTCCGGCGTCGGTTGTTGTCGCTTTCTTTCCTGACGTCAGTGAGGCAGGGGTATATAAGACACAGCCAACGCCATTTTCTTCAGTCTTTTTTGCCGCGCGGTGCCCGAAGCAGAAGCAGTTCGCAAGTGCCGGTCGGCCAGCTCCTGAATTTACGAAAAATTGGAAACCGAAGTCTTCATTAAAGCTAAGTACCCGTTGAAACTTTTCTTGCCTCAGACCGATGTCAGAAAAAGTTAACAATTGTATTTCTTGTGGGAAGCAAATACCGCATAAGGATTTCCATTCCCTCTGCATACCTTGTTTAGGCCCAGACCACGACGTCTCGGGCTGTCGCTTTTGCGCTACTTTCAATAAACGCACTATTAAGCGTTGGGCGGAGTTTGCCCAACAGTTTTTTGGTACAGCCTTTGATTATAAAATGTCGTCGGAGACTCCGACTACCGTTTTGTCCAAAAAACGTAAGGACAAGGACCGACACGCGAGGTCCGCGGTCCCCACCGACACCACGCCAAAACCGGGTACACGTGGTCCGGTTCTCAGCGAGACACCTATGCAGTCCCTGACTACCGATGACACTTCTTTGGCAGTGTCTTCTGTTACTGAGACCGCAGGTACCTCGGCCCAGACCCAGACTACAACCACCGAAGCCACTGTGAGCGTTGAGCCTCCTAATGTGGACAGGTCCACTTCCACCCATGGGGTCTTTAGACCCTCATCTTCCTTTTCCATTAAGGCCTTTACCAAGTCCAAATCAGCCAGGCACCCCAAGAGGCCTGTTGCACAGGGCCCATCTCCAGGCCCCATGCCTAAAAAGCAGATGCTTAAAATGGCTGAGGATTTAATTACTCTTATCAGGGGTTCCCAACCCCCTCCAGACAAGAGACCCAGAGTGGAGTAAGATTCTCCCTCTTCTGATCAGGGCTCCATTTTTTCAGAACATTCTGATGTAGAGGAACACTCTTACTCCCCTTTTGAAGATTCTGATGCAGAGCAGTCCATTCCTTCTGTATCTCCTCCTGAGGATTTTTCTTTTGGGGAAACCTTGCACACCTTGAGGGAACACTTCCATTGGGAAGGCCAAGACTTTTCTGATTCCAAGAAAAGACTTAGGGAATTTCTTTTGTTACCTCAGCACAGACCTCTGGCGATACCTCCTGTCTTGGACATACTTGATGATGTTTATTCGGAGGCTTGCCTTAATCCGGATTCCCTGCCTCCTGCCCCAGTCAAGCCTGATAGGTACTACAGAGTTCCTAACTCTCACCAATTTCTATACAAAAGCCATAATGCTGACCCTGAAACCATTTCCCAAGGGAATGAAGGCCTCTACTGCTAAGAATCCACTACCTTCCGAAAGAGAGTCAAGATCCTTAGAAAGGTGGGGAAAAAAGGTATATACCTCGGCCACCCTAGCCATGAGGGCCTTAAATTGTCAGTTTCATATGCTTAAGTATCAGCAGTTTCTGTTATCACAGTTAAGAAATAAAATGTCTCAACCTGAACAACCAGACTTGAAGGAGTTGCAGGATATGATGCATAGTGCAGAACAAGTGGGTAAACACACCTTACAATGTGGCTATGATGCCCTAGAGGCCTCAAGTAGAGCTGCTGTTACAGGATCAGTCATTCGTAGACATGCCTGGCTTAGGGAACAAATCTTGCCTGATCATGTGAAAGCTAAACTATTAGATGCTCCTTTACAAAAGGATGTGTTATTTGGTACTAATGCTGAGGAGATACTACGGAAAATGGAAGAAAAAGCCAAATCTATGCAAACTGTCAAAGCTTTTCTACAGGTACAACCACCACGTTTTAGCAGAAAGTGGCCTTAAAAACTGGTCCTTTCCAGCCACGGACAAGCCCCAAAGAGGTAGATACAGGCGCACAAGGGGCAGAGGACAATCACAAGGATCATATAGAGGCAGGCAATGGCAAACTCCAGCACCAAGAGGTGGCGAAGACAGTGCACAACAATACAGGAAACAAACCCAATGACTTCCTCCTTTCCATGCCAAGCAAGTCTCAGCTGGCAGCACCCTTGGGAGGAAAACTGGCATTATTTACAAGAAATTGGCATATTGTCACAACAGACAAATGGATCCTGGACGTTATAAACAGAGGCTACAGATTTCATTTTCACACTCTTCCAAAAATGAGAGGCATGCCAAACCTGCCACACAATCAAAGGGCAGAGGCACAACTACAAATTTCAAAGCTTATAGACATGAAAGCTATTCAAGAGGTACCTATTCACGAGCAAGGTCAAGGTTTTTACTCCAGGCTATTTCTGGTACCAAGGAAAGGATCCGACTGGAGACCCATTTTGGACTTATCCATCCTAAACACATTCTTACTCGTACCAAAATTCAAGATGCTCACATTACAGCAGCTTCTTCCCGTGCTGGGCAAGGAGTTTTGGCTGGTAACATTGGACCTCAAGGAGGCATACCTGCATGTCCCAATCAGACAAAGCTGCAGAAGATACCTCAGATTTCTTGCAGGTTGAATACACTATCAATTCTCTGCATTGCCCTTTGGCTTATCTACTGCGCCCAGAGTATTCACGAAATGCCTGGCATCAGTAATTGCCTACTGCAGACTTCAAGGGATACAAATTTACCCTTATTTGGACGACTGCCTGATCCAAGCGGACAGCAAGCACATACTTCTGGAACATCTGGCTTATGTAACACGGTTACTGCATTCTCTGGGATACACAATCAACAAAGAGAAATCCAGGCTAACACCATCTCAGAAAATAACTTTCCTGGGTGCCAACTTGGACACAAACACCCAGATGGCCTATCTTACGCCAGAAAAACAGGGGCAACTAACTCAATACTTCAAAATACTAGCAAATTGTGCCAGGCTTACTGCAAGGAAAATCCTGCAGGCTCTGGGCTTCATGGCATCTTGCATTCTTTTAATCCCATGTGCAAAGTTGCATATGAGGAAACTTCAATGGTACCTAAAAAACCTTTGGTCTCAGCACAGCCACAGTTTGGACACAATAATACCAATAATTCCATGTTTGCAAAAGGAATTTCTATGGTGGGCCCAAGCATGTCAAACAAACACAGGTCTCCCATTCTGCAAGCCTCAAGCAAATCAAGTCATCACAACAGACGCCTCAGATTACGCCTGGGGGGTGCACATGACAGACAGGTGCATTCAGGGCAAATGGTCCCAAAAGGAAAAGCACCTTCACATCAATCAAAAAGAAATGCTAGCAGTGATAAACGCAATTACAGCTTTCAAGGACTTCCTGCATCCAGGACAATTATTGATAAGAACAGGCAACACCACAGTAATGTGGTACATAAACAAACAAGGAGGAACACATTCATACCCCCTGTGCAGACTAGCCATGACACTTTGGAACTTGGCTCTGGAATGGCAAATCGAACTTCAAGCACAGTACTTGCCAGGTTTGGAAAACACGCTGGCAGACAATCTAAGCAGAAATATGACAGATCCACACGAATGGAAGTTGCATCCTCAAGTGTTTACAAAGATAATCCAAGCGTGGGGGAGGCCAGACATAGATCTCTTCGCCTCCCACAGGAATCATCAGTTGGAAAAGTTTTGTTCAAGGACCTTTCATCCAAAGGCCTGGAGAGTGGACGCCCTTTCATTCAGTTGGGCAGCATGGGCAGTTTACGCTTTCCCACCTCTGCCTCTTCTGCCCAAGGTGCTCTTGAAAGCAAGAGCAGACAGACCGAAGATGATACTGATTGCTCCAGACTAGCCAAGACAACACTGGTACCCACTCCTGAGGAGCCTAACACATACTCCTCCCTGGTCCCTACCTCTAATGCCTCTTCTGCTGACTCAGCACAGCTACAAAACTCTTCACAGTCAGCTGAAAACACTCAATCTCGCTGCATGGAAAATTCCTTAACACCACAACAGACTCTACTCCCCAAAGAGGTGCAGGATGTCATTTTGGAGGCCAGAAGGCCATCTACTAGAAAGGCTTGCTCCGCAAAATGGAAACGGTTCTGCTCTTGGAATGAGAAAAAAGGCCAGGACCCTAGAAAACTGAATTTGCCTCAGGTATTACAGTATCTAGCTGAGCTGCTGAACAGTGGACTTTCATTTTCCTCCATAAAAATCCATGCCTCAGCCATTTCTGCAGAATTCAACACAGATCCACCCTTATTCTCTCACCCACTATTAAGACAGTTCCTCAGAGGGGCTAAGAATATAAGACCACCAAGGAAACAACCAATTCCAGCCTGGGATCTTAATTACATTCTAGAAAAATTAACATTGCCTCCCTTTGAACCAGCTGCCTCAACAGATTTGCAGTATTTGTCCTGGAAAACAGCTTTCCTTCTGGTCATTACCTCAGCTCGTAGGGTTTCGGAACTACAAGCCCTCATGGCTGTGCAGCCCTTTCTCATCTTCCATCAGGACAGGGTTTCCCTTCGAACCAACCCGTCATTTATGCCTAAAGTGGTATCCAGGGTAGCTTTAAATCAAGCCATACACTTACCTACCTTTTACCCCAATCCTCAAAACAAAGGGGAAAGGCTGCTACACTCCTTAGACATCCATAGACAGCTACGTTATTATTTGGACAGAACAAAGCCTTTCAGGAAATCAGAACAACTTTTTGTGTCCTATGCTGTAGGAGCTCAAGGGAAGCCAGTTACCAAACAGACAATTTCAAAATGGATAGGCCACTGCATACGGTTTTGTTACTCCTATCATGGAAAATCTGTCCCTACAGGCAACAGATCCCACTCCACCAGGGCCACAGCTACCTCTACAGCCTTCCTCAGAGAAGTTCCTACCAAAGATATTTTGGAGGCACCCACTTGGAGTTCTGTGCATACCTTCACAAAACACTACCACCTGCCTTTATATTCCAAAACTAGAGCAGGCTTTGCCACTGCTGTGTTGCAGGGCATTCTGGCTCATCCCAGTTCCACCTAGTGCCTACCACCCTGTGCGTAGCTTTGGGATTCTACCCATCTGTGATTACTGCAGCTGTATGCACGATGAACATAGTACAGTTTTGTACCTACCATAAATGTAGATGTTCGAGTGCTAATACAGCTGCAGTACAGTTTTCCCTCCCTCCTTCCCCTCTTGGTAAAGGCCTAGGGCCTAATCCCTCTTCATACAACCTGACTGGGTTATCCTTCTATGGTATATTTGCTTGCAACTACTGATTTTTGATTATATTGCATTTCATGTATATAATTATAATTTATGTATTGCCTTCCTTCTGGGGGCACCTGACATCTGGGGCAAGAAAGACGGAAGAAAATGGCGTCGGCTGTGTCTTGTATACCCCTGCCTCACTGACGCCAGGAAAGAAAGCGACAACAACCGACGCTGGACCTAGACTTTGGAATTCGGCCGACCGAGGACCCGCCTGACGGCAGAAAACCCATCTGTGATTACTGCAGCTGTATTAGCACTCGAACATCTACATTTATGGTAGGTACAAAACTGTACTTTCTCTGTTCTCTCCGGGGCCTCTACTTATCAAAACCGACAACACTACTGTAATGTGGTACATCAACAAGCAGGGGGGATCCCACCACTACTCTCTCTGCAGGCTAGCCGTGGCCCTTTGGAACATGGCCTCAGCCATGCATATTCATCTGCAAGCTCAATTCCTGCCAGGCAACCAAAACTCTCTGGTGGACAACTTGAGCAGAAATCTCCTAGACCCACACGAGTGGCAACTAAACCACAACACCTTCAACCTTGTGACCCAAAAATGGGATACCCCGAAGGTGGACCTATTTGCCTCCCCCTACAACCACCAGCTCGGCAAATTCTGTACCAGGGAACCTTGCAGCAAGGCCTGGAAAGTGGATGCCCTATCCTTCCAGTGGGCAAACCTCTCAGTCTATGCATTTCCCCCTCTACCTCTTCTGACCAGAGTATTACTCAAAGTAAGGGAGGAAAGACCAAGGGCAATTCTGATTGTCCCAGACTGGCCACCCCAACACTGGTACCCACTACTGCATAGTTAGTCCCCGTTGCCTCCATGGCACCTACCCCAGATTCCAACTCTCCTGACTCAGCAGGGGGGGGGGGAGTACTTGCATCCACAGTTGTAGACACTGAACCTAGCAGCCTGGCTTATTCCTTGACTTCTCCCCCAGTGGCCACCCTAAGCAAACAAGTCCTGGATGTCTTACGTGAAGCCAGACGACCCAGTACTAGAAAATCCTATGCTGACAATTGGAAAATGTATTGTTCCTGGATCCAGACTAAAGGAGCTGACCCAGCACAGCCCTCCTTACCTCTCATCCTGGATTACTTAGCAGAACTACTCCACAGGGGGCCTAAACTTCTCTTCCATTAAAATCCATGCCTCTGCCATCTCCGCACATTACAGCACTGAGCCACCTCTCTTCTCGCACCCTCTCATCAAACAATTCCTGAGAGGGGCTAACAACTTAAGTCCACCAAGAAGAGCCCCTACTCCTGCTTGGGACTATCTCTTCGGCTAGAAGAGTGTCTGAGCTACAAGCACTGATGGCTGTGGAACCTTTCATCATTTTTCATGCTGCCAGGGTCTCCCTCAGAACTAACCCTACTTTCATGCCTAAGGTGGTGTCCAGTGTGGCTCTCAACCAATCTATTAATTTGCCCCCTTTTGCCCTAACCCTCAAAGTAAGGGGGAAAGAATCCTGTACTCTTTAGATGTGCACAGACAACTCAGATTCTATCTGGATAGGACTAAGTCCTGTAGGAAATCTGATCAGTTATAAGTCAGCTTTGCACCAGGGGCAAAGGGCAAAGCCATATCAAAACAAACCATTTCCAAATGGATAGCACACTGCATCCATTTCTGTTACAAGCACCATGGAAAACCACCCCCACAGGGGGTCAGAACACATTCAACTAGGGCAACTTCAACCTCTGCTGCCTTTCTCAGAGGTGTCCCTACCAGGGACATCCTGGAAGCTGCAACATGGAGTTCTGTTCATACCTTCACCAAGCATTACCTGAATTCCTGTGTCACTGGATGGATAAACAGTTGGCGGTGGTCGGACAGGGCACGTGGTTAAAGCGGGTGAATCCAGATCCTGCAAGAGGCCAGGCTAGTAGTGTATCACAGAGCTCAATGCGGGGATCACTATTTGAAGTCTACTTCTCCGAAATCAAGGCTAAAGGGGAATGCATCTGAATGACAAGGTTTGCCAACGACTGCAAGCTAGGAGCAATCATTGAATCCCTCAGTGATGTAGATATCCTTCAGGAGGGTCTGGATTAGACAAATGGTTGTTGGTAGAACCATGGCCTCAAACTAAATGCGAAAAAATGCATTGTCATACCATTTGGGAAGTCAAATTCCTCTGCAAATTACATCATCAATAGCACACCCTGAAGAGTAGACTCAGAGGTGAGAGATCTAGGTACACAGATAAATAGCCTGAACTTCTGAACTTCAGAACTGAAGTTCTTTTTATGTGGCACAACTTATAAGTATAAAGGTATGGCATCCAGATCCAAGGAAGTTATAGTCCTGTTATACTCAGTCCTGTTTAGACCAATAATCAAATACAATGTGCCATTTGGCATGTACTTGCCTAGGTACATACAGCAATTGGAGTGACCTCGGAGCTTTCTCACAAAGAAATACAGGGTGTAAACAGCATGAACTATGTGAATAGACTAAAAGCCATATCGCTTTACTCTGTCTCCTACTGATTATTAAGGGGTGACCTATGCCTGACCTCCAAGGCAGTCCACAAATCCAGCCCTGATGGAGCTGCTACACATCGGAAGTCAAACAACACGAGGGTCATTCAATCTAGGGAGCTAAACTTAGCGAATGAAACATAATCAGCAACTCAAACAAAACATGCTGGTGAGACAGATATGCATTTCAAAGATTGCCCCTTCTTTGGGTCAGGCTTCCTATTCACATTAAGCAGAGGCCTTCCCTGGCCCTCTTCAAATCCAGTTTGGATCAATAGATAGGGAGTCACAAATTCACACCTTTAGTATTGCCTATCTGTAAGATACTTGATGCACAGGCACAAACCCATGCCATTCTCTTGCCCCTAAGGGCTATATATTGGGTAAAATCCGGTTATATTGGTTACACTTGTAAGGGCCCTTAAGCTGTCAGGCTAGTTATCTCCTGTCAACCTGAGCTGAAAAACAGGGCTAAAAACTAAAAGTTGCATACTTTGGTAGTAAAAAAAAAAAAAAAAAAAAAGTGAAGGGCAGGCTTTTAAACAAAACAGACATGACCTTGTCAAAGGATGTGGATGTGTGCAGAACTAGTGAAATAATGCATAGTTAAAACAATTTTATATGCACCCTTTATTATGTAAAAGTGAAGTAGAAGGGAAAAAAAATAAGAGTTGGGCATACGAAAAAACAGATACATAAGAGTTCAGAATGGAGGTCATATAAAGCATTGTGCAGTTTTAATTCTTGCTCCATGTCATAGGTGTGGCTGTAAGCATGTAATGCCCGTTTCATTCATTCAGTTATGTGGAACATGTGTTTCAGAGAAAATTCTGCTATTACATGTGTAAAAGCAAAAACAAGTATGTTCAAAATAATTTGTATGCTTTGTAAATGAATTGAGAAAATGTTGCTGTTTTTGTTTACTGCTGAAGTGAGAATTGATGCAAAGAAATATGAAATGACTATTGGTGCATCTGAAACATTGAGATACAAGTGTAGGCCATACTCTTGTGATTGCTCAGCAGTTTAAATTAGAATGGTATGCAGAAATGTAGTGTTTTGTCTCAGGATTACCTCTAAAGCTTTGAAGATGGGTGGCTCTGGAGTTATGTTCTGGCCACAGGGTGGCAGCATTGGGTCAGAAATTGCAGACATGAATTTAAAATAACGTGGAATACTTTTTCAAATGGTAGCACTTAAAAAAAGTTATCCATCTGATAATCTGCTTTGGGTCATGTTGATTTCAGGAGTTAGGGACGGTAAAACAAAAACGCGATGTAGATCCAAAGTCTGCAATGTATATTTTCAGTAACAGAGATTTCTCAGATGCTGTACAGAACCATAGCAGTAATGCCATACATGACGGTGTTGATACAGTTTTAAGAAATTTGGCAGGAGACTGTCCATACACATATGTCAGTAATACATTCGGTTAAGAAGTATAACTAGTTCTTAGGGGTAGACTAAAGCAATTGATTGAAAAAGCTTAGGAGTCATTAAGAAGCATTTGGAGCTCCTACAATGGTTGAATAGTATGTTTACTCT
Organism: Protopterus annectens; assembly: GCF_019279795.1. Classification (NCBI taxonomy): domain Eukaryota; kingdom Metazoa; phylum Chordata; order Ceratodontiformes; family Protopteridae; genus Protopterus; species Protopterus annectens. Next base: position 113,800,201 of record NC_056730.1, read on the forward strand.
TCTGAAAAAGACACAATTTACATTTGTGTTGGTCTAAAAGGTCTGAATAAAGTAGTGAAAAGAGAACATTGCCCACTGCTTACAGCTAGAGAAGTGGCTCGGGAATGCCAGATGCTACGATCAGATATTACCAGAGTATTCCTTATGCATGGGATTTACTGAAAGTGGACCTCTGACCTGTTATGGCTTCCAGAGCTATTGCAGGTATTTGCTGTGAGAGTAAGTCCCTCCTTGACCAACATCAGGCAGATGTACTGCATGTAAAGAGGAGTGGCTGGTGATATTATAGAGTGGCAGTGGCAGTTCACTGACCACTTGAGTACGTACCTTCTAGGCTCCTACCAGAGAACGTTGAGTACCCATTTTGGAAAATCATTCTTGACTGGTGTATTCTTGAGCTTGTACTGGTTATTGTCTTTGTGACTGATGTAATTGACAGACTGCAGAATCCTTTATAAACGCATTCTATGAACTTCTTCAGGAATGCATGGATCATGCAATCCCAAATAAAACCAAGACCCAATCCTCCAAAGCCAGGCGTCCTGTCTGGTGGACCCCAGCCATAAACAAACTATACAATAGAAGGAGGAAGCTACTACATGATAGAGCAAAATCCCAAAAAGGGAAGGCATCTCTGATCAGTATTAGCAAAAAACTACGGGCACTCATAAAATCGTCTAAGGCCAGCTTCGAGAGAAAAATTGCACAGGACACTAAGGATAATCACAAGGCTTTCTTTAGTTATGTTAGGAACCTGGGTGGGAATTCCCAGATATGCTCAGAATTAGTCCAAAATGACAAAAATACACGAACCCACAGACATTGCCAACATCCTAGCTGACAGGTTCAGCGCAACCCCCACCAAAGGGCAAATATCTATCCCAGCAGAGTGCTGCCCCCCTGACATCTCAAATGCTCAGGTAAGAGCCGCCCTCTCCAAAGCAAAAAACACAGCATCAATGGGACCAGATGGTGTCCCGGGCTGCGTCCTACATGAACTCCAAGAAGAGCTAAACCCAAACATAAAACTACTGTTCAGTCTCAGCCTTACTACAGAATATGTACCCAAAGAGTGGGGTACAGCAACAGTGGTCCCTCTCCACAAAGGTGGTGCCTCAACGGATCCTGGAAACTATCGCCCCATAAGCCTGACTAGCTTGGTCTGCAAAGCTATGGAAAGGATCATCATGGACCTCATAAATAAAGATATTGGGGACCTACAGACACTGGATCCTACCCAGTTCAGCTTTGTTAAGGGCAGATCCTGCCTCTTAAACCTGGTCAATTTCTTTGAAACAGTCACCAAGGCCATTGACGAGGGGAAGGTGGTCCACACAGCCTACCTGGACCTCTCAAAAGGCTTCGATACAATACCCCACTCGGGCATTATAGATAAGCTCACCAGCTTAAATATAAACCCCTATGTCACTAGATGGGTTGCAAACTGGCTCAAGGACAGAACCCACATTGTTAGAATTGCTGGAGCCATGTCAGACTCCAAACCAGTTACAAGTGGCGTCCCACAAGGCTCAGTCCTGGGACCTCTCTTGTTCGGTATATATTTCTCGGAGGTACAGACCAACACGGAAGGACTGTGGCTGACCAAGTTCGCAGATGATTGCAAACTAGGCGCCATAATCTACTCTCCAGTCAACACAAGCATCCTACAAAAGGGCCTCATAGAAACAGACAACTGGTGCCAGAGCCATGGCCTCAAGCTAAATGCCAAAAAGTGTATAGTCATCCCCTTTGGCAAAAACAAAGTGCCCACAAATTACCACATAGGTGGTAATCCATTAAGTACGGAAGAAGTAATTAGGGACCCAAGTTGATAGCAATCTCTCATTTGAAAACCACGTGGCCAAAGTGGTTAGAAAAACATTTTATATAGCCCACCTAATCATGAAGGGATTCACATCTAGATCAGGGGAGGTCATCGTGCCTCTTTACTCATCCCTCATCAGGCCCATAATTGAGTACAATGCCCCTTTTGGGATGTACCTTACCAGACACCTGCAGCAACTGGAAAGACCCCAAAAGTACCTCACCAAGAGGATCAAAGGGCTCAAGCAGATGCCATATGCTGCCCGGTTAAAGAAACTCCAGCTCTACTCAGTGGCATACCGCCTGCTCAGAGGCGATCTGTGCCTGACGTATAAAGCCATGTCCAACCCGGAATTAATGGACATGCTGCACCTCAGAAAATCCAAATCCCATCGAGCTACACGCTCGAGAAACTTGAACCTCAGCACTGAAATAAATAGGACATGCTGGAGGGACAGATTCATAACCCAGATGCTCCCTTCACTCTGGAATAAAATCCTAGTCCAGGTTAGGCAGAGTCCCTCATTGACTGTCTTCAAGAGGAGTCTTGATGAGTGGATGGGAGATCATAGGTTTACCCCGGGTATCACTTCTGTGTCACTGTTAGACAGAGGCACAGTATACTAACCTCGAAAAAGGGCATAACAAAATTCATTTAAAATGGGTGACAAAAGCCAAACACACTCTGGCTAGGCTTATAAATGCCCTAGGGCAGATAGCCTAGTATGAACCTATGTTCTTCTGTTCATATGCTGCTGTATCCATAACATAAGGGACTCTGCCTCTGGTCGACTCGCTTACGTCCGACCATTTTACAAAAAATAGATGCTACTGTGAAGGTGAGTGTGACGTCCCCCGTCTCTCTTTGAACACCAGTCATAAACAGACATCGAGTACAAAACGGACATCAGCACGGACCTGCATCAGAACTTTTCTGCCACCTGTGTGACTGCCAGCTCTGGTCGTTGCTGTTTTGGAAAAGTGACTTTGTGTTATCTGATTTCATAGAAGTACCATTTAAGGGCTTTTGGCTATTTTTTGCTGTTGTGTTTTGGGTTTCATGTCAGGTGGAAAGGGCAAATGTAGGTGTGGAAGCCAGATTCCACATAAAGACTCGCATGAGCTCTGTCTGTTTTGTTTAGGCCAAGATCACAACCACGCTTTTTGTGAAATCTGTTAGGCCTTCATCCCCAAAACCTTAAGGAGTCGTCTTGCTGCGTTAAAGCTTTACTTAGAGAACCAGTGACTGAAATGTCTGACCAAAGACATGGATCTGATGTCGGGTACCTCGGATGAGCCACCTACTAAAAAGGTAAAAAAATCGTGGCCTGAACCAACTGCTGCACCCTCTGTTCCATCTGTACCTCTCGAGGTTGGTGAAGGCCTGGAGTCCGAGCTGGAATCCACAGATCTTCCTTTAGCAGGAGGAGTCAGACAAAGAAGCCACTGGCATGTCCCAGAGGGAGTCACAGATGTCTCTGACTCAGGTGCCAGGGGAGAACTTAGGCTCATCATTTCCTAGGGGCCACGTGGGATTTCTCAAATTATAGTGGGTGAGGATGTTATCTCGGATACTTTGGTGTGCCGCCCGGCGTCCATCGCTCCATCCCATCTCTGACGCATCGGTGTCGGAAACCCACAAAAAGAAGAAGCAAAAGTTGAAGCATATTGCTCTTTCTCCGATGCCCACACTCTCAGACCAGGCACCCAAACTGGCAGGCCTTTACTCAAGGCCTTCTAAACACATCACTTGCCTTACGCCATGCTTCTGCTCCAGCCCAGACCCCTACTGCGTCTTCTCCTAAAAGTAAACTAGTTACAGATGTTTCCATTGAAGAAGAGGATTCATCAGGGGATGAATCCCTTACTTAAACTTCACAAATTGCATCCTGTCTGATGTACGCTTCTCCAGAGGAGGAGTCCAATGGCACAGATTCCCCAGGGAAGAAATTTCCTTTGGGGAAACTGTTGTACAGATGAAGGGCTTTTTCAAGTGGAACTGCAGCCAGATCAGTAAAACGCAAAAGCGATATTATGACCTTTTACAAATGGAGTCCCCTAACCCGTCTGCAGTCCCTCCAGTGCATCCTGCCTTCTTGGAAGCTTTCCTTGCTGCCTCTAAAAACCAAGATTTCCAACCACCTGCACCTAAGCACCCAGACAGGTTTTACAAAGTCCCTGAAGATGCTAAATTTCTTTTCAGGGTTCCTTCTGCAGACTTTTCCACCATTTCTGTGTCTGCAGATAAAACCTCAAAATTACTCCCTTCCACCTGCCTCTTTCCCTCTGACAAGGAGAGCAGATTAATGGAGTGCCTAGGCAAAAAAAGTCCGCACATCTGCAGCTTTAGCAGTGAGCCATTAATTACCAAAACTCACATGCCCAAATACTCACTGGCTCTTCTTTTTGATGTTGCTAAACAATTGGATGACCTCCCTGACTCCCTGGCTAATGCAAAAATCTCTAGTCGTTTGAATTCCTGCACTCAAGTAACTAAGCACTCAATCAAGTGCAGTTATGATGCAGTAGAGGCCTCTTCTAGAGTTGCAGCCTCATGGTCTGTCATCAGGAGGTATTTCTGGCTTAGGTTGCAGACTCTCCCTGATGACATTGGGTCTAAACTCATTGATATCCCCTTGGACAGGTAAGCTTTGTTTGGTTCAGCAGTTGCTGAACTTTTCAAGGCCCTTCAGGAGAAGGGTAAGGAGCTCCAGAAATTCAAGACACATTTTTGTATCCCCGGTTCCTTGCCTCCCAAACCCCCTTTGTGAAAAGGCCTACCAGACAAGTGCCACCCAAAGGTAAAAAAGATACCAGGAAACAGACTTTCCTCTAGGTCTGCTACCTCTACTCCTGTTCCCAAATAGCCCTTTCAGGCTAAGCCTGGAAGCCTGTGACTAGCAGGCATTGAATTCAGACACTCCTCTTTCCATGCATCTCTCCCTGTCCTACCCTGCTTGGAAACAGGTTACCCAGGACTCTTGGGTCCTCTCAATCATAAAACAGGGATATTTCATGGTGTGGGAAACCAGACCCACTCTCAAAGGCATTCCACAACCCATTCGACCATCTGGCTTCCTTTCCCCCTGTTCTACATGACCTCCTCTCTCAGGGCACAATTCAGATAGTATCTCCTCATTTAAGAGGAAAGGGATTTTACTCCAGGATGTTCCTAGTACCCAGGAAAGAAGGTTCCCGGAGACCAATCTTGGATTTCTCCCATCACAACACCTTCCTCCAGGTACCCTCCTTTCAGATGCTCACTCTTCCTACTTTTCTCCACCTAATCCTTCCTCAAGCCTTCTTGGTATCCGTAGATATAAAGGACGCCTGCTTACACAACAGAGTCCTGCCCCTACAACCACTGCCCCCCATTCAGGACCTGTTCACAAATGCTTTAGGCACAGGTTGGGGAGCAACCTTGGGAGAATGGAGAGTGAGAAACTCGTGGACCCTGGCCCAACACAGGGAGCACATCAATATCAAGGAGATGAGAGCCTTGATATTAGCCCTACAAATTTTCAGGGATTGTCTCCTGCCAGGAATGCTGAGGTAGTACACAGACAATACCACTGTGCTATGGTACATCAACAAATGGGGGGGGGAGCAAGGTCCTACCTCCTGTGCAGATTGGCTGTGTAGGAGTGGGAAATCGCCCTAGAGAGACAAGTCAACATCCTAGCCATCTACAAACCTTCGGCAGAAAATGTGATGGCAGATACTGTAAGCTGGACTATGATTCAAATCACATGAATGGATGCTAAACAGTGATGTGTTCCTGGATCTGGTCCAACGATGAGGTATTCTGGATGTGGTCTGTTTGCCTCCCCCATGAAAGACGCCTTCTAACCTTCTGCTCCAGGGTACCATATCCCGAAGCATGGATGGTGGATGCTGTTTCCTTCCCTTGGAAGGGGGTGGACGCTTATGCAGCCCCCCCCCCCCTCACTCATACAAAACATTCAGCTGAAAATTCAGAGAGAACAACCATAAATCTTATTGGTGATCCACTACTGGCCAAGGCAGCATTTGTTCCCCCTTATCTAGCCAAGGGCAGTCACCACAAGTTACCCTACCGGATAGACTTGCTCACACAGGAGAAGGGAATGCTCATACACCCCCAACTGCCCACACTGAACCTTGCATTGTGGGTGATAGGGCATTGATTCCCTTCAGACACCCGCACACAGAGGATGTGCTTCAGGTTCTGCAGGAGGCCAGAAAACCAACTACCAGAAAATCATATCTGTCCAAGTGGAATAGGTTTTCTGTTTGGTGTCAAAAACAAAGTTTACAACCACTGGCAGTAGAACCTCCAGTGGTTTTGTCCTACCTATGTAAGTTTATGAACTCTGGCTTGTCTTATTCTTCAGTTAAGACCCACTTATCTGTCATCTGAGCATGCCTTCTACTCACCCCTAGGCTAGAAGTTAAGCTGTTTTTGAAGGAGGTTCTGCACCTTAGACCTCCAAGGAAGCCCATTTCTCCTCCTTGAGATCTAAATTTTGTTCTGGAAAAGTTGTCACCATCACCCTTTGAGCCAGCCAAGGACTGTTCTCTCAAATATTGTACATGGAAAACTGTACTCTTGGTGGCCATTACTTCAGCCAGAAGGGTCTCTGAACTGCAAGCCCTCATGGCCTCGCATCCTTTTTACAGTTTTCCATAGGGACAGGGTTTGTTTATATATTATCCCATCCTTCATACCCACCGTTGTTAATGAACTTTCCTTGAATGAGGCCATCAACCTTCCAACCTTCTTCCCTTCACCTCAGAACCCTGCTGAAAGGATCCTTCACTCCTTGGATGTACATAGACAACTCGGATACTATTTGGCCAAGACCAAATCTATCCATAAATCGGACAGGCTCTTTGTCTTGTAAGACCCAAGAGCCCTGGGACACCCTGCTTCCATCCAAACCATATCTTCTTGGATCTCTAACTCCCATCTCCTTTTGCTGTAACACCCCATGGCAGAAGGCTTCCCTTCCCAGTAAAGGCACATTCCACTAGGGCAGTGTCATCCTCTGATGCTTTCTTTAAGGGTTTGGATACAGCTGGCATTTCAGAAGCAGCTACATGGTCTTTTGTCCATACCTTCACCAAACACTATGAGTTGGGCATCATTTCTAGAGCCAGAGCATGTTTACCAGAGCCATCCTTTATGGCTTTGTGGAAAATGCTTCTGTTCCTCCTCTCAGTTCTTAATAGCAGGAGCTTTTGCACTCTCCCATATGATGTTCATCGTGCATACAGCTGCAGTCATTACAGATGGGTTATCCTGCCGTCTGCCGAATTCCAAAGTCTAGGTCCGGTGTCGGTTGTCGTCGCTTCTTCCCTGACGTCAGTGCGACAGGGGTATAAAAGAGGCAGCCGACGCCATTTTCTTCAGTCTTTCTTGCCGCGAGGTGCCCGAAGCAGAAGCAGTTCGCAAGTGCCAGTCGGCCAGCTCCTGAGATTTACGAAAGTATTTCAGCCGAAGTCTTCTTTAAAGCCAAGTACCCCGTTGGGGAAACTTTTCTTGCCTCAGACCGATGTCAGACAAAGTTAATAATTGCATTTCTTGTGGGAAGCAAATACCACATAAGGATTTCCACTCTTTCTGTATACCTTGCTTAGGGCCAGACCACGATGTCTCGGCCTGCCGTTTTTGTGCTAGGTTCAACAAGCGCACTATTAAGCGTCGGGCGGAGTTCGCACTTCATTATTTTGGCAAAAATTTAATTATATCATGTCGTCGGATACACCGACACCAGTTTTAAGCAAAAGACGCAAAGACAAAGACCGACATACGAGGCCTGCACCGAGTACTGAAACCACGCTTAGGCCGACTACCGGTTCTCCGGTTCTCAGCGAGGCGCCTACGCAGCCCCTGACTACCGATGAAACTATTTTACCGGTGACTTCAGTACCTGAGGTCGCAGGCTCCTCGGTCTCCATTCCCACTGCAGATACCGATGCCACTCTTGGCGGGGGAACGGATAATTTAGTGAGGCCTGCCATTTCTGAAGGCGTCTTCAGGCCTTCCACCTTCTCTATTAAATCCTTCACTAAATCTAAAGCTGCCATGAAAACTAAAAAACAGAGTCCTCAGACCTCCTCTCAAGGCCCCATGCCTAAAAAGCAGATGCTTAAAATGGCTGAGGATTTGATAACTCTCATCAGGGGTTCTCAACCCCCCTCTGACAGAAGACCCAGATTGGAGGAAGACTACCCTTCCTCAGACCAGGCTTCTATTACCTCAGACCATTCTGAGGACCAGGATTATGCCTATTCCCCTTTTGAAGACTCTGATGCTGAGGAGTCTATTCACTCAGTCTCCCCCCCTGAGGACTACTCTTTTGGGGAAACCCTGCATACATTGAGGGAGCACTTCCACTGGGAAGGCCAAGATTACTCAGATTCCAAGAAAAGGCTCAGGGAATTTCTACTGCTCCCCCAGCATAGGCCCCTGGCTATCCCTCCTGTTTTAGATATTTTGGATGATGTGTATGCAGAAGCCAGTCTTAATCCAGATTCTTTACCTCCAGCCCCTGTTAAACTAGACAGGTATTACCGGGTTCCTGATTCTCACCAGTTCCTTTATAAAAGCCATACTGCTGACCCAGAAACAATTTCACAGGGTCCCAAGGGAATAAAGGCCTCTACTGCTAAAAACCCTTTACCTTCAGAGAGAGATTCCAGAGCATTAGAAAGGTGGGGGGAAAAGGTGTATACATCTGCCACTTTGACCATGAGGGCATTAAACTGTCAATTTCATATGTTAAAATACCAACAGTTTTTGTTATCTCAGCTGAAAAGCAAAATGACACAAACAGAACAACCAGATTTGAAAGAGTTGCAGGATTTGTTGCATGGAACAGAGCAAGTGGGTAAACACACCTTGCAGTGCGGTTTTGATGCTTTAGAGTCCTCATGTAGAGCTGCTGTCACGGGGTCTGTTATACGCAGACATGTTTGGCTCAAAGAGCAAACCTTACCAGATCATGTCAAAGCAAAGTTATTAGATGCACCACTTCAAAAAGATGTATTGTTTGGTGTTAAAGCTGAGGAGATACTAAAGAAAATGGAGGAAAAAGCAAAATCTATGCATACAGTGAAAGATTTCTTGCAGGTGCAGCCTCCACGCTTCAGCAGAAACTGGCCTTCAAAAAATTGGTCCTTTCCAGCCATGGACAGACCACAAAGGGGCAGATACAGACGCCCAAGGGGTAGAGGACAACCACAAGGATCTTACAGAGCTAGACAGTGGCAAGCACCAACCCCAAGAGGTGGAGAAGATAGATCACAGTCATTTAGAAAACAGACACAATGACTTCCCCCTATGCCTGCCAAACAAAGCTTTAATGTCAGCACCTTTGGGCGGAAAACTGGCATTATTTTCAAAAAACTGGCACATTGTTACAAAAGACAAATGGATTCTGGACATTATAGACAGAGGCTACAGGTTCCACTTTCACACCCTTCCAAAAATGAGAGGCTTGCCAAACCTGCCACAAAATCAAAGGGCAGAGGCACAAAGACAAATTTCCGCTCTCATGGATATGAAAGCCATTCAAGAGGTACATGCAAAAGAACAAGGTCAAGGTTTTTATTCCAGACTATTCCTGGTACCAAGGAAAGACAAAGATTGGAGACCCATCTTAGACCTATCCATCCTAAACACATATCTACAGGTGCCAAAATTCAAGATGCTCACATTACAGCAGCTTCTTCCCATGCTGGGCAAGGAGTCTTGGCCGGTAACATTGGACCTCAAGGAGGCATACCTGCATGTCCCTAGCAGACAAGATTGCAGAAGATACCTCAGATTTCTTGCAGGTTCAATCCATTACCAATTCTCTGCATTGCCCTTTGGCTTGTCTACTGCGCCCAGAGTGTTTACGAAATGCCTGGCATCAGTAATTGCCTTCTGCAGACAACAAGGAATACAAATCTACCCATATCTGGACAACTGCCTGATCCAAGCGGACAGCAAGGACAGTCTATTGCAGCATCTGGCATTTGTAATAAAACTGTTCAACTACCTGGGATACACAGTGAACAAAAAGAAATCAAACCTAATACATTCTCAACAGATAATTTTCCTGGGTGCCAGCTTAAATACAACCACCCAGATGGCCTACCTCACGCCAGAGAAACAAGGGCAACTGTCTCAATACTTCAACAAAATAAATGGCAACTGTCACCAGACTAACTGCAAGGAAAATCCTGCAGGCTCTGGGATTCATGGCATCTTGCATCCTACTAATACCATGTGCAAAGCTGCATATGAGGAAACTACAATGGTACCTAAAAAACTTATGGTCGCAACACAGCCACAGCTTGGAAACAATTATACCACTCATTCCATGCCTTCAAAATGAATTTTTGTGGTGGGCTCAATCATGCCAAAGAAATACAGGTCTCCCTTTCTGTGTACCTCAAGCAACTCAAATCATAACAACGGACGCCTCAGACTACGCCTGGGGAGCACACATGGCAGATCAGTGCATTCAGGGAAAATAGTCCCAAAAAGAGAAGCACCTACACATCAACCAAAAGGAGATGCTAGCCGTGCAAAATGCTCTTATGACCTTCAAAGACCTACTGCATCCAGGCCAGCTATTAATAAGGACAGACAACACCACAATCATGTGGTACATAAACAAACAGGGGGGAACGCATTCATACCCCCTGTGCAGGCAAGCCATGACCCTGTGGAACACAGCACTGGAATTACAAATTCAACTACAGGCACAATTCCTGCCAGGGAAGGAAAACACACTGGCAGACAACTTAAGCAGAAATATGACAGACCCACACGAATGGAAGTTGCATCCTCAAGTCTTCTCAAAGATAACTCAGGCATGGGGACAGCCAGACATAGATCTATTTGCTACCCACAGAAATTACCAGTTGGAAAAATTTGTTCAAGGACCTATCATCCACAGGCCTGGAAAGTGGACGCACTGTCTTTCAATTGGACAACATTGACAGTCTATGCCTTCCTGCCTCTTCCTCTACTGACCAAAGTTCTATTAAAAGCCAGAGCAGAGAGGCCACAAATGATTCTCATTGCTCCAGACTGGCCACGACAACACTGGTATCCTCTCCTAAAGAGCCTGGCACACTCCCCCCCATGGATCCTACCTCTAGTCCCTCTTCTGTTGTCCCAGCACAACTACAAAACCCTTCACAGCCAGCTCAAAACCCTAAATCTAGCTGCATGGAGAATACCTTAATTTCCAACAAACTCTCCTCTCCAAGGAGGTGCAGGATATCATCTTGGAGGCCAGAAGATCCTCTACTAGAAAAGCCTACTCCGCCAAATGGAAACGATTTTGTTCCTGGAATCAAGAAAAGGGCCAGAATCCTTGGGTAATAAATATACCTCAAATTTTACGGTACCTAGCTGAGATGTTAAACATTGGCCTTTCCTTCTCCTCCATCAAGATCCACGCTTCAGCCATTTCTGCACAATACAATACAGATCCTCCTTTATTCTCACATCCTCTATTAAGGCAGTTCCTCAGAGGGGCAAAAAATATAAAACCCCCACGGAAACCACCAGTCCCAGCTTGGGACCTCAACTTCGTATTGGAAAAACTGACCCTGCCTCCCTTTGAGCCGGCTTCTTCAACAGAGCTACAATACTTGTCATGGAAAACAGCCTTCCTTCTGGCTATTACCTCAGCACGCAGGGTTTCAGAACTACAGGCCCTCATGGCTGTGCAACCATTCATCATTTTCCATCAGGACAGAGTTTCCTTACGAACCCAACCCTACCTTCATGCCAAAGGTAGTATCCAGTGTAGCTTTGAATCAGACTATTCATTTACCTACCTTTTATCCAAATCCACAGAACAAAGGGGAGAGACTACTACATTCCTTGGACATTCACAGACAACTTCGTTATTACTTGGACAGAACAAAGCCATTCAGGAAATCTGAGCAGCTTTTTGTGTCCTATGCTACATGTGCTCAAGGAAAGGCTATTTCCAAACAGACAATTTCAAAATGGATAGCCCACTGCATATGCTTTTGTTATTCATTTCATGGAAAATCTGTGCCTGTATACATCAGATCCCACTCCACCAGGGCTACAGCTACCTCTGCAGCTTTCCTCAGGGGGGGTCCCCTACCAAGGACATTTTGGAAGCAGCTACTTGGAGTTCAGTGCACACTTTCTCCAAGCACTACCACCTTCTACTATACTCAAAATCTAGAGCGGGCTTTGCCACAGCAGTCCTGCAGGGCATCCTCGCCCCTCCTAGTTTCACTTAGTGCCTACCACCCTTACTTAGCTTTGGGATTCTACCCATCTGTAATGACTGCAGCTGTATGCACGATGAGCATAGTACAGTTTTGTACCTACCATAAATGTAGATGTTCGAGTGCTCATACAGCTGCAGTCCAGGTTACCATCCCCTCTTAGGACAGGCCTTATGACAAACACCTTTATCATACAACCTATTTGGGGTATTCTTTTATGGTGTATTTGCTTGCAACTACTGTTTTTGATTTATCTACATTGCATGTTTGCATAATATTATGTTTTGCCTTCCTTCTGGGGGCACCTGACATCTGGGGCAAGAAAAACTGAAGAAAATGGCGTTGGCTGCCTCTTTTATACCCCTGCCGCACTGACGTCAGGGAAGAAGCAACGACAACCGACGCCGGACCTAGACTTTGGAATTCGGCCGACCGAGGACCCGCCTGACGGCAGGATAACCCATCTGTAATGACTGCAGCTGTATGAGCACTCGAACATCTACATTTATGGTAGGTACAAAACTGTACTTTATGGATACAGCAGTATATGACTAGAAGGACGTAGTCTTGTTGTGTAAAATCTTACCATAACCTTAGTTGTCCTTCTCTTCTATATGCTACTGTATAGTTTCCCACCCTGGTTTCCCCCCGACACTTTCCTGACTCCTGAGTACTCACTCCATAGTCACTGGGTCCGGTGGCATTCAGTTCTGCGGTAGATGCATGCTGGTGTTTGTTTTGTACCTGATGTCTGTTTATAACCAACATCTGCTGAGAGACCTGGGCAGTCACACACACCTTCGCAGTAGCATCTGTCTTTTGTAAAATGGCCAAACGCGAGTCGACCAGAGGCAGACTCCCTTATGTTATGAATACAGCAGCATACAGAAGAGAAGGACATCTAAGGTTATGGTAATGTTTTAAACAACAATACTTTTTGGTGTGCAACTTTCGATTTTGATAACTGGCTTTTACAAATTTTCTGAGGTCCATGATGTCTTGAGAAAAGCATTCAGAAGGTGTTCATGTAGAAGGCAAACTCCCTCAGAAAACTTCCATATGAGGTCTCTCTTTTTGTATCAGGGAAAAGCACCAGCCTTTCCTTTTTAATTTCTCCAAATCTTTTAGGTTTCTAATACCATGATGGGAATGCACCCCATTCCTAAGTCAAAAGTACAATTAAGGTTCATGAAATTAGTGTTTTAGTCTTTGATGTCAGCCAGAAGTGCTCTTCGCAGCACCCACATTGTGCCCAGTAATGACTCCTCCTGCAATTCGTATGGAGTTGCATGTATTGGTAGAATATCTAAATACGATTGTAGACACTTTTTTATAAGACCCGTTGCTCCTACTACTGTTGGAGCTGTCTGGGTGTCTTTTTTCCACATTGCTCTCATTTCTGCCTCCAGATCCTGATATTTTATGACTTTGTGTCTCTCTGTATGCAGGACACTAGTCACTGGGTGTGGCGATTTCAGTGATCAATGCTACTTTTTTTCTTGGACCACTGTATCTGTTTTTCTAGCATCAGTCTTTTGAACTGTCGGTAATGGGTGATCCCTTGTGATACTTTGTGGCTCATGTTTCCAATGTGTTTCAGCCACTTCAGTACCATAATGTTTGCACAATCCGCAGTGCAACAGTCTTGCCTCATTATTATGCCTTTCAGTATACAGTCCTTCAGCCATTAGTATGTCACAACCAGCAACAAGATGTGCGACTGTTTCCAGTTCAGTTTTACAAAACCTACATTTGTCTGTTTCTCCCACATGTTCAATGTACTTTGTAAACCATCGTGTACGTAGCCCACTGTCTTGGGCTGCCAATATTAACCTTTCATCTCTTGGTTTAAATTCACCTCTCTTTAACCATTCATGTGTTCATTCCTGATCAACATGAGGTTCTTCCAGAAGTTTTCTATACTTGCAACTGTATTTATGCTTTTTCCTTATTTCTTGCCTTCTCATCTGGTCCTTCACCTTATATTCTTTCTTTTTTTTTTTTTTTTTTTTGGCACATTCATTTGCTGCCTGATTTTTTTTTTTTTTATCTACTTCTGGTTAGATTTCCATTCCTGCTTGACACCGATATGCTTTTGCTAGATTATGCAGAGAAGTCATCTTAGATTTAGTGACCTCTTGTTTCAAAACTTTCACTGTGTTTGGATCTTGTGAAGTCAGCAGATATGTGTGGAGTCCCATGATTGCAGATCTGTACACGTAATCAATTTCAAGGAGACCCATCCCTCCTTCAGAACGGGGAGTATATAATCTTCATATACACTTATTTTTTTATAGCTCATTAGGTGAGCTTGAAGCATCCTTTTTCTTTTAATATCTAATTTATCCAATGCGTTTTGGGGCCAGTCAGTCATTCCAAAACTGTTAGGACAGGAAGAGCAAATTGGTTTATAGCTTAGATTTTGTTCCTAGATGTCAACTCTGTTTTCAGGATTAATTTAAAGTCTTTTAAAGTATTCCTTACTAAGTTTTATTTACATTTGTTCATGTTTTATTGCTGATTCTTCATCAATTCCCAAATATTTTTGCACTCCCTCTTACTCAAGTTCTTTTATATCGGATTCTTGTCCCAAACTGATGTTTTCCTGGTGCTGCAGTTTTCCCGCTTTAAAGGTTGCTTTTGCACATTTGTCTAGACCAAATGGCATTCTTATATCATCTGCAAAAGTTGACAACCTGCAGCTGTGCTTTCAGTTCCTTATCTGATAAGATGTACAGTTTTCAATCATTGACAAAGAGAAGATGAAAAGTCTTTATACTTTGTTGTTTTCTAGGAGCCAAACTATAGCCATTGCCTAAGCTGTTAAGTAAACAGCTTAATGAGTTAAGGGCAAGACAGAATAGCAACGGTGAAAGAGAGTCACCCTGGAATATCTCCCTTTGAATTTTTATCCCTGGGATAATAATTTGTTTTTTATCATGGATTAATTGCAAAGGGTCTGCCACTGTTTCATGGTCACTGTAATGTAGTCGATCTGTGTAGGGTGTATCTTATACATTTTTAAGCACTCTTTTTATCCATGAATGTGGGATACTATCCAATGCTTTTTTGTAGTCAATCCATGCCATACTTAGACTTTATTTAACAACAAATGATCCTTTGTTCCATATGGTTTTCTTTTAGTGCCCTTTTGTTCTGCTGCCGTAAATGAGTTTTCTTCTAAATGACTATAAACCCTTGTCAGCATCAGCTCCCATGTATAGTTTATACATCATCAGAAGACAAGTTATTGGTCTGTAATTTTTAGGGTAGCTTGCAGGTTCACTCTTAAGTAGGAGCATTGTTTTGCCTGTTAGCCGGGTTGGGTCATGCATATAAATATTTCTTACTCATGGCTAAATCTTGGTGCAAAGATGTTAATACTTTTAACCAAAAGTTAGGTTCTGCATCCGGCCTGGGATTTTCCAATTGTAGAGGATTTTCTTAACTTTGTTTCAGTCTCTCTGGCTATTACTTCATCCCATTTCATATCCTGTACCTTTAAACTTCTTATTCTTTCTTTTACTCCTTTTTTCCAGTTAGCATCTTTATGTTCCACAGGATCTGCATAGATACTTCTCCAAAATGCATCTATTTCTTCTTTTTTTTGGCAGTCTTTCAATTCCTTTTGCCTAGTTTCCCAATTCTCTATAAAACATTTTTGGGTCATCAATAAATTGCTTATTGTGTACTTTTCCATTATATTTATCTGTGTATCTTCTACATTTTTCTGCCTGTGCTGAAATTTTTAGTTTATTTGCAGTATTGCATAATAAGTCCTGTCTGTTCTAATACTGCACATTGCTTTTATCTCATCTATCTTTCTTAGTATTTTTGTTGATCTATTCTCTCTTCTGTAGTCTTCTAACAATGACATGTCTTGTCTTAATTGCTTTATGTTCTTCTCTATTCGATACCTCCATGATGGTATTCGATTTCTCTCCTCCCTTTCTCTCACTATCCCGTGTTTTTCTGGTAGAATTTTTATCAGTTATTAATAATAATAATAATAATAATAATAATAAAAATAATATATCCTGTTTACTTCTGTTGTATCTCATGAATCACTATGGACAGTCTTAATTACTGTGTTCATTTGTTTTATTAGTCTTATGAATTTGGAGGTTTTGTTAACCTTCTACAGTCTATTTCTTTTATTGATCTTAATATATTTATCTATGTCTATTAAACAACTCTTCTTAGCTCCTTTTTTTCCAAACTGAGGGCACATCCCTTCTTTTCCATTTCCTGTGGGCATTCTATAGAAAGTTCTATAGCATCTTCCTCTGGCAGCTTCTCTTCAATTTCATCCTATGTCATCTGTTGCTCTGTCATATTTCATCCTGTGTCATCTGTTGCTCTGTGATATGGAAACTCACTGGCCTATCACTCCTCAACATCGACTGCATCAGAGTTTCATAGGATCATAGGAGATTACTAGGCTAATGGCTCTGGGGCCCTTACATGCCTTGCCAATAGTTTATCCCCAAAAAGAAACCACAATCAGCAGCTGTCGTCCCTGTCAATGAGGGACACAGGTGGAACCCCTGGGACAAATTTGTTTTGCCCATCCACTCATCGAGGTTGCACTTGAAGAGGGTCAGTGATGTACTTTGTTTAACGTTTATGGGGAGTCTATTCCAAAGACGGGGCAGCCTTTGGGAGACAAACCTGTCTCTCCAGCACGTTTTGTTATAGGATCATATGAGTTATAGGACCCACATTTCCTTTTCCTTCCCTTGCTGTATACCTTCAAGTGAATGTTTATACTGGTTTCCTGGGAAGGCCCCAAAATATCTTGATATGGCACCTGACCAATTGCTTCCTGTTCCACTGGTTTCCCCTTGATTTGGATATCCATTGCTCTATCCTGTTGTGGTGCTTTCTGCATTAGATTTTCTACACTGAATCCTTCACTTTCCAGGTGCTCCATAACTTCAATTTCTATTTCTGTAACTTTTTCCATTAATAATCTCCTTTTCTACTTTTCTTCTTTGTCTTCTTATTTTTTGTCTTGTAAAGTTTTCCATATCCAGATTCCTTTGCCTGTGTTTCTCTTCAAATATCTTTGGTGCTGCTCTTTTTGTATTAGTTAGATGTCCTTCATGGATGCATCTGCAGTCATAACAAGTGGGTTGTCCTGTCGTCAGGCAGCCCTGCAGTCGGCCGGATTCCAAAGTCCGGGTCCGGCTTCGGCTGATGTCGCACTTCACCCGACGTCATCTCTGTTGGTCTTCGGGTATATAAGCATCAGCCGACGCCATTTTCCTCGGTCTTTCTTGCCGCGTGGCGCCCGAAGCAGAAGCTGTTCGCAAGTGCCGTTCGGTCGGATCCAGAGATTACTTCTACCGAATACTACTTCGAAGACTTCTAAAAGCTAAGTACCCCGTTGGGGACTCTTTCTTGCCTCAGCCGATGTCAGAAAAAGTTAACAATTGTTTAACCTGTGGGAAACAAATACCTCATAAAGATTTCCACTCTTACTGTCTGCCTTGTTTAGGCCCAGCCCGAAACGTAGCAGCCTGTTCGGCCTGTGCCTCTTTCAACCGACGAACGCTTAGGCGTCGGTCGGAGTTTGCAGAACAGTTTTTCGGTTCTGATTTTACGTACATTATGCCGTCGGATCCTCCGACTACCCAATCTACTAAAAAACGCAAAGATAGACCGACACTCGCGGTCCGCGGTTTCGGCCGAAACCACGGTAAAGCAAACCGAGTGTCTCGGTTTCGGCGAAACCGAAAACTGATCAAAGTACAGCTGAACCTATTCTTACAACTGAGGCCCCTGCTACAACTCTTGAATCGACCTCAGAACTTTTACCCACTACGGTGGTTGACTTATCAGACACCATCCCCTTGGATGTCTCTACCCCAGCACGTGGTGCTGCTAGGCCTCCAGCAGCCATGTCCATTAAGGCCTTCGCCAGGGCTAAAGCAGCCAAAACTACTAAAACAGTGCCTGTTAAACCCCCCACATGCAGGCCCTCTTCTAGCTCTCAAATGCTTTCTTTGGCAGAAGATTTAATTTCTTTAATTAGGGGATCTCAATCTCACCCAGACAGGGCCTCTCAGCCCCCAGAGAAGAGACCTAGGGCAGAGCCCCTGAGCCAGTGTCTTCTGATGATTCTGCTGATGAATCAGACATAACTGACCAGCCAGAGGCTCCTTCTCCAATTTTGAAGATTCTGATGCTGAAGAATCCATTCCAGCTGCTTCCCCACCAGAAGAATTCTCCTTTGGGGAAACCTTGCATGCCATGCGAGAACAGTTCCAATGGCAGCAACAGGATTTTTCAGACTCCAGAAAAGACTTAGGACCTTTCTGCACCTCCCACAGCACAGGCCCTTAGCTATACCTCCTGTTCTCTCTGTGGTGGATGATGCTTTCAATGATGTTTGCTCCGCTCCAGATTCTTTACCCCAGCCCCTGCCAAACCAGACAGATTTTACAGGGTGCCAGATACTTATCACCACCTTTACAAGGCCCCACTTGCAGACCCAGAAACTATATCCCAGGGTCCCAAGGCAGTAGCATGACCATAGCTAAAAACCCTATTCCTTCTGAAAGGGAAGCAAGGTCATTAGACAGATGGGGTAAAAGGTCTACACTTCAGCTACTCTCTCAGCTAGAGCTTTAAACTGTCAGTTTCACATGATACAATACCAAGAGTTTATGCTCGATCAGTTAACTAAAAACTAACCACAGATGAATCTCTTGATAAGAAATATGTATTAGAGATGGTAAATAACATACAACAGGTTAGCAACCATTCCTTAAAATGTGGCTATGATGCACTGGAGGCTTCATTTAGATCAGCCATGACAGGCACAGTGATAAGAAGGCATGCATGGCTAAAGGAACAAGTTTTACGGATCATTTTAAAGCTAAGTTGCTAGATGCTCCTATGGACAAGACAAGTTTGTTTGGTACACCTGCCCAGCAGGTTATGAAGAAAATGGAAGAGAAGGCAAAATCTGTTCAAACTGTTAAAGATTTCTTGCAGGTTCAACCCCAAGGTTTAGCAGGAACTGGCCTGCCAAAATTGGTCCTTTCCTGACTCCACAAAATTTCAAAGGGGCAGGAATAGGCGTCCCAGAGGCAGAAACCAATCCAGAGGAGGTGCCTACAGAGGCGACAGTGGCAAGGTAACAACAGAGGCACAGACACAGCCACTACCACTACATCAGCACAACCACAGTGACTTAATCATAAATCCGCCTACCAGGGAACAAATAGCAGCTCCTCTAGGCGGAAAGTTAACCTTATTTTCAAAGAACTGGCACTACATAACAAAAGACAAGTGGATTTTACAAACCATAGATCAAGGTTACCGGTTTCACTTCCACACTTTACCAGTCAAAAGAGGAATGCCAAATCTACCTCCAAATCAAAAACAGAGGCTCTACGCCAGATAATGGAGTTAGCAAACATGAGAGCTGTGGAAAGAGTGCCAACAGCAGAACAAGGAAAGGGTTCTATTCCAGACTATTCCTAGTTCCAAGAAAGGAAAAAGTTGGAGACCAATTCTCGACCTGTCCACCTTAAATACATACATCATTGTCCCAAAATTCAAAATGCTGACCCTACAGCAACTTCTTCCCATGCTGGGCAAGGAGTCTTGGCTGGTAACTCTAGATCTCAAGGAGGCATACCTGCACGTCCCCATTCGACCAATCTGCAGAAGATACCTCAGATTTCTTGCAGGATCAGAGCACTATCAATTCTCAGCATTGCCCTTTGGCTTATCTACTGCCCAGAGTATTCACAAAATGCCTGGCATCAGTAATCGCCCATTGCAGACTACAGGAATTCAAATTTACCCATACCTGGACGACTGCCTGCTACAAGGGGACAACAAAAGCAAGCTGACAACGGATTTACAAAGGGTCATTTACTTGCTACAAGGACTGGGATACACAGTCAATTTACAAAAGTCAAGGCTGATACCATCCCAAACAAGGACATTCTTGGGCGGAATTGGACACAGTACAGCAAATGGCATTCCTGACTACAGAAAAACAAAAAGAACTTCCTCTTTACTTCTTGGCACTAACAAAACTGAACAAGTTAACAGCAAGAAAAGTTCTGCAGGCCTTGGGCTTCATGGCATCATGCATAATCTTGGTCCCATTTGCCAGACTACATATGAGGAAACTACAGTGGTACCTAAAGAATTTATGGTCCCAACACAGACACAGTCTAGAAACAGAAATCCCACTAATTCCATGCTTAAAACAGGAGTTCCTATGGTGGGCTCAGGCATGCCAGTCAAACCCAGGCCTACCCTTTCGCAGATGTCAACCAAGCCAGACCATCACAACAGGCGCTTCAGACCTAGGATGGGGGGCCCACATGCTGGACAAATGCGTGCAAGGATTGTGGACACAGGATCAACTTCACCTGCACATCAATCTAAAAGAAATGCTGGCAGTAAAACTGGCAATCCAAAAGTTCAAACCATTTCTCAAAGAGGGCCAGTTGATGATAAGGACAGACAACACCACAGTCATGTGGTACATCAACAAACAGGGAGGCACTCATTCATACCCCTATGCAGAATGACCTTGGAGCTGTGGACCCTGGCACTCAGCTACAACATTCAGTTACAGGCAATATTTGTACCGGGAAAGACAATACTCTAGCTGACATATTAACCAGAACCACCGGATGCCCACGAATGGAAGCTGCACCGGACATCTTCAAGACCATCTCAAAGAAATGGGGAATGCCACAGATAGACCTATTCGCATCACCTCTCAATCACCAGCTCAAAAAATTCTGCACAAGGACATTCCACCCACTAACATGGAAAGTGGACTCACTCTCCATCAACTGGAAAGGCCTAACAGCATATGCATTCCCACCTCTTCCTTTGATACACAAGGTACTACTAAAAATCAAGGAAGAACGTCCAAAGATAATCCTGATAGCTCCAAACTGGACAAGACAACACTGGTACCCACTACTGAAGAGCATGTCTCGGAACAATATGTGGCCAATACCCCTGATGCCTTTGATGTTAACTCAGAACAACTACAGCATCATACATCCAAACCTAGCACTGCTGCAACTGACTGCATGGAACATCACATAGCAGCAGCTAATCCAGAACTTTCACAAAGAGTTAAAGACATTATTCTTGAAGCGCAGACCTTCAACAAGAAGGAACTATGCTGGAAAATGGAAAAGGTTTGTCATTTGGAGTACGGAAAGAGGAAAAGAGGTGTCAAACATAGATATGCCTAACATTCTGGAGTATCTGGCCGAACTTCTTCATTCAGGCCTGTCTTACTCCTCCATCAAGATACATGCATCAGCTATTTCAGCAGAATACAGCTTTGATCCACCTGTTTTTTCGCACCCTTTGCTCAGGCAGTTCCTCAGAGGAATCAAGAATGTAAAACCTCCAAGGAAACCACCATTACCAGCTTGGGATTTAAACTTTGTGCTAGAAAAGTTGACACTATCACCCTTTGAACCAGCAGCAACAGCAGACCTACAACACCTGTCATGGAAAACTGCTTTCCTGCTAGCAATTACTTCAGCAAGGAGGGTTTCAGAACTTCAGGCCTTAATGGCAGTGCAACCCTTCCTAATCTTCCACCAAGATAGAGTGTCCATGAGGACTAATCCTACATTTATGCCCAAGGTGGTATCCAGAGTGTCTTTAAACCAGGCAATCCACCTACCTACCTTCTTTCCCAACCCACAAAACAGAGGGAAAGAATACTGCATACCTTGGATGTACATAGACAGCTACGCTACTACTTGGACAGAACAAAAATAGCAGAAAGACTGACCAACTTTTGTAGCCTATGCAACAGGAAGGGAAGGAAAAGCTATTTCCAAACAGACAATCTCCAAATGGATAGGAAATTGCATACGATACTGTTACTCCTTCCATGGAAAACCAATTCCACAAAACATAAGACCTCATTCTACAAGGGCAACAGCCACTACCACAGCCTTCTTACGAGGAGTGGCAACCAAAGACATTATTGAGGCGGCTACTTGGACCTCCGTGCATACATTTGCCAAGCATTATAATTTGCCTCTATATTCCAGATCCCGAGCAGGGTTTGCCACTGCTGTACTGCAAGGGATCCTAAACACACCATAATCTACTTTTATCCTCCTCCCTAGTTGGCT
This sequence comes from Protopterus annectens, assembly GCF_019279795.1. Classification (NCBI taxonomy): domain Eukaryota; kingdom Metazoa; phylum Chordata; order Ceratodontiformes; family Protopteridae; genus Protopterus; species Protopterus annectens. The sequence continues at coordinate 113,822,427 of NC_056730.1, forward strand.
ATGGTATTCTACCCACTTGTTATGACTGCAGATGCATCCATGAAGGACATAGTACAGTTTTGTACCTACCATAAATGTAGATGTCCGAACTGGATAGCATCTGCAGTCAGGATTACCCTCCTCCTTCCCCTCTGTGGTACTCCTAGGGTGTTTACCCTCCTAATAGCTAGCTGTTGGGGAGTCTTTTATGGTGTATTTGTTTGTATATATGTACATATATGCTTATGGTTGTGTTTACCTCTATCTATTTGGAAACATTGGCATCTATCCAAATTTTAGCCTGCAAGAGGGCTACTGGCATCTGGGGCAAGAAACACTGAGGAAAATGGCGTCGGCTGATGCTTATATACCCGAAGACCAACAGAGATGACGTCGGGTGAAGTGCGACATCAGCCGAAGCCGGACCCGGACTTTGGAATCCGGCCGACTGCAGGGCTGCCTGACGACAGGACAACCCACTTGTTATGACTGCAGATGCTATCCAGTTCGGACATCTACATTTATGGTAGGTACAAAACTGTACTTTTTGCTTTCTCTTTTGCATAAATATTACACTGTTAAATCTCTTTTCTTTCCCATGTCCATATTTCTTCTCCAGATGTCTCCTGATCTTCCTGCTTCTCCTTACTTTGGGGAATCAGTCCATCATGCTGTGATGTAATCTGTGTTAGACCTTCTACATTAAATCATTTCCTTCACAGGCACTCCATAACTTCAGCTTCTATTTTTTTTTACTTTCTACTTTACTAATCTTTTCTATGCTCCATCTTTGTGATATTATTTTTTTCACTACATTTGGGTCTTGTGAGGTCAGCAGATATGTGTGGAGTCCCACAATTGCAGATCTATACATGTAATCAATTTCAAGGAGGCTCATCCCTCCTTCGGAATGGGGAATGTATAATCTTGGTATACACTGATTTTTATAAATCATTTGGTGAGCATGAAGCATCTTGTTTTCCTATCCAGTCTATCCAACACATTTTGAGGCCGGTCAATCACTCCAAAACTGTAAGTTAGGACAGGAAGAGCAAATTGGTTTATAGCTTGGATTTTGTTCCTAGATGTCAATGCTGATGTTCTTCGTGTTTCACTGTTGCAGTCATTACATTTGGGTAATCTGCTGGCAGGTTGCCCTCAGTCGTCCCGAATTCCAAAGTCCCGGGTCCTGCGTTGGTTGCTGTCTCCTCTTCCATGACGTCAGGTCGTCAGGGGTACAAAACTAGCAGCCAATGACATTTTCTTCAGTCTTTCTTGCCACGCGGTGCCCGAAGCAGAAGCAGTTCGCAAGTGCCGGTTGGCCGACACCTGAGATTTTCGATTCGAATTTCAGTCCGAAGTCTTCAATAAAGCTAAGTACCCCGTTGGGGAACCTTTTCTTGCCTCAGTCCGATGTCAGAAAAAGTTAACAATTGCATTTCTTGTGGGAAGCAAATACCTCATAAGGACTTTCATTCTTATTGTATTCCTTGCCTAGGCCCAGACCACGATGTCACAGTTTGTCGGTTTTGTGCTAGGTTTAATAAACGAACTATCAAACGCCGTTTTGACTTCGCACAACATTACTTTGGTAGGAAATTTAATTATATCATGCCGTTGGAGCAGCCGACGACCGGCATGCATAAAAAACGCAAGGATAAGGACAGGCAGCCTAGGAACAAGCCAGACTCCGAGGCCTCTGCTGGGCCTGTCGCCGGTTCTCCAGTTTTCAGTGAGGCGCCTACGCAGCCCCTGACGACCGCAGAATTGGAACCCCAGACAGCTTCGGATTCTCAAGCGGAGTGTACTAGGCCGTCGCAGCCATCTTCATTAGGCCCTTCCGACATCAGAGCAGAAGGAGATCCCGGTGCATTAGAAATACCTTTGGTTGCAGAAGGTGTCTTCAGACCAACTGCACTCACCATTAAATCTTATGCTAAGCTTTAAACTCCTTTAAAACCAAAAAAGACTGTACATCAGTCTCCAGTTCAAGGCCCCATGCCTAAGAAACAGATGCTTAAGATGGCTGAAGATTTGATTACCCTAATCAGGGGTTCCCATCCCCCTCCAGATAAAAGACCAAGACAAGAGGAGGATTATGCTTCCTCTGACCAGGTTTCTATTTCCTCAGATTCTTCTGAGGAACAGGATTACGCTTTTCCCCCTTATGAAGACTCTGATGCTGAAGACTCTTTTCCCTCAGCATCTCCCCCTGAAGACTACTCCTTTGGGGAAACTTTACATACCAGGACTACTCTGATTCTAAGAAAAGGCTCCGAGAGTTCCTTTTGCTACCCCAGCACAGACCACTTGCTATCCCTCCAGTTTTAGACATTGTGGATGATGTTTACTTGGAGTCTAGTCTAAATCCAGACTCTCTACCTCCTGCTCCAGCCAAACCAGACAGATACTACAGAGTACCTGATTCACACAAATTCCTTTATAAAAGCCATGTGGCTGACCCAGAAACAATTTCCCAGGGTCCCAAAGGCGCTAAAGCTTCTATGGCTAAAAATCCTGTGCCCTCTGAAAGGGATTCCAGAGCCTTAGATAGATGGGAAAAGAAGATATACACCTCAGCTACTCTGGCTATGAGAGCATTAAATTGTCAGTTTCACATGCTGAAATATCACCAATTCCTAATGTCTCAATTAAAACAAAAAATGAGCACACATTCTGAACAGTCTGAATTCAAGGAAATGCAGGATCTGTTGCATGCAGCTGAACAGGTGGGCAAATATACTTTACAATGTGGATTTGATTCATTGGAAGCTTCCTGTAGAGCAGCTGTTACTTGGTCTGTCATACGTAGACATGCTTGGTTAAAAGAACAAACCCTACCTGATCATGTTAAAGCAAAATTATTGGATGCACCTTTACAGCAGGATGTATTATTTGGTGTCAAAGCAGAAGAGGTTTTAAAGAAAATGGGTGATAAGGCAAAGTCTATGCAGACGGTCAAGGATTTTTTTACAGGTACAACCCCCTCGTTTCAGCAGAAATTGGCCAACAAAAAACTGGTCCTTTCCAGCTTCTGACAGATCACAGAGGGGCAAATACAGACACCCAAGGGGCAGAGGTCAGTCACAAGGCCCGTACAAACCTCGCCAATGGGGCACTGCTACCCAGAAAGGCGGAGAAGACAGGCCCCAAGCTAGTAGAAGACAAACACAATGACTCAACCCTCAAACTACCAAGCAAATCTCTCTTGGCAGCTCCCTTGGGAGGAAAATTAGCACTTTTTGCAGACAACTGGCACATCATCACAAAAGACAAATGGGTCCTAAACATTGTCTCACAAGGATACAGATTCCACTTTCATACCTTGCCAAGGATAAAAGGAATGCCAAACCTGCCACCAAATCAATGGGCTGAGGCACAAAAACAAATTACAGCTCTCATGGACATGAGAGCCATTCAGCAGGTACCTACACAGGAGCAAGGACAAGGATTTTACTCAAGACTCTTTCTAGTCCCAAGAAAGGACAAAGCATGGAGACCCATTCTGGATCTTTCAATTCTGAACACCTATCTGCAAGTACCAAAATTCAAGATGCTAACACTACAGCAGCTTCTTCCCATGCTGGGCAAGAATGCTTGGCTAGTAACGTTGGACCTCAAGGAGGCATACCTGCATGTCCATATCAGACAAAATTGCAGAAGATATCTCCGCTTCATTGCAGGTTCAACCCATTATCAATTCTCTGCACTGCCCTTTGGCTTATCTACTGCGCCCAGGGTCTTCACAAAATGCCTGGCACCAGTAATTGCATATTGCAGACAAAGAGGAATTCGAATATACCCATACCTGGACGACTGCCTTATTCAAGCAGAAAGCAAGGGCATTCTTTTAAAACATCTGGCATTTGTCAAACACCTTCTAAGTTGCCTAGGGTACACAGTAAACGAAAAGAAATCAAACTTAGTGCCCTCACAAAACATAATATTCCTGGGTGCCAGCTTGAATACAACGGCCCAGATGGCTTATCTCACGCCAGACAAGCAACAACAGCTGACTCAATACTTCAAAATAATGGCAACAAAGACCCAACTCCCTGCAAGAAAAATTCTGCAGGCCTTGGGATTCATGGCATCTTTCATACTACTACTACCATTTGCAAAACTGCATATGAGGAAATTACAATGGTACCTGAAAAGCGTATGGACTCAGCACAGTCACAGTTCATTCCCTGCCTTCAACAGGAGTTTCTGTGGTGGGCACAGGCATGTCACCTCAACAAGGGTCAGCCTTTCACCTTACCCACAACCAGGCAAACTATGACAACAGATGCATCGGACTATGCCTGGGGAGCACACATGGCAGGACAGTGCATTCAGGGCAAATGGACTACAGATCAAAGGCATCTGCATATCAATCAAAAAGAAATGCTAGCAGTACAGAATGCCCTAACAGCTTTCAAGGACCTCTTACACCCAGGACAACTAATAATAAAGACGGACAATACCACAGTAATGTGGTACATAAACTAGCAAGGGGGCACACATTCCTACCCTCTATGCAGGCAAGCAATGACCTTGTGGAACACAGCACTGTCTTACCAAGTTCAACTACAAGCACAATTCCTGCCAGGAAAGAAAAATGCATTGGCAGACAACCTAAGCAGAAACATCATGGATCCCCACGAGTGGAAACTAGATCCACAAGTATTTGCAATCATAACTCAGAAATGGGGATGCCCAGACATAGATCTGTTTGCCAACCCCCAAAACTACCAACTTCAAAAATTTGCTCAAGGACATTCCACCCACAAGCTTGGAAAGTGGACGCCCTCTCATTCAGTTGGAAAACATTTACAGTGTATGCCTTTCCTCCACTGCCTCTTCTAGCAAAGGTACTGCTGAAAGTCAGATTAGAGAGGCCACAAATGATACTCATTGCACCAGACTGACCACGCCAGCACTGGTATCCAATTCTAAGGAACATGGCCCACGGCCCACCATGGATTTTAACACAAATTCCTCACCTGCTCACCCAGCGAGACAATCAGATTCTACACAGCCAGCTCAAGACTTTAAACCTGGCTGCATGGAAAATTACCTAAACAACCAGCCAGCACCTCTATCCAAAGCTGTTATGGATGTCATTCTGGAGGCCAGGAGGCGCAGCACCAGGAAAACCTATTCAGACAAATGGAAAAGATTTTGCACCTGGAACCAGGCTAAAGGCGAAAATCCCCTTGATCCCAACATTCCTCAGATTCTACAATATTTAACTGAGATGTTGCACAGAGGACTTTCCTTTTCATCTATTAAGATCCACGCCTCCGCAATTTCAGCTCATTACAACACGGATCCTCCTTTATTTTCACATCCACTCCTAAGACAGTACCTCAGAGGGACTAAGAACATAAGACCGCCCAGGAGAGCACCAACACCTACTTGGGATCTCAACTTTGTTCTGGAAAAGCTTACACTGCTGCCCTTTGAACCAGCTTTTTTCAGCTGATTTAAAATTTCTTTCATGGAAAACTGCCCTGCTACTAGCAATAACTTCAGCTAGAAGAGTCTCAGAGCTACAGGCACTAATGGCAGTGGAGCCTTTCCTCATTTTTCATCAAGACAGAGTCTCTCTATGAACTAACCCACTTGGATAAAACTGAGGCTTTCAGAAAATCTGACCAGCTCTTTGTAGCCTATGCTGCAGGATCACAAGGAAAAGCTATCTCAAAAGAGACCATTTCAAAATGGATAGGACATTGCATATGTTTCTGCTACACGCATTATGGGAAACTGGTACCTGCTAACATTAGGTCCCACTCCACCAGGGCTACAGCTACATCAGCAGCCTTTCTCAGGGGGGTGCCAACCAAGGATATTCTGGAAGCTGCAACTTGGAGTTCAGTGCACACCTTCACCAAACAGTATCACTTACCTCTGTATTCTAAGACTAGAGATGGTTTTGCCACTGCAGTTTTGCAGGGCCTACTAGCTTCTTCTAACCCTGTTTAACTCCACCACCCATCCTTAGCTTTGGGATTCAACCCAAGTGTGATGACTGCAGCAGGGTAACACGATGAACATAGTACAGTTTTGTACTACCATAAATGTAGATGTTCGAGTGTTCACCCTGCTGCAGTCCAGGTTACCCTCCCTCCATCCCCTCCCCTCTGAACTAGCTGGACTTATCTATGCCATTCTATCCTATACAACCTCTGTGGTGTATTTGCTTGTGCCTGAAGGTATTGTTTTATTTTTATATGTACATTTTTATATAGCAATATAGATTTTGCCTACCTATTGGGGGCACCTGACATCTGGGGCAAGAAAAACTGAAGAAAATGGTGTCGGATGCCTCTTGTATACCCCTGGCGCACTGACGTCAGGGAAGAAGCGACAGCAACCGACGCCGGACCAAGACTTTGGATCTCAGGCCGACTGCAGGACCGCCTGACAGCAGGATAACCCGAGTGTGATGACTGCAGCAGGGTGAACACTCGAACATCTACATTTATGGTAGGTACAAAACTGTACTTTATGTGGTATATAAACAAGCAGGGGGGTACTCACTCATACCCCCTTTGCAGATTAGCCATGGCACTGTGGGACACAGCGTTAACTTACCAAATACATCTTCAAGCTCAATTCCTGCCAGGAAAACAAAATACTCTGCAAGACGATTTTAAGCAGAAACCTTATGGACCCTCATGAGTGGAAACTAGATCCACAAGTCTTCAGCATGATAAAGAAATGGGGGAGCCCAGACATAGATCTATTTGCCTCTCCTCAAAATTATCAATTGAAAAGATTCTGCACAAGGACTTATCGCAGACAAGCATGGAAAGTGGACGCCCTATCCTTCAGTTGGAAAAACCTATCAGTTTACGCCTTTCCTCCTTCTTCCCAGGGTCCTACTAAAAGTCAGACAACAGAAATCAAAGATGATGCTAATTACCTCCGACGGGTCCCGCCAATACTGGTACCCAATCCTAAGGAACTTGTCTCAATACCCAGCTTGGACCTTACCTCAAAGACCTCAACTGCTGTCCCAGCAAAACAATCAGATCCTGCACAATCAACTCCAGACACTTAACCTGGCAGCATGGCTGATCATGTAGTTATACAAACAACACCTCTCAGTAAAGCTGTGATGGATGTCATTTTGGAAGCCAGAAGCCCCAGTACCAGAAAATCTTATGCTGATAAATGGAAGAGAATGGAATCAAGCACAAGGGACTGATACATCAGTACCAAATATTCCTCTGATATTACAATACTTGACTGAGATGCATGACAAAGGCCTATCTTTCTAACCAGTTAAAATCCATGCTTCTACCATTTCGGCTTATTACAATACAGAGCCACCAATCTTTTCTCATCCTTTACTAAAGCAGTATCTTAGAGGAGCCAAAAATTTAAGGCCTCCTAGAAGATCACCAGTACCTGCATGGGACCTCAATTATGTGTTCGAAAAGCTCACCCTGCCTCCATTTGAACCAGCTGCTACTGCTGATATAAAGTTCTTATGGAAAACAGCTCTGCTACTAGCAATTACTTCAGCAAGAAGAGTGTCAGAGCTTCAGGCCCTCATGGCTGTGGAGCCTTTTATCATATTTTACCCAGACAGGGTGTCTCTGAGGACAAATCCTTCATTTATGCCTTAGGTGGTTTCCAGTGTGGCTCTTAACCAAACTCTTCATCTGACAACCTTTTATCCAAATCCACAGAACAAGGGGGAGAGAATTCTGCATTCCTTGGATGTACACAGACAGCTAAGATTCTACTTGAGCAGGACTAAAGCTCTAAGAAAAACTGAGCAATTACTAGTGACATATGCTGCAGGATCAGAAGGAAAGGCTATTTCAAAGCAGACTATTTCAAAGTGGATAAGCCACTGCATTCATTTCTGCTACTTGCACCATGGCAAACCTGTGCCCAAGGGCATTAGGTCTCATTCCACCACAGCTGCAGCTACTTCAGCAGCCTTTCTCATAGGAGTACCAACCAAAGACATTCTAGAGGCTGCTACTTGGAGTTCTGTTCACACCTTTACAAAGCATTATCATTTGCCTCTCTACTCTTAAAGGGCAGGCTTTGCCGCTGCAGTTCTGCAGGGCCTTATAGCCGCACCTAATGCTGTTTAGCTCCAGCCTTCCATGCATAGCTTTGGGATTCTACCCAAATGTAATGACTGCAACAGTGAAACACGAAGAACATAGTACATTTGTGTACACTTACCATAAATGTAGATGTTCGAGTGTATTTAATGTTGCAGTCCAGGTTACCCACCCGCCATCCCCCTTTCATTCTGGAGTTTATCTTTCCTTCTCTATCTTCTACAACCTATGTGGTATATTTGCTCGCAGATGAAGGTAAAGTTTATATTGATGCATGTATATATAATTTTTATATATATATATATATATATATATATATATATATTTGCTACCTTTTTGGGAGCACCTGACATCTGTAGCAAGAAAAACTAAAGAAAATGGCGTCGGCTGCTTGTTTTGTACCCCTGACGACCTGACGTCATGGAAGAGGAGACAGCAACCGACGCAGGACCCGGGACTTTGGAATTCGGGCCGACTGAGGGTAACCTGCCAGCAGATTATCCAAATGTAATGACTGCAACAGTGAATACACTTGAACATCTACATTTATGGTAAGTGTACACAACTGTACTTTTTCAGGATTAATTTAAGTCTTCTAAAGTATTCTTTATTAAGTTTTATTCGCATTTGTTCAGGTTTTATTGTTGATCTTTCATCAATTCCCAAATATTTATACACATTGTTTTGCTCAAGTTCTTTTACATCACATTCTTGTCCCAGACTGATGTTTTCCTGGTGCAGCAGTTTTCCTGCTTTAAATGTTGCTTTTGCACACTTATCAAGACCAGATGACATTCTTATATCATCTAAAAAAGTTTTGACAACCTGCAGCTGTGCTTTCGGTTCCTCATCTGATGAGCTATACAGTTTTAAATCTACAAAGAGAAGATGAGAAGTTTTCACACTTTATTTTTTAAGAACCAAATTGTAGTTGTAGCTGTTAAGTAAACAACTTAATGGGTTAATGGCAAGGCAGAATAGGAACGGTGACAGAGTTGCCCTGGAATATCCCCCTTTGAAATTTTATCCCTGGGATAATAATCTGTCCTTTATCAAGGCTTAATTGTGCTTTATTGTAGTCAGTCCTTGCCATACTTAAATTCTTCCCCCTTTTTACAGTTCTCCAGTATGATTTTATTTAACAACAAATGATCCTTTGTTCCACATGACTTTTGAGTTTTCGTCTAAATTACTATAAACCCTATCAGCATCAATTCCCATGTATAGTTTATACATCGTCGGAAGGCAAGTTATTGGTCTGTAATTTTTAGGGTAGCTTGCAGGTTCACTCTTAAGTAAGAGCATTGATGTTCTTCGTGTTTTACTGTTGCAGTCATCACATTTGGGTTATCATAGGTTCATAGGTTCATACTAGGCTATCTGCCCAAGGGCATTTATAAGCCTAGCCCATAGTTATGTGGCTTTCGCCACCCCTTTAGTTTGAATAAAAACTATGCCTATCATTTTTCTGTGCCTCTGTCAAGCAGTGACACTGAAGTAATCCCTGGGGTATATCTGCGATCTCCCATCCATTGGTCAAGATTCCTCTTGAACAAGGCCAGCAAGGTGCTCTGCCTCACATGTACCGGGATTTTGTTCCACAGCATAGGGAGTCTCTGGGTGATGAATCTGTCCCTCCAGCACGTTCTATTTATAACCGTGTCAAGGTTTAAGTCTCCGCCCTTGTGGTTCTGAGGGATCTAGATTTTTGAGGTGTAGCATATTCATCAAATCTGGGTTTGACATGGCCTTATGTGTCAGGCACAGGTCACCTCTGAGCAAGCGGTATGAGACTGAATAAAGCTGGAGTTCTTTCAGTCGGGCAGCATAAGACATATTTTTGAGACCCTTTATCCTTTTGGTGAGGAACTTTTGGGGCCTTTCAAGCTGCATCAGGTGTCTGGTCAGATACATTCGAGCGGGCATTGTACTCAATCATAGGTCTAATGAGTGATGAGTACAGGGGCGATGACCTCCCTTGATCTAGATGTGAATCCCTTCATGATCAGGTGGGCGATATAGAAGGTTTTCCTAACTACTTTAGCAACATGAGTGTCAAGCGAAGACTACTGTCAACTTGGGTCCCCAGATCCCTGATGACTTTTCTGTGCTCAGTGGATTGTCACCTATATGGTAGCTAGGGGTAACCTTGTTTTTCCCGAAGGGTATGACTATGCATTTTTGGCGTTTAACTTCAGGCCATGGCTCTGGCACCAGTTATCCGTTTCTGTGAGGCCCTTCTGGAGGATATCTGTGTCAGATGTGTTTTCGACTATGGCCCAGTTTGCAGTCATCTGCAAACTTTGTCAGCCATAACCCTCCTGTGTTTGCTTGTACTTCAGAAAAGTAGATGCCGAACAAGAGTGGACCCAGGACTGAGCCCTGTGGGACACCACTTGTGACAGGCTTTGAGTCTGACATGGCTCCAGCAACTCTGACCCTGTGGGTTCTGTCGCTTAGCCAGTTTGCAACCCATCTTGTGATGTATGGGTTTACATTCAAGCTGATGAGTTTTTCGATGATACCTGAGTGGGGTATTGTGTCGAAGGCCTTTGCCAGGTCGAGGTAGGCTGTATGGACTGCCTTTCCCTCATCAATGGCCTTGGTGACTGTCTCGAAAAAGTCAACCAAGTTTAAGAGGCAGGATCTGCCTTTGACAAAGCCAAACTGGGTTGGATCCAAAGTCTGCAAGTTCCCTATGTCTTTATTTATGAGTTCCATTATGATCCTCTCCATGGCTTTGCAGATAAGGCTTGTCAAGCTAATGGGGCGGTAATTTCCAGGGTCTGTGGAGGCACCGCCCTTATGAAGTGGGACCACAGTCACCGTGCGCCACTCCTTGGAGTGCGTATCCTGAGGTGAGGCTAAGATTAAACAGCTGTCCTAACTGTGGGTTTAATTCCTCGTTGAGTTCATGAAGCACACAGCCGGGGACACCATCCGGTCCCATGGATGCTGTGTTTTTTGCCTTAGTGAGGGCAGTTCTCACCTGGGCGTTGGAGATGTTTGGGGGGCTACAATACTCTGGAATAGATATCTCTCCTTTTGGGGGGGGGGCGGGGAGTTTGCACTGAACCTGTCAGCCAGTATGTTAGCAATGTGTGTAGGTTCAGTAATTTTCACATCATTTTGAACTAATTCTGAGCATATCTGGGAGTTTCCTCCTAGGTTTCTAACATAGCTAAAGAAGGCCTTATGATTAGTCCTTGGCGATTTTTCTCTCAAAATTTGCCTTGGATGATTTTATGAGAGCTCTTAGTTTTTTACTTATAATGATCAAAGGTGTCTTACCTTTCAAGGATTTTGCTCTATCTTGTAGTAGCTTCCTCCTTTTGTTGTAGAGCTTGTTTATGGCTGGGGTCCACCAGACTGGACGCTTGCCTTTGGTACAGAGAGTCTTAGTTTTGTTTGGGATTGCCTGATCCATGCAGTCCTGTAGGTGCTGGTAGAAGGCATTTGTAAGTGATTCAGCGGTTTGAGTAATGTTTACCACTGGCTCAGGGGCCTTAAAGGAGACCACACTAGTTTTAGAAGTGTGAAATCGGCTTTTGAGAAGTTTTCACTGCGGTCTTTTTTGTTTCAGGTGGGGATGGGATGAGGACCTCCAGCGAGATTAGTTTATGATCTGATCTCACCAGTGAGGGGTATACTTCCGGTGTTGAACATTTTGATCCCATGTTCGTGATGATGAGATCAAGTATGTTTTCACCTCTTGTGGGGATGATGACTAGTTGTTCCATGGCATTTGAGTTTATGAACTCCAGGAATCTTTGGGTTAGAGTGTTCGGGCTTGAGTAGTGTTCCCAGTCTATATTAGGGTAGTTGAAGTCACCTAGTATGATGGTGTTTGGAGATACATTTATCCCTCCAATGTTTTCAGGAAGGCCATGTGAGGTTCCTGAGTTTGAGAGGGTGGCCTGTAACATGCTACAAATTGCAGAGCAGTCTTGCCTATGGTTAATTGCACCTGGATGGTCTCCGATGCATCGTGCGTTGCCACCAACCTTGAGGTGTGGGTGTCCTTTATGAATATGGACACCCCTCCTTTCTTGGTGTTGTCCGGATTTTGGGGCGGGCATGATATGAGGTGAAACCTGTTAGTGCTGGGGTGCTCTCAGGAGCCTTGAACCAGGTTTCTGTCACAGCACAGACATCGATGTTCTCCATATTGAGAAGGGCCTCGAGTGCGTGCATCTTGAGATTGAGACTTCTGGCATTGAGCAGCATTACCCTTAGTTTTTTTCCTTTTGGTGTTCTAGGGTGGTAGGTTTAGAATTTGAGCCTTGCCTAAAAAGGCACTATGGGGTGGCAAGAGCCTTTGCCAATATCCGGAAGCCCAGGGTGACAGGTGCAAGCCGTCCCTTGCAACAGCGTGGCTTGTCCAGCATGTCATCCCAGGCAGACAGACATTGGATCCCCTTTGAATGACACCAGAATTTAAGCCAATTATTAAAGCTGATCATCTTATCACTGTATTGTGGCATCATTCTAGGTGAAGGTAGGATACTGCTCAAGGTCAGGGTCATACCTGCCTGGGCTACATAATCAGAGAGCTCCTCGGCGTCCCTTTTCATGTAGTCCAAGGAGGTGCGTCTCAGGTCGTTGACACCAGCGTGGACAATGACTGAGTCGCACTTGTACCTGCTGTTGAGAGACCTGAGTGCTTGCGTTATGTGGCGGATTCTAGCGCCCGACAGGCAGCTTACTGTGACCTTCTCCTTACTCAGTCTGGTGGCGGGCGTCAGTGTGCCTGACTATGGAATCACCAATGACAAGTGTGTCTGGCATTTTGTTTGGCCTTAAGGGCTGTGACTGTTTGACACTCTGACTGTGTGGTCTATGTGTTGCATGTGTTGGGTCGTGAGGTGGTAGTTGTTTGGGTGTCTGCTTTGGTGGCCTCTGCTGTTTTGGTAATTTTTGACCAGAGCCTCCGAGTATGTCTTTGTGTGAGTATGTGTATGATTTGAAGTTGTGATGGTACCATGTGTGACTGGATATGTATTGTGTGTGGTTGCCTTCTCCTCCTGTCTGGTCTTGCCAGTCCTATGTTGAGAGAGCTCAGCCTCCAGTTTGGCCGTATAGTTGCATCTCTCGCATGTATTTGTGTTTTGTGGGAGAAGGAGAGGATTGTCTGTGTACATGAGGCAATTGTAACATTGCCTCAATATTCCAGGTTCACCAGTTGAGCTGGAGAGGACACTAGCAACTGATCCCTCGACATACTAGAAGTAGTAGATAAAGAACTTTCAAAGGACTCGGGGAAGTGGGTTTTGGGCTGGTGGGGTACTATCTATAATAAGAGTGCTTTATCAAGGTGCAAGTACTGTAGGAGTAAGTGCTAGGCTTTACAGATAGAGAATAGTCTACTTGGGAATCAAGTAGAGATGAACTTTTCAGTTATAGGATATGCTGGTTAGATCAGCAGTACAGTTTAGCGTGTTTTATAGCAGGGGGCTGAAGGGAGCTAGGAATTGGCCCAAAACGACCAATGGACTACTAGTTTCTGGCTGAAACTTCACCAAATCGGACAAAAAGGCCGCTCAGTGCTTCCCACTCCCACTGGTAAGCAAAGAAACTTCCCTCCTTCCTAATAAGGCAATGGATCAGTAACAGGAAGTAAAAACAAAGCCCAGGGATCAGCAACTCTGAAACTGGACTACTCTAGTTCAGTAAAGTGGGAAAACAAGAGATTTTTTTGTTTTATTACAGGGATAAGGAAAAAAACAGACAGTAAATGCTATAAATGCTGTAAATCGGCTAGCACACTTTAGTGTGTAGCCTACAGAAACAATTTGCAGCAATTAGTAACTTAAAGTGCAATAAACAGTGTAAAATGCAGAAATCACTTAAAGTAGCAGTAAAACAGGCGAAATGCAGTCGCTAGCTTAATAACAGTGGGAAAGCCACAAAAATACTTATATCTGGTAGAAAGTCACTCTTTTAGCTCTCTGCTGCTTGGATCACTCTGCAGGCCACCACGAGGATCTGTGCAGAGTTGGTACAAGCTGGAAAACACGTGTTTAGCGTGTTTTATAGCAGGGGGCTGAAAGGAGCTAGGAATTGGCCCAAAACGACCAATAGACTACTGGTTTCTGGCTGAAACTTCACCAATTCGGACAAAAAGGCTGCTCAGTGCTTCCCACTCCCACTGGTAAGCAAAGAAACTTCCCTCCTTCCTAATAAGGCAATGGATCAGTAACAGGAACTAAAAACAAAGCCCAGGGATCAGCAACTCTGAAACTGGACTACTCTAGTTCAGTAAGGTGGGAAAACAAGAGATTTTTTTTTTTACAGAGACAAGGAAAAAAACAGACAGTAAATGCTATAAATGCTTTTAAGTGGCTAGCACACTTGAGTGCGTTAGCCTACAGGTAAAATTAAGCAACAAATAACTTTTTAAGAGTGCAAAACAGTTAATCAACACAAAAACAGTTTAAATAGAATGCAGAGCTGTATAAACAGGCTAAGATGCAGTCGCTAAGCAGTAAATATTCAAAAGCCAGAAAAAATACTTAAATCAGTTATAGCAAATACAGTTATAACAAATGCTCTGAAATATACTGTATATTTCCAATATGTTTGAGAAGGACAGTCAGAACACAAGAAGGTTCAGGCGAAGAAGAAAAAAAAGTTTTGTTTTACTTTTTGAAAAGGTAAAAAGGAGGAACAGAAGGCCTTATCAAATGTTCTCTCTGTATTAAGAAGAATGAGCTAATGACACTAGACTGGGAGGTGTGTCACAGTAGGGGCGGGCAACTGCAAAGCCACCAAGTATAAGAGCAAGACACCAACAGGGAGGGGCAACAGGGAGGGAGGGTGGGACAGAATAGCCTAAGACAACAAGCTATGAAAGTTTTTAAACAGAAAAAGATTTCTGAAGATTCTGAATAGACAAAGTGCTTTATATATATTAAATTATAAAAACAGTAATCTGTTAAAATAATCAAAAAATACTTATATTTTGTAGCTCAGTTGCGGTCAAACAACTTCTCCAGCCTGCACCAAAGACCAGAAACACAACTTTTTTTTACAAGAACACAAAAGAACCAGCCCCACTAGCCAAGAGATAATTACACAGAGTAAATGTTTCAGTTTATACAATAGCCTAAGACAACAAGCTATGAAAGTTTTTAAACAGAAAAAGATTTCTGAAGATTCTGAATAGACAAAGTGCTTTATATATATTAAATTATAAAACAGTAATCTGTTAAAATAATCAAAACTACTTATATTTTGTAGCTCAGTTGCGGTCAAACAACTTCTCCAGCCTGCACCAAAGACCAGAAACACAACTTTTTTTTTTACAAGAACACAAAAGAACCAGCCCCACTAGCCAAGAGATAATTACACAGAGTAAATGTTTCAGTTTATACAATAGCCTAAGACAACAAGCTATGAAAGTTTTTAAACAGAAAAAGATTTCTGAAGATTCTGAATAGACAAAGTGCTTTATATATATTAAATTATAAAACAGTAATCTGTTAAAATAATCAAAGAATACTTATATTTTGTAGCTCAGTTGCGGTCAAACAACTTCTCCAGCCTGCACCAAAGACCAGAAACACAACTTTTTTTTTACAAGAACACAAAAGAACCAGCCCCACTAGCCAAGAGATAATTACACAGAGTAAATGTTTCAGTTTATACAATAGCCTAAGACAACAAGCTATGAAAGTTTTTAAACAGAAAAAGATTTCTGAAGATTCTGAATAGACAAAGTGCTTTATATATATTAAATTATAAAACAGTAATCTGTTAAAATATTCACAAAATACTTATATTTTGTAGCTCAGTTGCGCTCAAACAACTTCTCCAGCCTGCACCAAAGACCAGAAACACAACTTTTTTTTACAAGAACACAAAAGAACCAGCCCCCACTAGCCAAGAGATAATTACACAGAGTAAATGTTTCAGTTTATACAATAGCCTAAGACAACAAGCTATGAAAGTTTTTAAACAGAAAAAGATTTCTGAAGATTCTGAATAGACAAAGTGCTTTATATATATTAAATTATAAAAACAGTAATCTGTTAAAATAATCAAAAAATACTTATATTTTGTAGCTCAGTTGCGGTCAAACAACTTCTCCAGCCTGCATCTTCCTACCATGTGGACCCCTCTGCCTGCAGGTAGCCCTCAGCCGGCCTGAATACCAGAGTCTTGGATTCCTGTGTCGGATGCTTTCTCTTCTTCCATGACGTCAGGTCGTCAGGGGTATAAAACATGCAGCCGATGCCATTACATCAGTCTTTCTTACCGTGCGGTGCCGGAAGCAGAAGCAGTTTGCAAGCGCCGGTCGGCCGACTTCTGAAATTTTCGTTTTCGAGTTTCAGAACCGAAGTCTTCTAAAAAAGATAAGTACCTCGTTGGGGGTCTTTTTTCTTGCTCTAACCAATGTCAATAAAAGTTAACAATTGTCTTACCTCTGGAAAGCAAATACCTCATAAAGATTTTCATTCGTACTGCATTCCTTGCTTCGGCACAGACCACGACATCCCTCGCTGTCGGTTTTGTGCCTTGTTCAACCCCCAAACTATTCGTCGTTGGGCTATATTTTCAGCAAATTATTTTGGTACTCTGTATCCGTACTGCAGAATGGCTTCAGTAAGCCATGCGACTACCGAGCTTCTGAAAAAACGTAAGGATAAAGACAGAGACAGACTGCATAGGTCCAAAACTGCTGACAACGCTTCCGTTAAGCTAGTCGTCAGTCCGCCGGTACTCAGTGAGGTGCTTTTGCAGCCCCTGATACCCGCTATTTCAGGTTCGCAAGCCTCTACTGAGACCCATTCAGAGTCCGGTATGCCGCAAGATGCTTCTTCGACTGTGGAACCTGCGGATGTCTCTACCTTGGTCGGGTCCGGAGCCGCTGTGCAGGCACCGGCTTCTGAGGGTGTTTTCAGGCCTACAGACTTGCATGTTAAACCGACGCCATCTTCTTCATCCAGCCTAAAACTCACATCACGCCTAGAAAACCGATGTCCAAACCGCATGGTCAGGCCCATATGCCTAAAAAACAAATGCTTAGAATGGCTGAAGACCTTATTACCGTAATTAGGGGAAGCCAGCCTTTCCCCTCCAAGAGACCTAGAACTGATTTTCCATCTGATTCTTCTGATCAGGAGTCTGATATTTCTGTTTCTTTTGATTACCAGGATTTGCCCTTATCTACCTATGAGGATTCTGATGGAGAGGATTCCATTCCCTCTGCTTCCCCTCCAGAAGATTTTTCTTTTGGTGAAACCTTGCATACTGTTAGAAGCATTTCTGCTGGGAAAGCCAGGATTATTCTAACTCCAAAAAGAGGCTTAGGGAATTCTTACTCCTTCCTCATCACAGGCCTTTAGCTATCCCTCCTGTTCTGGACATTGTAGATGATGCTTTCTTGGAATCTAGCCTTTCCCCAGACACTTTACCCCCAGTTCCCAGAAAACCTGACCGGTATTACAGAGTACCTGACTCTCACAAGTTCCTCTTCAAGAATCCTACTGTGGATCCAGAGACCATTTCCCAAGGACCAAAGGGCATTAAGGCTACCGCTGCCAAAAATCCTACCCCTTCTGATAGAGATTCTGGAGCCTTGGCCAGATGGGGTAAGAAGGTATACACTTCTGCTGCTTTGGCCATTAGGGCTTTAAATTGCCAGTTTCATATGTTAAAGTACCAGCAGCATATTATGGGACTACTTAAACAGAAAATTATTTTTGATTCCTGACTGTGCTGAACACAAAGAATTACAGGATTTAATGCATTCTGCAGAACAAGTTGGTAAACATACTTTGCAATGTGGTTTTGACTCTTTAGAAGCATCTTGCAGGGCTGCTGTCACTGGTCTGTACTTAGAAGGCGTGCTTGGCTTAAGGAGCAAAACTTGCCAGATCATGTTAAAGCTAAATTACTGGATGCGTTACAGCCTCCCAGATTTAGTAGGCATAGTTCTTCAAAGAATTGGTCCTTTCCAGTCTCTTCCAGGCCCTCTCAGTCCAAACCCAGGAACACCAGACCACCTGGGTTACAGTCTCAGGCTGCACACAGGCCTAAGCAGTGGGGGGTTTCCACTTCCAAAGCAGGGAGTAGTAAGGCACCCCCTACAGAAAAATGGCGCTATGATTTAACCGTAACTCTTCCAAGCCCTGCTCAACTGCCAGCTCCCTTAGCAGGAAAGCTCGCCCTGCATGCAAAAAACTAGGAACTCATTACCCAGGACAAATGGGTTTTGAATATAGTTTCCCAAGGATACAGATTCCACTTCCACAACCTACCAACCCCAAACAGTTGGCCAGACCTACCCCCAAATCAGTGGGCAGAGGCTCAACAGCAGGTTCTATCTCTTCTAAGTATCAGGGCTATTCAACCTGTCCCAGCAGAAGAAAGGGGACAAGGTTTTTATTCAAGACTTTTCCTGGTACCCAGAAAAGACAGCTCCTGGCGTCCTATCCTGGACCTCTCTATTCTAAACACCTTTTTGGTAATCCCAAAATTCAAAATGTTAACACTTCAACAACTGCTTCCTGTGCTAGGCAAAGTTGCCTGGTTGGCAACCTTAGATTTAAAGGAAGCTTACCTGCACATTCCAATAAGGGAATCTTGCAGGAAATACCTATGCTTCAGGGCAGGCTCCATGCACTATCAGATGTTCTTCGTGTTTCACTGTTGCAGTCATCACATTTGGGTTATCTGCTTGCAGTAGCCCTCAGTCGGCCTGACTATCAAAGTCTTGGGTCCTGCGTTGATTGCTGTCTCATCTTCCGTGATGTCAGGTAGTCAGGGGTATAAAGCACGTAGCCGCTGCCATTACGCCAGTCTTTCTTCCTGTGAAGTGCCCGAAGCAGAAGCAGTTCAAAAGTGCCGGTCGGCCGACTCCTGAAATTTTCGTTTTTGAGTTTCAGAGCCGAAGTCTTCAACTAAAGCTAAGTACCCTGTTGGGGAAACTTTTTCTTGCTCTAAACCGATGTTAGTAAAAGTCAATAATTGTATTTCTTGTGGAAAGCAAATAACTCATAAAGATTTTCATTCGTGCTGTATTCCTTGCCTAGGCCCTGACCACGACGTATCTCATTGTCGGATTTGTGCCTTATTTAAACCACGAACTATTCGTTGTTGGTATATTTTCGCTTCTAAATATTTTGGTACTCTGTTCAGTTATCCAGATATGTCTTCGGTAAGCCACCTGACTACTGACATTCCGAAAAAACGCAAAGATAAAGACAGAGACAGTCCGCCTAGGTCCAAAGCTGCCGACGATGCTTCTCCTAAGCTAGTCGCCAGTTCGCCAGTACTCAGTGAGGCGCTTTCGCAGCCCCTGATACCTGCTACTTTAGATTCACAGGCGTCTGCTGAGACCCATTCGGAGTCGGGTATGCCGCGAGATGCTTCAACTGTGGAACCTGCGGATGTCTGTACCTTGGATGGGTCCGCAGCCGCTGTGCAGGCACTGGCTTCTGAGGGTGTATTCAGGCTTACTGACTTGCATGTTAAACCGACGCCATCTTCTTCTTCAAGGCCTAAAACTCGAACAATGCCTAGAAAACTGACGCCCAGACTGCATGGTCAGGCCTCTATGCCTAAAAAAACAAATGATGATAATGGCTGAAGACCTTATTACTTTAATCAGGGGAAGCCAACCTTCCCCCTCTAAGAGACCTAGGACTGAATTTGCTTATGATACTTCTAACCAGGATTCTGAAATTTCTATTTCCTCTGATGACCAGGATTTACCCTTATCTACCTAAGAGGATTTTTCTTTTGGTGAAACCTTGCATACTCTTAGGGAGCGTTTTCACTGGGAAAGCCAGGATTACTCTGATTCTAAAAAGAGGCTTAGGGTTTTCTTTCTCCTGCCCCAACACAGGCCTCTTTAGCTATCCCTCCTGTGCTAGACATTGTTGATGATGCCTTTTTGGATTCTAGCTTGGCCCTTGACTCTCTACCTTCTGCTCCCAGAAAGCCTGATAGATATTACAGGGTTCCTGAAACTCACAAGTTCCTTTTTAAAAATTCTACTGTGGATCCTGAGACCATTTCACAGGGACCCAAGGGCATTAAGGCTACTACTGCCAAAAAGCCTACCCCCTCTGATAGAGATTCCAGGGCCCTGGATAAATGGGGTAAGAAGGTATACATCTCTGCAACCTTGGCCATCAGGGCCTTAAATTGCCGGTTTCGTATGTTAAAGTGTCAGCAGCATATTATTGGACTGCCTAAACAGAAAATGATGTTGATTCCCGATTGTGCTGAAAATAAGGATTTATACGATCTAATGCATTCTGCTGAACAGGTTGGAAAACATACTTTGCAATGTGGTTTTGATTCACTAGAGGCATCTGGCAGGACTGCTGTCACCGGGTCTGTACTTAGAAGGCATGCTTGGCTTAAGGAGCAATCTTTGCCAGATCATGTTAAAACTAAATTGCTGGATGCTCCCTTAAATCAGGACCGCCTGTTTGGCAACAAAGCAGAAGCAGTTCTTAAAAATATGGAGAAAAAAGCTAAATCTATGCAAACTGTTTTCTTGCAAGTACAACCTCCAAGATTTAGTAGGCATTGGCCCTCAAAATATTGGTCCTTTCCTGCCTCTTCCAGGCCTCCTCAGTTCAAACCCAGAAGCAGCAGAACACGCAGGCTTCAGTCCCAGGGTACGCACAGGACTAAGCAGTGGGGGGCTCCCACTTACAAATCAGGGAGTAGTAAGACTCCCCCTATGTTCTTCGTGTTTCACTGTTGCAGTCATTACATTTGGGTAATCTGCTGGCAGGTTGCCCTCAGTCGGCCTGAATAACAAAGTCTTGGGTCCTGCGTCGGTAGCTGTCTCCTCTTCCATGACGTCAGGTCATCAGGGGTATAAAACATGTAGCCAACGCAATTTTAATCAGTCTTTCTTGCCGTGCGGTGCCCGAAGCAGAAGCAGTTCGCAAGTGCCGGTCGGCCGACTCCTGAAATTTTTGTATTCGAGTTTCAGAACCAAAGTCTTCAAACTAAAGTTAAGTACCCCGTTGGGGAAACTTTTCCTTGCTCCTGACCGATGTCAGTAAAAGTTAATAATTGCATTACTTGTGGGAAGCAAATACTTCATAAGGATTTTCATTTGTACTGTCTTCCTTGCCCTGATCACAACGTGGCTTGCTGTCGGTTTTGTGCTAAATTTAACCAACACACTATTAAGCGTCGGTATATTTTTGCTTCTAAATATTTTGGTTCAAGATTTAACTACCCTGAATTGTCATTGGCTAGCAGTCCGACTATCGGAGTTCACAAAAAAACGCAAGGAAAAAGAGACCATCGAGGTCCAAAACCGACAACGGAGCTTCTCCTAAGCCGGTCGCCGGTACTCAGTGAGGCGCTTTCGCAGCCCCTGATACCCGCTACTTTTGAGTCGCAGGCCTCTACCGAGACCCATTCAGAGTCCGGTATGCCACGAGAATCTCAGAGTATTGAACCCGCGGATGTCTCTCCCTTGAATGGGTCTAGGCACTAGCTTCTGAGGGTATTTTCAGGTCTCAACATTTTTATATTAAACCAACGCCAGCAACAAAAACAAGGTCAAAACCAACTTCTATGTCTAAAAAAACGACGCATGAGCCACGTGCTCAGGTCCCTATGCCTAAAAAACAGATGATCAAAATGGCTGAGGATTTAATTACCTTGATCAGGGGTTCCCAACCCCCCCCCCCTTCTAAGACGCCTAGGCAAGGCACTGATTATGAATCTTCAGATCAGGTTTCCATTTCCTCTGATTCCTCTTCTGATCAGGAATTTTCTATTCCACCCCATGAGGATTCGGATGCAGAGGAATCCATCCCATCTGCATCTCCTCTTGAAGATTACTCTTTTGGAGAGACTTTGCATACTTTAAAGGAACATTTTCACTGGGTGAGTCAGGACTTCTCTGAATCAAAAAAAGAGGCTTAGGGATTTCCTTCTTCTTTCTCAGCATAGGCCTTTGGCAATACCTCCTATATTAGACATTGTTGATGTGTTCTCGGAATCAAGCATGGCTCCTGATTCCCTGCCTCCGGCTCCTAGTAAACCAGACAGATATTACAGGGTTCCTGACTCCCACAAATTTCTTTTCAAAAATCCTGCTGCTGATCCTGAGACTATTTCTCAGGGTCCCAAGGGTGTTAAGGCTTCTACAGCCATAAATCCTACCCCTTCTGATAGAGATTCCAGGGCGCTGGATAGATGGGGTAAGACGGTTTATACGTCTACAACCTTGGCAATCAGGGCTTTAAACTGCCAGTTTCATATGCTTAAATATCAACAGCATGTTATGGGGTTACTGAAACAGAAAATGATGTTGATTTCTGATTGTGTGGAAAATAGAGTTACAGGATTTATTGCATTCAGCAGAACAGGTTGGAAAGCATACTTTGCAATGTGGTTTTGATTCCTTGGAGGCCTCTTGCAGGGCCGTTGTTACTGAATCTGTGATGAGAAGCAAATCTGCCTGATCATGTTAAAGCTAAATTGTTGGATGCCCCTTTGCAGCATGATACTCTGTTTGGTAGTAAGGCAGAAGAGGTTTTAAAGAAAATGGAGGACAAAGCTAAATTTATGCAAACTGTAAAAGATTTCTTGCAAGTGCAGCCACCCAGGTTAAGTAGGCACTGGCCTACTAAAAATTGGTCCTTTCCTGTGTCCAACAGAGCCACTTAGGGCAAACCCAGGTGCTCAAAAGGCTCCAGATATCAACCACAGGGTTCTTACAGGTCAAAGCAATGGGGTGCCTCCACCTCCAAATCTGGAGGAAACAAAGGACACCCCTACAGTAAGCAGTCTCAATGACTTTCCTCTACCATCTCCAAGCACTTATATTTTGGCAGCCCCCTTGTGGGGAAAACTAGCACTTCATGCTTAAAATTGGCAGTTAATTACCCAGGACAAGCGGGTATTAAACATAGTATCCCAGGGGTACAGATTTAATTTCCATACTTTGCCAATTCCAAACAAATGGCCGGATCTGTCACAAAACCAGTGGGCAGAGACCCAGAAACAAGTCATGTCCCCCATGGATATGGGGGCTATTCAACCTGTACCAGAAAAGGAAAAAGGACAAGGATTTTATTCAAGACTTTTCCTGGTACCCAGAAAAGACAATTCATGGCATCCAGTACTGGACGTATCGATTTTGAACACATACTTGGACATTCCAAAATTCAAAATGCTGACTTTACAGCAGCTACTGCCTATGCTAGGCAAGAATGCTTGGTTAGTAACTCTAGACTTGAGGCATACCTGCATATCCCAATAAGGGAATCATGCAGAAGATACCTCCGCTTCAAAGCAGGTTTTTTGCATTACCAATAATCTGCACTGCCATTTGGCTTATCAACTGCGCCCAGGGTCTTTACAAAGCGTCTGGCACCAGTAATTGCATTCTGCAGACAAAGAAACATCCAAATTTATCCTTATCTGGACGATTGTCTCATTCAAGCAGAGGACAAAGGACACTCTTCTTCAACATCTGGCGTTTGTAAAAAGGCTTCTAGCATGCCTGGGTACACCATAAATGAAAAGAAATCACAACTGGTACCCTCTCAAATAATTACATTCCTGGGTGCAAGCTTGAATACAACTGCCCAGATGGCTTACCTCACGCCAGACAAAGGCAATTGACAACATACTTCAAACGAATGGCAATAAAAACATAGTTATCTGCAAGACAAATTCTGCAGGCTTTGGGGTTCATGGCATCCTGCATTCTATTAATTCCATATGCGAGACTGCATATGAGGAAACTTTATGGAGTCAACATTGTCACAGTCTGGAAACAATGATTCCTCTCATTCCCTGCCTGCAACAGGAGTTTCTTTGTTGGGCAGAGACATGTCAGCAAAACAAGTGACTGTCATTTACTCTACCCCCTGCCACCCAAACCCTAACTACAGACGCGTCAGACTATGCTAGGGAGGCCCACTTGGCAGGGAGATACATTCAGGGCAAATGGAGCCCAAACCAAATGCATCTGCATATCACCCAGAAAGAAATGCTAGCTGATGTTCTTCGTGTTTCACTGTTGCAGTCATTACATTTGGGTAATCCTGCTGGCAGGTTGCACTCAGTCAGCCTGAATTCCAAAATCTTGGGTCCTGCTTCGGCCGCTGTCGCCCCTTCCCTGACGTCGGGTCGTCAGAGTATAAAAGAAGCAGCCGACGCCATTTTCTTCAGTCTTTCTTGCCGCGCAGTGCGCAAAGCAGAAGCAGTTCACAAGTGCCGGTCGGCCGACTCCTGAGATTTTCGTGTTCGAGTTTCAGACCCAAAGTCTTCAATAACGCTAAGTACCTCATTGGGGAAACTTTTTTCTTGCTCTAGACCGATGTCAGAAAAAGTTAATAATTGTATTTCTTGTGGAAAGCAAATGCCTCATAAGGACTTTCATTCTTACTGCATTCCTTGCCTAGGCCCTGATCACCTTTCTGGTTGTCGGTTTTGTGCTAGATTTAACCAACGCACTATTAAGCGTCGGCATGAGTTTGCTTTAAACTGTTTTGGACGCCAGCTTAATTATCCAGAAATGTCGCCGGATAGCCATCCGACTACCGGAGTTCACAAAAAACGCAAAGAAAAGGAAAGAGGCAAACAACCAAGGTCCAAAACTGACAACGAAGCTTCTCCTAAGCCAGTCGCCAGTTCTCAGTGAGGTGCTTTCGCAGCCCCTGACGCCCGCTACTTTAGAGTCGCAGGCTGCTACCGACTCCCATGTGAAGTCGGCTATGCCGCTGGAAACTCAAGGTATTGGAGTTTCGGACACTATTCCCTCAGATGGGTCCGGAGCCGCTGAGCAGGCACTGGCTTCTGAGGGTTTATTCAGACCTAAACATCTTTACATTAAACCAACTTCATCTTCAAAGGCAAAGACTAAAGCACCTTCTAAAGCAAAGAAACAAACTCAAGAGCCACGTGGACGGGCCTCTATGCCCAAAAAACAGATGCTCAAAATGGCCGAAGACTTGATTACCTTGATCAAGGGTTCCCATCCCCCTCCTGATAAGAGGCCTAGGCAAGAGACTATGAATCTTCAGATCAGGTTTCTATTTCTTCTGATTCCTCTTCTGATCAGGAATATTCTCTTCCCCCCTATGAGGATTCTGATGCTGAAGAATCTATACCTTCAGCTTCTCCTCCAGAGGACTATTCTTTTGGGGAAACCTTGCATACCATGAGGGAGCATTTCCACTGGGAGATCCAAGATTTTTTCAGAATCTAAAAAGAGGCTCAGGGATTTCCTTTTACTACCTCAACACAGGCCTCTAGCCATTCCACCTGTGTTAGACATTGTAGATGATGTGATTTTGGAGTCTAGTCTGACCCCTGACTCCTTACCTCCAGCTCCTGTTAAGCCTGACGGATATTACAGGGTTCCTGACTCTCATAAATTCCTTTTTAAAAACCCTGCTGCTGACCCAGAAACTATTTCACAGGGTCCCAAAGGAGTTAAGGCTTCCGCTGCAAAAAACCCTACCCCCTCTGACAGGGATTCTAGGGCACTGGATAGATGGAGAAAAAAGGTTTGCACATCTGCTACCTTGGCTATACGGGTCTTAAACTGTCAGTGTCATATGCTCAAATATCAGCAACATGTCTTGGCATTGCTTAAACAGAAAATGTTGTTAAACTCTGAATGTGCAGAAAACAAGGAAATGCAGGATTTATTGCATGCAGCTGAACAAGTTGGAAAGCATACTTTGCAATGTGGTTTTGATTCTTTGGAGGCCTCCTGTAGGGCCGCAGTTATGGGTTCTGTAATTAGGAGTCATGCTTGGTTAAAGGAACAAAATCTGCCTGATCATGTCAAAGTTAAATTATTAGATGCACCTTTTCAGCATGATACTTTGTTTGGTGCCAAGGCAGAAGAGGTGTTAAAGAAAATGGAGGACAAAGCTAAATCTATGCAAACTGCCAGATTTTTTACAAGTACAACCACCTAGGTTTAGTAGATACTGGCCTACAAAGAATTGGTCCTTTCCTGTGTCAGACAGACCTCAAAGGGGCAGATCCAGACACCCTAGACGCAGATCCCAGGCGCAAGGTTCATACAGGTCAAAGCAACGGGGTGCTTCTACCTCCAAAGTTGGAGAAGACAAATCACAACCATACAGGAAGCAGTCCCAATGACTTCCCCCTGCCGGCACCAAGCACTTATGTCCTGGCAGCACCCTTAGGGGGCAAAATTAGCACTTTTTTCTCAAAATTGGCACATTATAACCCAGGACCAGTGAGTTCTAAATATAGTGTCACAAGGCTACAAGTTCCATTTCCATACCCTGCCAAAGGCAAATGGCTGGCCAGATCTGCCAAAAAATCAATGGGCAGAGGCGCAAAAACAAGTCTCATCCCTCATGGACATGGGGGCCATTCAACAAGTACCAGAGCAAGAGCAGGGACAAGGATTTTACTCAAGACTGTTCTTGGTACCCAGAAAGGACAAGGCCTGGAGACCAATACTGGACCTATCTATTCGGACCACATTCCTGGATATACCAAAATTCAAAATGTTGACTTTGCAGCAGCTTCTGCCCATGCTGGGCAAAAATGCTTGGCTTGTGACTTTAGACCTAAAAGAGGCATACCTGCATGTCCCAATCAGACTTTCATGCAGAAGATACCTTAGATTCAAGGCTGGCTCAATGCATTACCAATTCTCTGCACTGCCCTTTGGCTTATCTACTGCGCCTTTGTCTTCAGACAAAGAGGAATTCAAATATATCCTTACTTGGACGACTGCCTTATTCAAGCAGAGAACAAGGAAATTCTACTAAGGCATCTGGTGTTTGTAAAAAGATTATTTATTTGTCTAGGGTACACAGTAAACTAAAAGAAATCAAAACTAGTACCCTCTCAAGAGATATTCCTGGTGCAAGCTTAAATACAACTGCCCAGATGGCTTCTCACCCCAGACAAACAAAGGCAACTGACTTCTTTCTTCAAGATGTTGGCAACAAAGACAAAGTTATCTGCAAGAAAAATTCTGCAGGCTTTGGGCTTCATGGCATCCTGCTTTCTGCTAATTCCATATGCAAGACTGCATATGAGGAAACTACAATGGTATCTAAAAAGTGTTTGGACTCAACATTGTCACAGCCTGGAAACATGAATTACCCTCATTCCTTGTCTGTAACAGGAGTTTCGATGGTGGGCACAGGCCTGTCACCGCAACAAGGGACAGCCATTCACCCTACCCACAGCCAGGCAGTCAGTAACAACAGATGCTTCGGATTATGCCTGGGGGGGTCCATATGGCAGGAAAATGTATTCAGGGCACATGGCCCACAAGCCAAAGTCACCTTCATATCAATCAAAAAGAGATGCTGGCTGTTCAGAATGCCCCGACAGCTTTCAAGGATCTACTCCAACTACTGATAAGGACGGACAATACTACAGTCATGTGGTACATAAACAAACAGGGAGGCACTCATTCATACCCCCTCTGCAGACAAGCCATGACCTTGTGGGACACAACATTGACTTATCAAGTACACCTGCAAGCACAATTCCTGCCAGGAAAGAAAAATACTCTGGCAGACGAACTAAGCAGAAACCTCATGGATCCCCACGAGTGGAAACTGGATCCACAAGTCTTCAGCATGATAATAAAGAAATGGGGATGCCCAGACCTAGATCTGTTTGCCTCCCCTCACAACTGCCAACTACAGAGGTTCTGCACAAGGACGTATCACAAGCAAGCATGGAAAGTGGATGCTCTATCTTTCAGCTGGAAAACCCTAACAGTTTATGCCTTTCCTCATCTGCCTCTCCTTCTCAAGGTACTCCTAAAGGTCAGACAAGAGAAGCCAAAAATGATTCTGATTGCACCAGACTGGCCCCGCCAGCACTGGTACCCAATCCTAAAGAGATTGTCTCAAGGCCCAGCCTGGACATTGCCTCTAATTCCTCATTTACTGACCCAGCGAAACAATCAGATCCCGCACAGCCAGCTCAGAACCCTAAATCTGGCAGCATGGCGGATAATGTAGCCATTCCGAACACACCTCTCTCTAAAGCAGTGATGGATGTTATCTTGGAGGCCAGGAGGCCCAGTACCAGAAAATCTTATGCTGAAAAATGTAAAAGATTCTGTGCTTGGAACCAGGCACAAGGAATTGACACGGTTGTACCAAATGTTCCTCAGATTTTACAATATCTAACTGAGATGCTTGACAAAGGCCTATCCTTTTCATCAATCAAAATCCATGCCTCTGCCATTTCTGCTCATTACAATACAGAACCACCAATTTTTTCACATCCGCTGCTAAGACAGTACCTCAGTGGGGCCAAAAACATAAGACCTCCAAGGAGAGCACCAATACCTGCATGGGACCTCAATTATGTCTTGGAAAAACTTACACTGCCGCCTTTTGAGCCAGCTAATATAGCTGAAATAAAGTTCTTATCTTGGAAAACAGCTCTGCTCCTAGCAATAACCTCTGCAAGACAAGTCTCAGAGTTACAGGCACTCATGGCTGTGGAACCTTTTATCATTTTCCATCCAGACAGGGTTGAGGACGAACCCGACATTTATGCCTAAGGTAATGTCCAGTGTGGTCCTTGACCAAACCATTCATTTGCCTACCTTTTATCCAAACCCACATAATAAGGGTGAGAGACTCTTGCATTCTTTGGACATACACAGACAGCTACGATTCTACTTGGACAGAACTAAAGCTTTCAGAAAGACTGAGCAACTCTTAGTAGCATATGCTGCAGGATCACAAGGAAAGGCTATCTCAAAGCAGACTATTTCAAAATGGATAGGCCACTGCATTCGTCTCTGCTATTCACTACATGGCAAATCAGTGCCTAAGGGCATTAGCCTCACTCTACCAGAGCAGCAGCTACTTCAGCAGCCTTCCTCAGAGGAGTACCAACCAAAGACATTTTAGAGGCTGCAACTTGGAGTTCAGTACACACTTTTACCAAGCACTACCACTTACCTCTCTACTCTATATCCAGAGCAGGCTTTGCCACTGCAGTTCTGCAGGGCCTTATAGCCTCTCCTAATCCTATTTAGACCCAGCCACCCTACCTCAGCTTTGGGATTCAACCCAAGTGTAATGACTGCAACAGTGAAACACGATGAACATAGTACAGTTATGTACCTACCATAAATGTAGATGTTCAAGTTTATTCACTGTTGCAGTCCAAGTTACCCACCCACCATCCCCCTTTTTTCTTTGCTGGGACTTATCTGTACTTGTCTATCCTATACAACCTATGTAGTGTATTTGCTTGTAGATGAAGGAAATGTTTATTTTTGTGTATGCATACTTATTGGCATAATTTTCAGCCTACCAATTTGGGGGCACCTGACATCTGGGGCAAGAAAAACTGAAGAAAATGGCGTCGGCTGCATCTTTTATATCCCTGGCGCACTGACGTTAGGGAAGAGGCGACAGCAGCCGACGCCGGACCTAGACTTTGGAATTCAGGTCGACTGCGGGTAGCCTGCCAGTAGGATAACCCAAGTGTAATGACTGCAACAGTGAATACACTCGAACATCTACATTTATGGTAGGTACACAACTGTACTGTCTATGCCTTCCCCCCTCTGCCTCTACTCTCCAACGTCTTACTAAAAGTCAGACAGGAAAAACCAAAAATGATCCTAATTGTTCCGGACTGGCCTCGCCAGCACTGGTACCCGCTTCTAAAGAATATGTCGCACTTTCCTCAAACACCTCATCTACTGTCTCAGCAGAACTTTCAAATTCTACATACTCATCTCCAAAGTCTGAATCTTGCAGCATGGCTGATCAACTAATTATTCAAACCACATCTCTCAGTAAACCTGTGATGGGTGTCATTTTGGAAGCCAGAAGGCCTAGTACTAGAAAATCTTATGCTGATAAATGGAAGAGATTCTGTGCTTGGAAGCAAGCACAAGGAATAGACACAGCAAAGCTCAATATTCCTCAGATTTTACAATACTTAACTGAGATGCTTGACAAGGGCCTATCTTTTTCTTCAATAAAAATCCATGCCTCTGCCATCTCGGCTCATTACAACAGAGAGGGGAAGGCTATGTCAAAGCAGACTATTTCTAAATGGATAAGCCACTGCATTCGTTTCTGCTTTTTGCACCTTGGTAAACCTGTGCCCAAGGGGATCAGATCCCATTCCACCAGGGCTGCATCTACTTCAGCAGCTTCTCTCAGAGGGGGTCCTAACCAAAGAAATTCTAGAAGCTGCTACTTGGAGCTCTTTTCATACTTTCACAAAGCATTATCATTTACCTTTCTTCTCTAAATCCAGGGCAGGCTTTGCCACTGCATTCCTGCAGGGCCTTATAGTTGCTCCTAATGCTGTTTAGTTCCATCCTCCCATCCATAGCTTTGGGATTCTACCCAAATGTAATGACTGGAACAGTGAAACACGAAGAACATAGTACAGTTGTGTGCACTTACCATAAATGTAGATGTTTGAGTGTATTCACTGTTGCAGTCTGGGTTACCCACCCGCCATCCCCCATTCTATACCTTTTCTTTCCTTCACTATACTCAAAAGCCTTTGTGGTGTATTTGCTTTTAGTTGAAGGTAAATTTTATGTTTCTAAAAGTGCATTTATATATTTACAGTTTATTTATATGTATTTTTGCTCCCCATTTGGGGGGCACCTGACATCTGGGGCAAGAAAAACTGATTAAAATGGCATTGGCTGCATGTTTTATACCCCTGATGACCTGACGTCATGGAAGAGGAGACAGCGACTGACGCAGGACCCAAGACTTTGTTATTCAGGCCAACTGAGGGCAACCTGCCAGCAGATTACCCAAATGTAATGACTGCAACAGTGAATACACTCGAACATCTACATTTATGGTAAGTGTGCACAACTGTACTTTGTATGTGACATTTGTGCTCCCCACACAGAACGTAGGGCATAAAAGGGATGTATGGACGCAACTACCCAGAACAACTTTGCTGTCGTTTTTGCCATTTGGTCTGAATGCCTTGTTGCTGTACTGAATATTTAGCAGTCCTCACATAAGTGCCCTACTGGGATTGTGTTTACTTTTCTTGGTCTTGTATTTTATTTTACTACCTAGAGTTCAATTCGCCCAACAAGGGAAAATGTCAGTGTGGGAGGCAGAATCCATGTTAGGATTGTCACAAACAGTGTGTTTTTTGTTTGGGTGTTTCCCACGATCATACCTCTCATAGTATCTGTAAGGCATTTATGCCAAGAACACCCAGAAGCCATTTGTTTTCCCTGGCCATTTATCTTGAAAACCAGTGACTTAAACAGTTAGCCTAGGGAACCATGGCAGAATCCTTTAACCACTGTATACTCCCATTAGGTAGAAAGAATACCAAAGATTCTCGACCAGATTCTTTAGCTGTCCAGCCTCCACCAGAAATCCCTGTAGAATCAGGTAATAGCTGGGTAGGTTGTTTTGCATCTACGTTGGATTCCTATGCCATGACCCCCTTCAGAGATCGGCATGAGTCCATCTTTTCGCACATCCACTGAGACTTTGCAGGCATCTGCTCTGGATGTCGAGGGGAAACCACGGTTGATTATCTCGTGGGGTGGGGGTCCTAGAGGGATTCTGCAGATATTGGTCAGGAAGGAAGTTCTGGGTTTTCTTATCAAGTCTTGCCAAAGGTCGGAACCTCAGGTATTTGTTACGTCTGACGTCTCTTCCAAGAAAAGACAAAAACTGAAGCATGTTTCAGTCCATCCTAAGGATCCTCAAAGGGGAATGTCAACAATTTAATCAGGGCTTGTTTTCTACCTTAATGGCCCTAAAGCTTCCTCAAGTGGTTTCATTACCCGCTCCTCCTTGGACCTTTTTTATTTATATGTCCTGCTGATCCTGTTGTGGTGTGCCTGTCTTCTGACAAACAACCTAAACTTTTGCCTTCTGATAAAGGTAATAGGGCAATGGAGAGGATTGGTAAGAAAGTTTACACTGCTTCTACTTTGGCCTTTAGGGCTATTAATTACCAGACCCACATGACCAGGTGTGCTGTGGACTTGATTGCTCAAGGTTGTCAGGTTATCTCTGACCTCCCTGATTCTGAAGGTATATCCTCTGCCTCATCTTTTTTAGGTTCTGCTTGTCAAGTAGCTCGCCACTTTGTTAAATGTAGTTGTGATGCTGCTGACACCAAGTCTAGGGCTGCAGCTTTTGGGTCTGTTGTGAGACATTATTTTTGGCTTCATCTGCAGTCTCTAGGACATTAATGCCAAGTTGTTGGATGCTGCTTGGGAAAGCACGCATCTTTTTGTGACTGTTGCTGCTGACATGTTAAGTCTCTTTAAGAGAAAGGCAAAGCCTTGCAAGACCTTTAAACATATTTGTGTCTCTCCTGTTCCTATGTTCCAGAAAAATTATCCTTCTATGTCTGCTTTTATTCACAGGCAACCTTGCCAGGCTTCTAAGGGTAGGAAGAGTGGGAGGCGGGCCCCCTCTGGTAAGGTTTCTCAGATTTCTGTCCCAGAAGCCTCCTTTATGTGATAAGCCTGCTTGTCTTTGACAGGTCAACCCCCCCCCCCCCACCCTTCTTTTAGACCAGGTTCCTTTGTCCCTTTGGCTCTGCCTTTGTCTTCCAAATTGGCATCTCATCACTTCAGACTCTTGGGTTCTTTCTGTCATCCATCTGGGTTACTTCATAGTATGGAAATCTCTCCTTCCTTTTTCCGTGATTCCTTAGCCTCCTCTAGAGCAACTTCTTCATTTCCTGGTGGTTCTAGGATCCCCGCTGAGCCAGGGAACCATTCAGCCTGTCCCCCTTCCCAAGTGGGGAAAGGGGGGTTTTATTCCAAGATGTTCCTGTTTCCTCGAAAGGAGGGTACTTGGAGACCTATTTTGGATCTCTCCCGTCCCAGCACCTTTTCAAGGTCCCTTGTTTTCAGATGCTTACCCTTCAAACTCTTTGTTTCTTCTTTTTATTATCCCAGGCTTTTCTGGTGTCCTTGGATTTGAAAGCTGTTCACCTTCATATCCTATTCACCCAGTTTTCAGGAAGATTTCTCTGTATTTTCCTCTCATTTTCAGTTCTCTGATTTTCCCTTTGGCCTCTGTACTGCCTCGAAGTATTGACAAACTCCCTAGCTTCAGTGATGGTCTTCTGCAGGCTCCAAGGCATTCAGATTTTCCTTATCTATCATCATACCATCTGCCATACCATCTGGCATGGAAGACTGATGTCCTTTCCTTGGAAAGGGATGTTTCTTTATGCTTTCCCTCCTTGTCCTCTACTTCCAAGGGTCCTGCAGAATATTCAGCTGGACTCCCCATAATGCTTGCTAGTGACTCCATTTTTGCTAATGCATCTAACCAGTGGCAGTCATTGCAAGTTACCTCACTGGTTGGATCTCCTCACATAGGACAAGAGGTCTCTCATCCATCCCCACTTGTCCACTCTGCAGCTGACACTGTGGATGATGGGGCTTTGGTCCCTTTCAGGGACTTCTTTTCTGAGGACAGGCTCAGGGTTTTGCAGGAGGCAAGGAAACCTCACCCAGAAAATCTTACATGTCTGAATAGAAAAGATTTTTGGTCTGGTGCCATGTTCGTAACCAGGACCCTTTTTCAGGACAGGGTCCCTCTGGTTCTCTCTTATTTGTGTAATTTGCTATAGTCTGGCTTGGCCTATTCTTCTGTGAAGAAGGCCCATTTGTCAGTCGTGTCTGCTTTCCTGCCATTCAATCCTCCTTTGACTTCTCATTTTGAGGTCAAGCAATTTCTTAAATGCATCTTGGATATTAGGCTTCTAAAAAAAACATATTCCTCCTCCATGGGACCTTAATTTTGTTTTGGAAAATTTGACTCAGGCTCCTTTTGAGCCTGCAGATTCGACTTCTTTGCAGCATTGTACCTGGAAGACTGTTTTTGTTGCTGGCTCTTACTTCTCCTCTGAGGGTTTCTGAGCTTCAGGCCCTTATGGCCATTCCTCCTTTTTTGTTTTTCACAGGGATAGGGTGTCCCTTTGTACCAATTCTTCTTTTATGCTCAAGGTAGTAAATGAGTTGTCCTTGAATCAGAAGATACAATTTCCTTCCTTTTTCCCTTCTCCTCTGTCGGCTAATGAGAGGGTCCTGCATACCTTGGATTTGTGCACACAGTTCCATTACTGTTTTGGTAAAACTAGGACTGTTCTTAAGTCTGATCAGCTTTTTGTTTCCTTTCATCCCAGGTCTTTGGATTTAGCTGTTTCAAAGCAAACCATTTCCTCCTGGATGCCTAAGGCCATTTCCTTTTGTTGTTGTTTCATGGAAAATCTCTGTCTACTTGTTACAGCTCATTCCACTAGGACTGTTGTTTCTTCTGATGCCTTCTTCAAGGCATTGGACACCAATTCCATCCTTCAGGCTGCTACTTGTTCTTTCGTCCATACTGTTGCAAAGCATTATAATTTGGATATAGTTTCTAGGACTAGTGCAGATTTTGCTAAAACCATTTTATGGGGGGTTTGCTGGAGGCTGTTTTTCAGCCTTCCACCTCCCATTCTGTTTCTTGAGCTTTTTTACTCTGCCTTCTATGTAGAATAATGCAACAATGATATAGAAGGACATAGTACAGCTGTGTAAAATTTTACCATAACAGTAGATGTCCTTCTCTTCGTTGTTGCAGTATTCGCTCCCTTCCTCCAACCCGCTCTTGTTTGTTCTACATTTTTCTCTCTGAAGGTGCGTCGACTCATTTGTCCTATGGGGACTCTCCTCTTCTGGAGCAATTCATTTCTGGATAATTGCATCTGTATGTCACTTTTATACCTTACGTTCTGGTCAGGGAGCATAAATGTGACATACGGTGCATTTGTTTATTTATTTACATTTGTTGACCGGGAGTGTCCGACTGGATGTAGGTCCATTTTCAGTGGAGGCCCAGGGAGAAAAGCTCCACAGTTAAAATATACAGACAGTAGTTACATTGGATTTACATAGCGATTAACAATTTGATTAACATAGCAATTAATTACAAACATAGTTACAGATGAAGAACATAGTACATCAGTAGACAACTAGAATCTTTGTCTGCGTAGTACATAACATACATTAACAATTGTTACAATAAGAAGTTCCTGCTGTATAATAAGTAGTAGGCTTATGAGCATCCGAGCTTGCTATAATCAAGGTAGTTAGTGGGATGGAAAGAAAGGTAGTGGTTGGATGGGGTGGGTGATATTCGAGTGGGAGTTGCAAGGGCATAGCCAGCATGTTTTAGTTGCGCTTTTAGTAAAGTTTTGAAGTGGGTGCATGATGGTACGGAGATAATTGTGGGTGGGAGGGAGTTCCATAATTTGGCTATGGCGCAAGAGAATAGTGCTTCACCAGCAGAGTTATTGGCTTTAGTGATCTGCAAGTGATTTTTGTTGCTGGATCTTGGTGGTCTGGTGGTGCGATAGGGTTAGAGTAGATTCTGGAGGGATGGGACATTTAGTGGATGGTTTACTAGTTTGTGGGCGAGTGTGAGTTGATACCA
Source organism: Protopterus annectens (assembly GCF_019279795.1). Taxonomy (NCBI): domain Eukaryota; kingdom Metazoa; phylum Chordata; order Ceratodontiformes; family Protopteridae; genus Protopterus; species Protopterus annectens. The sequence continues at coordinate 113,857,909 of NC_056730.1, forward strand.
TTGAAGGAGGTGAGGGAGCTCAAGCCAGCCCATTTCAGCAAGTGAGAGACAGTGGTGACTACGGCAGGATGCCCCTGTGGCGAATTTGGCGATTTTGTTGTTGCAAGTCTCTAGCTTGTTTAGATTACATTGCCTTAGGTTGGTATATATTGGAGAGGCATAAAGTAGGGTGGAGATAAGGTGAGAATTTGCTACTGAAATCTTTGCTGTTTTGGGGAGAAGTTGCTTATTTCTGTATAATGCTCCTAGTTTTTTGTGGACTTTTTTTATGGTCATGGATATGTGAATGTCAAATTTTAGTTTATTGTCTATTTCCACTCCTAGCAATTTGGTGTGTTCTGTTGGGTGTATAGTGGTGTTGTCTTTTGCTGTGATGTTAAAGTGAGAGTTGTTTTGAGTATTTTTGGTGGGTTGGAAGATGAGTAGTTTAGTTTTGTTTGGGTTGAGTATTAATTGGGCATTGGATAACCAAGTTTCAACAGAGGAAAAGGCTTCCTGTATGACTTTTTGCAGTTTGGGTAGGGACTGGGCTGAGCAGATGATGGTTGAGTCATCTGCATATTGTATGACTGTGCCATGTTTGGTGGCAGAGGCTAGAGTATTGGTGAAAATAGAGAAGAGTAGGGGTCCAAGGATGGATCCTTGGTGAACACCTATAGAGACAGGCAGTTGGGGAGATATGTCATTCTGCCATACAATGGATTGTTGGCGGTCAGACAGGTAACTCTGAAACCAGTTGGTGACTGATTGAGAGAAGGATAGGTTATTGAAGACAGAGATGAGTTGTTTGTGTGGGACCATGTCATGCTTTAGATAGGTCTAGGAAAGTAGCAGAGGAGAAATAGCCATTGTTTTTATGCTGAAGGATAGTGTTAGTAAAGGAGAGTAAGGCAGTGGTGGTGCTATGGTTTGGTCGGAAACCATGCTGAGTATTGGAAAGGCGGTTGTTAGTGAGGAGGTAGTCTGAGACCTGAGAGTGAAACTGCCAAGTATTGGGCTGCTCTAGTTGGGTGATCCCTCCTATGTAGAATACTGCCAACAGTGAAGAGAAAGACATCTGCTGTTAAGGTAAGATTTTACCCAACTGTACTTTTTACAGGAAGCAAATTTAAATTAAGTAATATAAACAGAGGACAACCTTTGAGAAGAAACGGGCATTGCTTCATGGCAGAGAACAAGGAAAGCAGCAAGGCACGGGGGGATTAAAAGCCCTGTCCCTCGCAGGATCCTCTTGTCCAGTACTGACTGTTCCCTATCTCCCACTCCGTCCCCTTCTTTCCTGTCTTCCTTCCTCTTGGGCAGCAAGTTAGCCCACTTCAGGGACGGCAGTTTCAGTCTGACGTCAAAAGGTTATTACGAAACTTAATTTCCCAGGGATTCAAATTGTAGTTCAGTTCTCTGTCCATTCATACAGATATTCTCAGTACCTCTAGACCAAGCCACCTTAGTCTTAGAGGTCCGCCAGCAGCTGAGTTTGTGTGGAACAGTGAAAATAATTCCCTTTGTGGAAGAGGGAAGGCATTGCACTCAAAACTTTGTGGTCCTTAGGAAGAATAGTCTTTGAAGGCCAGCTCTGGACCTGTCCAAATTAACATGTTTCTGAAAATCAAGAAATTTGAAGCATTTCACTGTCAGAACCCACTTTTTTTATTTTTCCAGGGTACCCTGTTAGTCACCCTGGACTTGAATACCGATCTTAGTCCACGGGGATTATAGGAATTTTCTCATATTTGCAGTGGGTAAGACACTTCCAGGTTTTTCAGTTTTGGTCTATCCACTGCACTCAATAGTGTTTACCAAATGCCAAGTCCTAGTGTTCATCTCACTGAGCTCAAGAAGCATTAAGGTTTTCTCTCACTTCACTTACTGCTTCACTCAAGCCTCATTGATGGGGGGTATTGGGCATATCATTGGCTTTAACTATGACCATTTTAACCTGTGTGGGATTTTTTCAATTTCTTAAAAGACAGCCTGAAGTAGGAGACCACCAGAGTTTTCCAAGGAGTGTACCTGGATGTGGGAAATAGACTCTTCCTTCCCAGAAGAAAAGCAAGCACAGCACTAACTGTAATTAGATGACAGCTGTTGTACTGGCCTTGAAAGGTTTTTAGGACGGAACTGAAACCAGGAGTATTAGAGATGAGTATAGACGCTATATATATTTGCATCATCACCACCAACTAAAATAAATGTACAGAGATCACATGGAATAAAATTAAACTTTTTATTAAACAAAGCAGTAGACAGTATGTTTAATAAAAAGAATTCAGTTATACTCCTTCCAACTTATGGCAGGTCTGTGGAATGTGGGGGGAAACCAGATCATCCAAAGAAAACAAACACAAACATAAGCAGGACAGGCACACTTCGCAAGGAAGGCACCCTAGCTGTTATGTATTGAGTATTTTTATTTTCTTTGTATGGCTTCTGGTGCAGACTGTACTGTTTCTGTTGCATGTCTTCTTTTAATATTCTGTTTACTTTTCCTGGATTTAGATGTACATTACTGAAAGACAGTATTATGAAATTTGATCCATTTTTCCGAAAGGGGAGTATTGTTCATTGAAGAAGTGCTTTCCTTTGCCTGGTCCTAACTCAGTTTCTGATTTTTTTTTTTTTTCAAACTTCATTTAAAAGTGTACCTTAAAACTCTATTATGGTTATGGTTACAATCAAGTCTGAAGGATTTAGGTTGTAGTATCACTGAGTCATTTTTCTTACCTAAAAACAGATGGTGTATTATCTTTCCCACTTGTGAATCTAGAATTTTCCAGTAATGTCACTTTCATGTACTCTTGATGATATGATGCGAGTTTTATCAAGTTAACAAATTTTGCAGTCATCTGTTTGGGAATATTTCATTACAGGAAATGTAGCAGATACCTTAACCAGGATTTATATTCTCTGTGTGCATGTGTGTCTTTTATACGTGATATTTATTGTGTTCTTGTATTGAAAATAGCAACTAAATGGTTTGTCTGTAATCAACAGCCATGAACTACCAAGTCCTGTAGATGGTCAATCTGCAATAAGGCCTATCCAGCAACCAAACAGCCAGCATCACCAGTCTGTTTCTGGAACACCAAGGAGGCAACAGGATGGTGGCTTTAACTTAACTCATTATGGGGTGCAGCAGATACCGCCAGCATACAAAGAAGTATCTGAGCCTTGGATTCAGGTTAATATAAATGTTCAAGTTTGTATGATGTTAATCGTAGTGGTTGTGGTTAGACACGTCTTTAAGAATTTAATTTGATAGGCTTAAATTTATAATTTATTTGTTTTAACCTATCGGTGAGGACCCACATTGGTAGGTCCTTTGTCTGGCTTTATAAATCCGTACAGTCAAAATTTGGTGTCTTTTTTTTTTTTTTTGTAAGATTCTGTGCTTGGGAGTGCCAAGCACGTTATCATGCCCTTGGGTCATGTGTGTGCATGTGTTAAATTTTCTACAAGTTGTATTAAAATTTTCAATAGCCTTGAATTTTCTGTAGATATTTTTATTTAACATGTGCTGACTGGGAAAGTCCGACTAGGACAGAGCCTATTTTCAGCTGAAGCCCGGGGAGAAATGCTCCAGATGTATGTCTTTGGAATGTGGGAGGAAACCGGAGTACCCAGAGGAAACCCACGCAAATGCAGTAAAGACATGTACACTCTCCACAGAAGGCACCCCAGCTGAAAATTAAACCGAATAACTTCTTTGGACAAGCCTTCTCTTTTTGGGAACTTTACACAGGCCTACCTAGCAAAAAATGTAAAAGAATCACTACTTAGCAAAGTGGAAAAGGTTCATCTCCTAGGTTCATAGGTGTTTACTAGGCCAACGACCATAAGGGCCTTTTTAAGCCTAGCCATGCATCCTAAATGTCTGACGAATTCTGATACCCTTGATAAGTGTAAGCATGGGCCCGAGAGATGAAGCATTTACAGGTTACCTGTTTGTGATCACTAAAACTCATCTATGGTGTCACTCCAGGGACTTTGACCCCAAAAAGACTGATGTGACATTGGTCCTTGTGAATACCTATCAAACCTTTGCAAATCAGGCTTGCACATCTGTAAACGTTCATGCTTCTGCTTCTTGCTTGCCTTTGGAACCCCTTCTGTATTCTATACCTTCAGTTAAGCAGCTCCTTATGGGAGTCTTTCACCTTAGGCCACACAAGACAAATGACTCCTTCGTGGGACATTAATTTCATGTTATAGAAGCTGACGCTACCTTCCTGTGAACCAGCAGCATCTTACCCATTTCATTTTTTCTGGAAGATGCTGTTCCTAGTGACAGGCATGTTTCAAAACTGCAAGGGTTAATGTGCAAAGAGATGTTTCTTATGAACCAGCCCTTCTTTTGTGCTTAAGGAGGCTACTGAATGGCTATTAAGTTAAACCATTCAGCTTCCAGTATTTTTTTCACTAAACCACATAATTCAGAAGAAGGACCCTGTGACCTTGGATGAGCACAGACTGCTTACATTTTTCTTACATAGAATAAAAGTGTTCAGGAAAGCTGACCAGCTATTTGTTTCTTTTGCAAAAGGGAAGTAGTGTAAGCCTGATGACAAAAAAAATCTTTACAAGAGGCTGCATCATTGCATTTTGCTGTTATCATGGGAAGAAAGTCTCAGGCTGTATTAGAATACATTCCGCTAGAGGCCAGTTTTGAAGTAGCTGCCTTTTCTCCTGCTAATGTGCAAGACCTGGTTTAATAGATGTCCCAAATTAAATCAGTGCTGCAGTATTCTTAACATATGGGATTTGATATTGTCCCTTTTATTGGTTCCTCAACAACTGGGTATCTGATCCGATTCGACCACATACACTAGACTCTCAGATCCAACTCACAAGGTCCTTCCTCTACCCATAATGCCCCAGTCAGCTAACTGTACTTCACATCTAATAATAATAAGTCACCATAATGCTACAGGGAATTTTTCTACTTATTGAAAGTAGTTGTTTGCTTTTAAATTTTTCAAGCTTCCACTCTTGATTGTTATTTTTCAGGTATCTTTACCTATAGTTTTTTTTCCTGTCTCTTGTTCTAGCTTTTTCTAGATTTTTCTCTACCATTGTTGGTGTTTGACTGTACTCCTTACTAATTTTTTTTCTACCTTCTAGAAAATATTCTCTTCTACCATTGCTGGTAGTTGGCATTAAAAAAAAAAAAAAAAAACTAAAAAAGCTTTTTTCTTCTTACTTTCCATTTTCTGCCTTTAATCCATTTTTGCCATTATTTTCTTCAGAAAGTGCACTTCCCGTGGGCATAGAATCTAACTCTGATGGCCTTAGGGAGTGTGACTCTTGTCTCGGAGTGTCACACCTTAATGCTGACTGCTGCATTTGTGCTGCTTTTAATTGCAAGGCACTTGGTGATAGAAGGAATAAGCTGATTCTTAAAGGGTTGCTGCCACCTTCTTCTTCTTCTGCAGGGGCTCAAACCCCCAGTAAACCTAACAAATCCTCTTTGTAGGTGAAGGATGCACATAAGCGGGTCCCCACCCACTCTCCAAAGGCTGCTACCTCTACCTTTTCTTCTTCAGAGCCTCCAGAGTCTAAAAACATCGGATCCAACTTCTTTGGATCCTGAGAGGAAGCACTCTGATCCCATGCCCTTGGGATCTGTTCTTCAAGCTAACTCTCCTCAAACCCACTGACCCGGGTTCACTCTAGACACTGTTTCTCGTCGGCTGCATTCCCCTTTTCTCTAGGGGACCCCGAACAGAGACTAGAGGCCCCAATCCACCACCTCTTTCATTAGGTCCTCCAGACGTCTTCCAGAAGCTGACATGGATAGGATAATGAGGAAGTTCCTCAGAGCTCAGATCCATATGGGGTTATCCCAGCTTTGTCTCGCATGCCTCTCCTTCTCTGATCCAACCTAAGGTTTCAGAGCCATCTGATTCAAAAGTCCCAAGAGTGTTGGCATCTGATCCAAAGACTACTAGATCTTTGACTCCGACAGTTTCCCTGACTAGAGTCCACTTCAATTCCATTGGATCAGGATGAGTCTTGGAGTAGTAGTGTCTGTGCCAGATTGGGGGGGGGGGGACTAGGTTCCACTCCAATGTTGTTGGAGCCATCCTTTCCCCTTGGAGCTTTGGCGTTGGGCAACTTTGGTCCGAATCCCTCCTCCATAGATCTCAAAGCCACTGAATCCCCCTACCCTTCTGCCTTCACGGTAGGGAAGAGGGTGTTCTTTTGACTGAGAGATATGACTACTCTCCCTTCCTTGGATCCTACACCCATTCCTCCTTCGAGTCCGAGCTTTGATCCTCTCAGGCCTACTCCTCAGGGACTGCTGGAACTATCTAGCATCCAGACAGTTCCCATCAAGGAACTCCTCCACCCCCCCCCCCTCCTCGGATACCTCTCCAGACCATCTCATTGAAAAGGTTCCCTGAAAGAATATGTGCAAAAGGAGACACATAGATTTCCCTATTTAACCTCTCACTGAAGATACTGACTTCGATGAAGGGGGTGGGTCCCCCCAGATCTCCACAGGATGATTTTACCTTTGGAGACCTCCTAGAGATTTTTAAGCAAAAAGGTGGTTGGTCCTCAGATTCCCCATCCCCAGAAGAGTCAGCTTTTCTGTAAGCATTTGGGTATATACATCTATGTTTTGGGTAAATCCCCTGGCAGATGAGCTTTTGATTTAATGTCTCGCCAGGCATGAAAGGAACTGGGTATTGTAGAACCCATCTCCCATCACCCAGCTAAATTTTCGGCACTGCCAAAGGAAAGATTATGTCATAAGAGTTTAGTAGGCTATCGAAACAGAGATCATTTCAAACCTAGCCGTTTTATCCCAATGTAATACCATAGATACTGTAGCCAGTACCCAGGATTATATTTAGTAATTACTGCACATGTCCAGGAGGGTTGTGGGTGCTATCCCCGGTATGAATTTTTGGTGCACCATCCACTTGTCCAGGTTCCTTTTGAACAGTGTCATAGAGGTGCTATGCTTCACATGAATTGGCAGCCTATTCCAAAGACTTGGCAGTCACTAGGAGACAAATTTGTCCCCAGCAGAGCAGAGAAGTCCCTGTTGATGATGTGGATATGGCAGTAGCCACTAAGAAGGAGCTAACGGGATAGAGCTCCTTAATCCGTCCTCCTAATAGAGAGTCCAGGGCGTTGGACAGGTTTGGAAAGCACATTTTTGCTTCGGCAAGCTTTGCCTTGAGGTCCCTGAATTACTTAGGGCACGTCACAAAACTACAGCTGGATTTGACTTTCCAAATCTTTGTCTGAGTCCATGTCCGTAGAGGAATACAAGAAGTCCTCTTCACAGCTGGCCACTCTAGCTCCATTGCATCCATGAGGTTAGTATCCTATGCTGCAGAGGGTACCTTACAGGCAGCTGGTTCAGGCATAGCCATTAGGAGACATGCCTGGATGCACCTATATGACTTTGCAGAGCCTTTCATGTCTTCTTTCATCAGTGCTCCTTTTGATGGAACATCTTTGTTTGGCCCTATTGCAAAGGAAATGCTTTCCTGGAATGAACAGAATGGAAAGGCCCTGTCTGCCATAGGGGTACACTTTTGTACCCCTAACAATCCTTTTCCAGGAATCAAAGAGGAGGCAAGAAAATATGATTCTGTAAGTCCCAGGGTCCTTTCCATGATTCACACGTAGATAACTCCTCCAGAGGTAGAGGGGGGAGTTCAAATGGAAGACACCGTCCTTGTGGCAGAAGAGTCCAGCAAAACTAGGGTTTCTGGGATTCATTTTAGGATAAACCCTCTCAGCACTCCTGAAGGGTTGCCCAACTGTTCACCTCTGGAGGCAGTTGGGAGGGCACTTGTCTTTGCACCCAGATGCCTAGGCTTCAATAACAAGATTCTTGGGTACTAAAACATCATATCCATAGGTTATTTCATACCATTTTGCCAGATTCATCAACCAAAACAAGAATGCTTCCTGATGTACCACCCAGTCAGAGAGAAGCCAAGAAATTCAAAAGCTGCTAGACAAAAGTCATCCAGGAGTCCCAAAACTTTCTCAGGTTCTTTTTAGTACCAAAGAAGACTGTGGACCTGAGACCAATTTTGGATCTAAGCAAACTGAATCAATTTGTGAAGAAGTCAAAGTTCTGAACCGTCATGGTTCAGTCCATGCTACTATTTTTATGCAAGGACGATCGGATGCGCTCATTCAATGTTTAGGATGTATACTATCACATCAGGATGAACAGGTGATCCCAAAGATTTCTCCACTTTCGGCTGAGGGCCAGTCACTTTCATTTCAGAACCTTGCCCTTTGGTCTCACCACTGCCCCTCCACAAGGTGTTTACCAAGTGTATTGCAGTGGTAGCAGCTCACCTGAGACTGCTGGGATTCCAAGTGTTTCTTTATCTAGACAACTGCGGACATGGACTCACCACACCAACCAAGCACCAACCAAGCATCTTCTGGAGCAGTCCAGGAACTACTTGCTCCAAATATGTCAATCACTAGACATCAGTCAATATCTGTGAATCTCAGCTACAACCTGTTCAGAGCCTGGGGTTCTTAGGTGCCCAGTTGAACACATTGTGTAGACATGATCAGGTTTCAGGTGCAGCAAATTTTTGTTCACCCTTCTCCCCCGGCCAGACTAGTCCTTCAAGCTGTAGGGTCAATGGCAGTGTCCTTAACCTTAGTCCCTATGGCCCACTTTTATATGTGCATTCTTCAGTGGACTCTGGCTGTTTGGTGGTCAATTCTGCATCATTCTCTGCTCTGTCCTTTCTAGTCAAACTCACTTGTGTCTGCAAGGATCATCTTCGTTGGTGACTTCAGTTGAAAACGTTTTCCTAGGCCATCCCTTTATTATGTCCACTCTAGTAGCCACTGTGACCATGGATGCCTCCCTACTGGGGTGGGAGGGGTGAATCATTTTGGGTCAGACGGTCCAAGGCACGTGGTCTCCCGAAGAGACTCATTTGCATGTCAGTATCCTAGAGATGAGTGGTCCTACTAGGATTGCGACGTTCTTCCAGTAGGGACTATTGCAGTACAAACTGACAACATGACTGTGGTTTGGTACATCAGTAAACAAGGGAGAACCCATTCTTACTCCCTTTGTTGAGAGGAAATGAGAGTGTGGCGATCTCTTTCAACCACTCTCTAGTAGTCATGCCCGTACAGGGGAAGTCTGGCATTTTAGCAGACAGACTCAGCAGATCACTTTTGATACCTTATGAGAGGTCTCTGTAACAGTCAGTGGCAGAGCGAATTCCCCACTGTTGGGCAGTCTTGCTGTGGCCTTTTTGCCTCTTCCGTCAACAGCAAGTGCAGTAGGTTCTTTGCCCTAATCCCCTCTGGGTGGGAGGTCACAGAGAGATGCTGTAGTCCACGTTTGGCCATCCAGTCTGCTTTATGCTTATCCCCCATTACCTCTAATTCCAAAATTCTTACAGAAAGTACTTCAGTTGAAGAGCTCAGTTATCCTTATTGCTCCCTTTTGGCCTCCTCAAGTGTGGCTCCCCTTCCAGTGGCCTCATCTTCGGTATCTTCCATGGATACTGGACCCCAGTCCAGATTTTTTCTTGCATCCCAGTTATTCCAAGACTCAAACTGACCACATAGTTTCTCCAGTTCCATTAATAGCTAGACACCCCAGGCTTTTCTTCCCCATACATCAGATATTATCCTTCCAGAAAGCTTCTACAAGAAAAATCTGTAACAGTAAATGGAAGAGATTCTTATTTTGGACTCTTCAGAGGGAACTAGATCCTTTCACTGCTCCTATATATGCAGTTCTAGAATTTTTAAAAAGTTTTCAAGAAGGTGCTAGTTTTTCCACTTTCATACAGTTAGCAGCTTTATCAAATTTTCATTGTGGAGATAATGCTTAGTCATGAGCTTCTTCAAAGTTGCGCAAGGCCTTTCTAAAAGGCACTTTACTTAGACCTCCATTGAAAGACTTAGTCACCTGCTTGGGATTTAACACTCATACTGCAGGGATTAACTCAACAGTCCTTTGAATCAGCAGTCAAGTCTGATTCAAAATTTTTGTCTTGGAAAGCAGCTTTTTTGGCAACCATTACGTCTGTGAGACAAGTTTCTGAACTCCAGGCTCTATCTTCCAAATTTCCTTACATTATTTTTCACAATGATGGGGTCATCTTATGAACAAATCCATCCTTTTTGTCTAAGGTAGCATCCAAAGCAAATATTAATCAAGCCATTAATTTGCCTGTTGTCTTTCATAATTTTGCTAACAAAGGAGAGTACATGCTACACCTTTTAGATGTACATAGGCAACTACATTTTTATCTCCACAGAACAAAGGAGTTCAGGAAGTCGGAACACCTTTTTGTCACCTTCTACCCGAACAGATTAGTTTGTAAAACTGCCCTGGCCAAATGGATTACTGATTGCATTTCCTTTGTTTACACTCAGCGAGACCTCTCCCTACCAAAACCTCCTAAAGCACATTCTGCTAGCTCCATGGCTACTGCTTTTGGTTCTGCAGTACTCCAGAATATCCTTTCATTAGGGCCACCCAAGGTTCAGGTAGCTAGGACTCTGTCCTAGTCATTGAGGAACAAATGAAAAGGACATCATCAGATATTAAGGTTACATACTGACCATAACTATGTATCTGTGTTGTCCATTTTCATTATTCCTCAACTTCCCTTCCTCTTTCCTTTCATATTCTGTAGTGCTCTAATGGATATTGTAGAACCCTTTGTTCCAGGTGTGAGCCCAGTTCTCTCTTCCTTTTTATAATTATGTTTAGGGCCTGTAAGGCAGCAAATTCAATCTGAGGTACAGCTAGTTGGCTGAGACATTATGGGTGGAGGGATGAGCTTGTGAGTTGGACCCAGGAGTCTGGTGTATGAGGCCAAATCAGATCTGAGGTTGGATCCGATACCTAGTCGTTGCAGAGAAATGGAAATGGGCAACACAAATGCATAGTTATGGTGAGGACATAACTTTAATTTTTCATCCACTGATGTCCCTGCAGACTACCAAAGCTTTACCTTCCTGAGGACGTACAATAAATGTGTGGCTTCAACTCATATGCGTTGGAATATATAACTGCATGCACCCTGGAGTACCTCAGAGTATCTCGCTACCAGCCAAAACATAGGTCGTACATCCATCAGACTGATCTGCATTGAGTCATTGGTACCATTGCTTTGCTTATTCGTTTTTCAGCTAAATGCCCCATTGGGGAACCTTTTTTGTAATTGGTACTGTGTTAAAAATTTTTGTTTGATGTCAGCTATGTGGGGTAAGTGCAAGTGCAGTAGGCAGATTCCATACACAGACCTGCACACTAAGTGTCTTTTTTGTTTAGGCCCAGAACATGACTACAAAATCTGCTCTGTCTACCAGTCGTTTGTTCCAAACACTTAAATCTGCTCTGTCTGCCAGTCATTTGTTCCAAACACTTAAGCTTTCCTTGAGCATGTGCTTTGAAACACTGCATCTAAAATGCCTGTCTCAAGCAAAGACTGCAAAATCCCAAGCATCCTATGTTGTCCTTCTGGCAAAGAAACTCAAGACACCCCAAGATGATTTTCAGTCTAACGTTTTTAAGTCAGGTGTACCCGCTGAGGTTGCAGAACCCACTCTGCTACTGAGACATTGTTGGAGGGCAGTATGGATCCTGAGGTTTTGCAAACTGTGGATACCTAGGATGAATCATGCCTTATTTCACAGGGACCACATGGAGTACCTCAAACCCTAATCTAGCAATTGGTTCCAGGTATCTGCAGTATGCCAAAGTTCCAAACCTCTGAGACTTATTTGAGTGGACATCACACCTAAAAGAAAATAAAAAAGAATAGGCAAAAAAATAGGCATGTGACCTCCCCTACAGCTTCTAAGGAAAAAAGAATGACTCAGTTTCTCCCAGGGCTTATTTAAAACTATCATGACCCTGAAGCCGCTTCCTTTTGTGACCCAGTTCCCACAGGCCACACCACAAATGCATATCCTAGATCTTCCTCCTCTGAGGAGGAACAAGATGCAAACTGTGACCATTCTCTGGATTATTCTTAACATATGCATTCTCCAGCACAGCTCTCTTCTGATGAAGGGGACTTCTTTTCTCCAGATTCTCCCATTGAGGAAGTCCTTTTGGAGAAACTATTCAGAATGTGATGAGGCACTTTGAATGGTAATCAAAGCAAATATCGTTTGTACAAAAGAGATACTGTAGCCTTCTAGAAATGGACACAACAGCCCCTTCTCTAGTCCCTCCAGTACTAGAAGCATACCAGGATGCCTTCCAGTCAACATCTTCACTTCCTGATTCCCAACCACCAAAACCAAAAAAAAAAAAAGGTTCTATCAGGCACCTGATGACCTTAAATGTCTGTATAAGAATCCTGTGTCTGACTCTGCTGCAGTCTCTCTTTCCTTGGATAAGCCATCTAAGCTGCTCCCCAGTGCTAACTCCCTTCCCACAGACAGGAATAGTAGGGCTGTGGATAGGTAGAGAAAGAAAGCCTCCACCTCCTCCACCCTAGCATTCAGAGCTATTAACTACTTGCACAAATGACCAAATACTTGCTCTATGTATAACAGCCCTTGCAAAAGGTTATGTCATACCCACAGTCGTTGCAGTCTAGTCAGCAAATGCAGGCCTTACTGTCAAAAGTTAGGTTACCAGACACAGCATCAAATGCAGTTATGATGCTGCCTCCATGGCTGCTGCCATAGGCGTAGTCATCAGTCGATATGCATGGCTATGCAGTCAGCCCATCCCTGAAGACTTCAAATCTAAAATCCTAGCTTTCCCCTTGGACAAAGATCTTTTGTTTGGTCCATAGGCTGCCAGTCTCTTCAAAACCCTACAAGAACAAAGCAAAACTATGAAAGATTGTAGACAAATTTGATTTTATAAAGTTCCTAGGTACCACAGAAACTACCCAGCCAAGTCTACTTCTTTTTAAAGCGGGGTCCTTGGTCTACTCAGAAACAAAGAAAAACACCAGGAAAACATTTTCCAGACAAACCACATAGGGCATCACCTTCTGGGAGGCCTCACTTTGGAAGCAAAAAACCTGTGACTATCTTTCCAACTTCTACTCCCCTCTTCTCAACCCCTCCGTACGACTCCTCAATCCAAAAGACTTTTTCTGTTTCTTTCCTTTTGGGAAATGGTATCTGCAGATAAAAAAAGGTTTTGATTATGATTAAAGAAGGCTGTACTATGTCTTGGGAAAGCATTGGCTATCTAAAGGGACTGCCTCTTCCATCACTCAACCAACTTCCATTGCTCGGTCCTGTTTCTCAAGGCTTAATAGATCTGCTCACTATAGAATGATTGCCAACTTCCTTCACAGCAAAAGGTGTCTATTCCAGAATTTTCTGGTACCAAGGAAGGACAGTGGAGCCCCATTCTGGAACCTTGTCTTCTAAACACTTTCTTGAAAGTCCATACTTTAAGATTGCTCTCTTCACACCTTCCTGCTTGTCATTCTTCCTAATGCCTTTCTGGTATCCCTAGTTCTAAAAGATGCCTACCTTCACATTCCCATTTGACCTACCTGCAGGAAATTCCTCAGATTCATCTCTGGCTCATCGCATTTTCAGTTTACTGTTTTAACCTTTGGTCTTCCTGCAACACCAAGAGTTTTTACAAAATTGTCTATCTCCAGTGGTCGCTTTCTGCACACACAGGAAATTCAAAATATCCCTTATCTGGACAAGCTACTGATCCAGGCTGTCTCCAAGAACATCCTCCTCTAGCATATACAGTGGATGTAAAAAGTGTACACACCCCTATTAAAATGCCAGGTTTTTGTGATATAAAAAAATGAGACTACAATAAATAATTTCAAAGCTTTTCCCACCTTTAATGTGACCTACTGTATAACCTGTACAATTCAGTTGAACAAACAATATATCTGTTGGGGGAAAAATATAAAAAATTAAAAAGCATACAATAAGCTGGTTGTATAAGTGTGTACACCCTTAAACTAATACTTTGTTGAAGCACCTTTACAGCAGTCAGTCTTCTTGGGTAGGAGCCTTATCAGCATATTTATTGACATTTGGTTATTGGACAAAGCCCTGGGGGGAAGGAAGAGCTTTGGAAGACTAGCTGAACTTGGGCTATCCTAACAGTGAGGACTGCAATAGTGAAACTACTCAAACATCTATTTTTATGGTAAGTTTCTAACACAATTTTACATTCCCAAAATGTTCATTGTGTTTCACTGTTGCAGTCATTACACTTGGGTTATCCTGCTGGCAGGCGACCCGAGTTCCAAAGTCTTGGTCCGGCGTCGGTTGCTGTCGCTTCTTCCCTTACGTCAGTGCGCCAGGGGTATAAAAGTTGCAACCAACGCCATTTTCTTCAGTCTTTCTTGCCGCGCGGTGCCCGAAGCAAAAGCGGTTCGCAAGTGCCAGTCATCCGACTCCTGAGATTTTCAAAATTGAATTTCAGAACCAAAGTCTTCAATAAAGCTAAGTACCCCGTTGAGAAGACTTTTTCTTGCTCCAGACCGATGTCAGTAAAAGTTAATAATTGTATTTCTTGTGGGAAGCAAATACCTCATAAGGACTTTCACTCTTACTGTATTCCTTGCCTAGGCCCTGACCACAACATTACTAGTTGTCGGTTTTGTGCTAGATTCAATAAACTAACTATTAAACGTCGGTTTGATTTTGCTCTACATTACTTTGGCCAAAGGTTTAATTACATAATGCCGTCGGAACAACCGACGACCGCGATTTATAAAAAAACGCAAAGACAAAGAAAAGGACAGGCATCCGAGGTCCAAAACCGACAACGAAGCCTCTTCTAGGCCAGTTGCCGGTTCTCAGTGAGGCGCTTTCGCAGCCCCTGACACCCGCTACCTCAGAGCCACAGGCCGTAACCGACAGCCACGTGGAGACTTGGTGGCCTGTGAAAACTCAAGGTATTGGGCCTACGGAAACTATATCCTCAGATGGGTCCGGAGCCGCTGAGCAGGCATCGGCTTCTGAGGGTGTTTTCAGACCTTCACAGCTTACAATTAAGCCTACTACAGCAGCAAAGGCAAAGTCAAAAACACCATTAAAGACAAGGAAACAAGTACAGTATTCTCCAGAACAGTCATCCATACCAGAGAAACAGATGCTTAAAATGGCCAAAGACCTAATTACCTTAATCAGGGGTTCCCACCCCCCCCCCTGACAAAAGGCCTAGGCAGGATACTGATTATGACTCCTCTGACCAGGTTTCCATTTCCTCTGATTCCTCATCTGATCAGGGAAATTCTCTCCCTCCCTATGAGGACTCTGATGCAGAAGAGTCCATACCTTCAGTCTCTCCGCCTGAGGATTATTCTTTGGGGAAACCCTGCACACCATGAGGGAGCATTTCCATTGGGAGAGCCAGGATTATTCTAAGTCCAAGAAAAGGCTCAGAGACTTCCTTTTATTGCCTCAGCACAGGCCCCTGGCTATTCCCCCTGTGCTTGATATTGTTGATGATGTTTTTTTCTGAATCCAGTCTATCTCCTGATTCTTTACCCCCTGCACCAGTTAAGCCAGATAGGTACTACAGTGTCCCTGACTCTCATAAATGTCTTTACAAAAATCCTGCTGCAGACCCAGAAACAATTTCCCAGGGTCCTAAAGGGGTTAAGGCTTCTACTGCTAAAAACCCTGTCCCCTCGGATAGGGATTCAAGAGCTCTGGACAGATGGGGGAAAAAAGTTTACACTTCTGCTACTTTAGCTGTAAGAGCTTTAAACTGTCAGTTTCACATGCTTAAATACCAACAGTACCTCGTGTCTTTGTTAAAGCAGAAAATGGTTTAAAATACAGAATGTTCTGAAGGACAAAGCCTGGAGACCAATGCTGGACCTGTCAATCCTAAATACTTTCCTGGATGTTCCAAAATTCAAAATGTTAACACTACAGCAACTTCTGCTCATGCTGGGCAAGAAGGCTTGGCTAGTTAGTTTGGATCTCAAGGAGGCATACCTGCATGTCCCAATCAGACAATCATGCAGAAGATACCGCAGACCCCAGGCATAATCTGATGCATCTGTTATTATTGTCTGCCTGGCTGTGGGTAGAGTGAAAGGCTGTCCCTTGTTGTGGTGACAGGCCTGTGCCCACCATCGAAACTCCTGTTGTAGGCAGGGAATTACTTAACACCAAACAAAGTATCATGCTGTAATGGAGCATCCAATAATTTTACTTTAACATGATCAGGTAAATTTTGTTCTTTCAACCAAGCATGCCTTCGAATAACAGAGCCTGTAACTGTGGCTCTACAAGAAGCCTCTAATGAATCAAAACCACATTGCAGAGTATGCTTTCCCACTTGTTCAATTACATGCAATAAATCCTGCATTTCTATACTGTCAGAACTTTATATATTTGAAACCATTTTCTGCTTTAACAAAGACATGAGGTACTGTTGGTATTTAAGCATGTGAAACTGACAGTTTAAAGCTCTTACAGCTAAAGTAGCAGAAGTGTAAACTTTTTTCCCCCATCTGTCCAGAGCTCTTGAATCCCTATCCAAGGGGACAGGGTTTTTAGCAGTAGAAGCCGTAATCCCTTTAGGACCCTGGGAAATTGTTTCTGGGTTGCAGCGGGATTTTTGTAAAGAAATTTATGAGAGTCAGGGACTCTGTAGTACCTATCTGGCTTAACTGGTGCAGGGGGTAAAGAATCAGGAGATAGACTGGATTCAGAAAAAACATCATCAACAATATCAAGCACAGGGGTTCTTGTGGGAAGCAAATACCTCATAAGGACTTTCACTCTTACTGTATTCCTTGCCTAGGCCCTGACCACGACGTTATTAGTTGTGGGTTTTGTGCTAGATTCAATAAACGAACTATTAAACGTCGGTTTGATTTTGCTCTACATTACTTTGGCCAAAGGTTTAATTACATAATGCCGTTGGAACAACCGACGACCTAAATTACTTAGCACTCCATGAAAGTTGGCTGTAATGCAGTTGTTGCATCATGCAAGGCAGCTGCTACAGGGGGTCAGTACTCAGGAGATATGCCTGGCTGAAAGTCCAGCCCTTTCCAGAGCATGTTATGGCTGAAATCCTTGATGCTCCATTGGATAAAGTTCCTTTTTCAGCCCTCTAGATGATATGGTGTTCAAAAATCTGAAGGAAAAGGGGGAAACTATGCAGCCTGTTAGATCTTTTTCACACACCTTCACTGATGTGCATCAGACACTACTCAAGTGAAAGATGGCCTTTCCCTCCCAAGCAAGGCAAAGAAAAAACACAGAACAGGAAAAAGGTCAGGTTTACCAAAAATAACAAACTGACTCCACAGATGGACCTGATGGGTCTCAGACTTTTGTCCCCAACAGAGAGCAGCTTAAACTATTCACAACACCTGACCCTCACCCCCTGCCAAAGAAATCCCACCCCCTCTCCCTGTTTGCCTTCCAGAGAAGATAGTAGGATGACTGTCACTCTTTGCAGAACACTCTGGAAAGATCACCCGTGTCGTATGGGTCTTAAAGGTAGTAAGATGAGTCATTGACCTACAGTTTCAAAAAAAAAAAACATTCATGTTCTAAGGTATTCTACCAGTACCAAGCAGCAAAGGGACCTTTTCCTCTACAGGTGAAATGTCTACTAGCATGGGGATCCTTAAATTTGGTCCTGGGAAAAGAGTGAGAGGAATAGGATTTTTCTCCAGACAGAAGAAGGATCTTTGTTGTCCATTATGGACCTGTCACAACTAAACAACTCCCTGGTAGTACCAAAGTTCAAATACTGACTTTGCAATAATTGTTACATCACAGAAATCTTAATGGTGGCCCTGTATCTGAAGAATGCTTGCCTCCATATTGTCATGGAGATTTATTCAGTTCCTACTTTTCCAGACAAGGGATTCTCCCTTTGACTTGTCTGCTGCACCGAGAGTCTTTGCAAATTGTCTTTCTGCATTGATTGTATGTACACATCTGCCCTTACCTAGGTGATTTCATGATTCAGGCTTCCTCCGTTTTGGAAATCCAGAGAGCAATTTTAATTACCATGGACTGCTTTAAGGGGTTAAGTCTATCCCTCACCATATATAAATTCCAGCTAACTTCAACCACCTGGGTTGCCTTTGTGGAAGCAGTATTGGACTTGGGAGAAAAAAAGGGCTTTTCTTCCTCCAAAGTCATCTTCTTGTCCCAGTATTTCAGCAAGATTGCCAGTCCGAACAACATATCAGCTAGGGAATTCCTCTGCCTGTTTAGCCGTATGGCGTTCTGCATTCTGATGGTCCCCTCACCAGGCCGCACTTGAGGCCCTTCCAGTGGTACATGAGGAACAAGTGGTACTAGCATCTTTTCTCCTTACAAAGGTCCTACTTTTTCCTTGCATAGGAAAAGAGTTGGAGTAGTAGATGGAGAGTATATTACTCAGCAAAGAACTCCTCTTAGTCACTGTAACAGTAAATCAAAACAAAGAACTCCCCTTCAGAATGCTTAGTGCATCTCAGGATGTTCTTCGTTTTTCACTGTTGCAGTCATCACATTTGAGTTATCTGCTTGCAGTAGCCCTCAGTCGGCCTGATTAACAAGTCTTGGGTCCTGCGTCAGTTGCTGTCCCTTCTTCCAAGACGTCAGGTCGTCAGGGGCATAAAATATGCAGCCGACACCATTACATCAATCTTTCTTGCCGTGCGGTGCCCGAAGCAGAAGCAGTTTGCAAGTTCCGGTCGGCCGACTCCTGAAATTTTCGTTTTCGAGTTTCAGAACCGAAGTCTTCAACTAAAAGCTAAGTACCCCGTTGGGGAAACTTTTTCTTGCTCTAAATCGATGTCAGTTGTTGTTGTCTTTCGGCTTTTCCCGGTTAGGGGTCGCCACAGCGGATCTCCGGTCCGCTAATGATTGGCAGTAGATTTTCATGAACACCGAGATGCCAGCTCAATGTTCAATCTTCAACGAAAGCACACCCATTTACGCATGTCTTTCGAACGCCCACCCAACCGCGGGGAGGACATGCAGACTCCACACAGAAGGCACTCCAGCCGAGAATCGAACGGGAGAACCTCGTGCTGTGAGTTAACAACGCTACCGCTGCAGTAAAAGTAAATAATTGCATTACTTGTGGAAAGCAAATACCTCATAAAGATTTTCATTCGTACTGTATTCCTTGCCTGGGCCCTGACCACGACGTACCTCGCTGAAGGTTTTTTGCCTTATTTAAACCACAAAATATCCGTTGTCTGTATATTTTTGCTTCTAAATATTTTGGTGCTCGGTTCAATTATCCTGATACGTCTTCGGTAAGCCATCCGACTACCGACATTCCAAAAAAAACCCACAAAGATAAAGACAGAGACAGGCCGCTAGGTCCAAAGCTGCCGACGACACTTCTCCTAAGCCAGTCGCCAGTTCGCCAATACTCAGAGAGGCGCTTTTGCAGCCCCTGATACCCGCTACTTCAGATTCGCAGGCCTCTATTGAGACCCATTTAGAGTACGGTATGCCGCGAGATGCTTCAACTGTGGAACCTGCGGATGTCTCTACCTTGGATGGGTCCTGAGCCGCTGTACAGGCACCGGTTTCTGAGGGTGTATTCAGGCCTACTGACTTACGTATTAAACCGACGACGTCTTCTTCAAGCCCTAAAACTCGAGCCATGCCTAGAAAACTGATGCCCAGACCGCATGGTCAGGCCTCTATACCTAAAAAACAAATGATAAGAATGGCTGAAGACCTTATTACTTTAATCAGGGGAAGCCAGCCTTCCCCCTCTAAGAGACCTAGGACTGAGTTTGCTTATGGTACTTCTGACCAGGATTCTGAATTTTCTGTTTCCTCTGATGACCAGGATTTACCCTCATCTACCCATGAGGTTTCTGATGCTGAGGACTCTATTCCCTCTGCCCCCGCCCCAGAGGATTTTTCTTTTGGTGAAACATTGCATACTCTCAGGGAGCATTTGCGTTGGGAAAGTCAGGATTTCTCTGATTCTAAAAAGAGGCTTAGGGATTTCTTACTCCTGCCCCAGCATAGGCCATTAGCCATACCTCCTGTTCTGGATATTGTTGATGATGCCTTTTCGGAATCTAGCTTGGCCCCTGATTCTTTACCTCCTGGTCCCAGAAAACCTGATAGATATTACAGGGTCCCTGACTCTCACAAGTTCCTCTTTAAAATTCTTACTGCGGATCCTGAGACCATTTCACAGGGACCCAAGGGCATTAAAGCTACTACTGCCAAAAATCTTACCCCCTCTGAAAGAGACTCCAGGGCGCTGGATAGATGGGGTAAGAAGGTATACGCTTCTGCAACTTTGGCCATCAGGGCCTTAAACTGCCAGTTTCATATGTTAAAGTATCAGCAGCATATTATTGGATTGCTTAAGCAGAAAATTATGTTGATTCCTGATTGTGCTGAAAATAAGGATTTACATGATTTACTGCATTCAGCTGAACACGTTGGAAAACATACTTTGCAATGTGGTTTTGATTCACTAGAGGCATCTTGCAGGGCTGCTGTAACTGGGTCTGTACTTAGAAGGCATGCTTGGCTTAAGGAACAATCCTTGCCAGATCATGTTAAAGCGAAATTACTGGATGCTCCCTTAAACCAAGACCGCCTGTTAGGCAACAAGGCAGAAGAAGTTCTTAAAAAGATCGAGGAAAAAACAAAATCTATGCAAACTGTTAAAGATTTTTTTTACAAGTACAACCTCCAAGGTTCAGTAGGCATTGGTCTTCCAAGAATTGGTCTTTCCTGCCTCTTCAGGACCTTCTCAGTCCAAACCCAGATCCAGCAGAGCTCCCAGGCTTCAGTCCCAGGGTACGCACAGGACTAAGCAGTGGGAGGCCTCCACTTCCAAATCTGGGAGTAATAAAACACCCCCCTGTGGTAAACTGTCTCAGTGATTTTCTTTTAAAAATGCCAGGCACTCCTCAACTGACTGCCCCTTTGGGGGGAAAGATTACTCTTCATGCAAAGAACTGGGAGCTCATTACCCAGGACAAATGGGTTTTAAATATAGTGTTCCAGGGATACAGATTTCACTTCCATTTGTTACCAACTCCAAGCGGGTGGCCAGATCTACCCCCAAATCAGTGGGCAGAGGTCCAAAAACAAGTACTTTCTCTTTTAAGCATGGGGGCTATTCATTTGGTACCAGAAGAAGAAAAGGGACAAGGTTTCTACTCAAGACTTTTCCTGGTACCCAGAAAACACAATTCATGGCGTCCTATCCTGGACCTGTCTACTCTAAACACCTTTTGGTGATTCCAAAATTCTAAATGCTGACTCTTCACCAGTTGCTCCCTATGCTAGGCAAAGATGCCTGGTTGGCAACACTAGATTTAAAGGAAGCATACCTGCACATCCCAATCAGGGAATCTTGCAGAAGATACCTACTTTTCAAAGCAGGCTAAATGCACTATCAGTTCTCTGCACTGCCCTTTGGCTTATCTACTGCGCCCAGGGTATTCACCAAGTGCCGAGCTCCAGTCATTGCATTTTGCAGGCAAAGAAATATCCAAATATACCCATACCTGGACGATTGTCTAATTCAAGCAGAAAGCCAGGACATACTTTAGAAACATCTGGCCTTTGTACAAAGGGTGCTAACTTGTCTAGGGTACACCATAAATGAAAATAAATCACACCTGGTACCCTGTCAACAAATTATATTCCTGGGAGCAATCTTGAATACAACTTCCCAGATTGCTTTCCTCATGCCAGAGAAACAAATTAATTTGACAACCTACTTCAAACAAGTGGCCACAAAAACTCTGCTATCTGCAAGGCAAATACTACAAGCATTGGGGTTCATGACCTCCTGCATTCTTCTAATTCCATATGCAAGACTGCATATGAGGAAACTACAATGGTATCTAAAAAGCCTATGGTCAACATTCTCAGGATCTAGAAGCAATGATTCCTGTCATACCTTGCCTACACCTAGAGTTCCTTTGGTGGGCAGAGGCCTGCCACCAAAACAAGGGACTACCATTCACACTACCCCCTGCCGCCCAAACCCCAACAACAGACGCATCAGACTATGCATGGGGGGGGGGGGGGGCACACCTTGCAGGGAAGTGCATTCAGGGCAAATGCACCTGCATATCAATCAAATAGAAATGTTAGTTGTACAGAATGCTTTGACAGCCTTCAAGGACCACATTCTTCCAGGACAATTAATGGTAAGGACGGACAACACCACTGTTATGTGGTACATAAACAAGCAGAGGGGGTACACATTCTTACCCCCTCTGCAGACTAGCCATGGCATTGTGGAACACAGCCCTGAGCTACCAAGTGCATCTACAAGCTCAATTCCTTCCAGGAAAACTAAATACTCTGGCAGATGAACTAAGCAGAAATCTCATGGACCCACATGAGTGGAAACTGGAACCAAGGATTGTCAACATTTTGACAAGCAAATGGTGGAGCCCAGATATAGACCTGTTTGCCTCCCCCCAGAACTATCAATTGGACAAATTTTGTACAAGGACTCCCCACATACAAGCTTGGAAAGTGGATGCTCTGTCCTTCAGCTGGAAAAACCTATCAGTTTATGCATTTCCTCCTCTGCTTTCCAAAGTACTACTAAATATCAAACAAGACAACCCAAGGATGATTTTGATAGCACCAGACTGGCCACGCCAACACTGGTACCCCCTCTTGCGCAGTGTGTTACTGTTGGCCCCATGGCACCTGCCCCAGACTCCTTCCCCTTTGTCTCAGCAGGAGAACCAGATTCTGCACCCTCAGCTTCAAACACTGAACCTAGCAGCCTGGTTAGTTACCTAATTTCTCCTTTACTAAGTAATCCTCCTCCCTAAGTAAACCAGTGATGGATATCATTTTAGAGGTAAGGAGGCCTAGTACTAGAAAATCTTATGCTGAAAAATGGAAAAGATTCTGTGCCTGTAACCATTCTCAAGGGATGAGCACAGCAGTGCCCAATTTATCTCAGATTTTACTATACTTAACTGGGATGCTTCACAAGTGGCCTGTCTTTCTCCTCCATCAAAATTCACACCTCGGCCATTTCAGTCCATTATAACACACAACCTCCCCTCTTCTCTCATCCGCTGCTCTGCTCAAGCAGTTCCTCAGAGGGGCCAAAATTTACGACCACCCAGGAGAGCTCCATCTCCAGCCTGGGACCTTAACTTTGTATTGGAAAAACTCACTCTTCCCCCTTTCGAGCCAGCTGCTACTACAGACTTAAAATTCCTTTCTTGGGCAACAGCTTTTCTTTTAGCAATCACTTCAGCAAGAAGGGTGTCTGAATTATAGGCCCTCATGGCAGTGGAACCTTTCATCATCTTTCATACAGACAGGTTGTCCCTCCGGACCAATCCCTCCTTCATGCCCAAGGTGGTATCCAGTGTGGCCCTTAATCAGTCCATTCATTTGCCAACCTTCTTTCCTAATCCACAGAACAAAGGGGAATGGATACTGCACTCATTAGATGTGCACAGACAACTTAGATTCTACTTGGACAGGACTAAACCTTAAAGGAAATCTGTACAACTGCTGGTGGCATTTGCTGCAGGGGCAGAGGGGAAGTCATTTCAAAGCAAACCATTTCCAAAGGGATAGGCCATTGCATTAATTTCTGCTACAAGCATCATGGAAAACCTATCCAACAGGGAATCAGACCCCACTCAACCAGGGCTGCATTTACCTCTACAGCCTTTCTCAGAGGCATCCCTACCAGGGACATCCTAGAAGCTGCTACCTGGAGTTCTGTACATACTTTCACCAAGCATTACTATCTGCCAATTTTTTCTAAATCCAGAGCTGGCTTTGCCACTGCAGTCTTGCAGGGCCTTATAGCTGGTCCTAATGCTATCTAAATTCCTTCTCCCATCCTTAGCTTTGGGAATCTACCCAAATGTGATGACTGCAATAGTGAAACACGAAGAACATAGTAAAGTTGTGTACACTTGCCATAAATGTAGATGTTCGAGTGTATTCACTGTTGCAGTCCTGGTTACCCTCCCTCCAGCCTCCTTACTTCTTTTGGCTATACCTCTGCTCTCCTTTATTATGCTCAAAAGCTTTTTGGTGTATTTGCTTTTTTGTTGGAGGTATAACCTTGTATATTTATAGATTTGATTGCTTCCCTTTTGGGGGGCACCTGACATCTGGGGCAAGAAAAACTGGTGTAATGCGTCGGCTGCATGTTTTATACCCCTCACGACCTGACGTCACGGAAGAAGGGACACCAACTGACGCAGGACCCAAGACTTTGTTAATCAGGCCGACTGAGGGCTACTGCAAGCAGATAACCCAAATGTAATGACTGCAATAGTGAATGCACTCGAACATCTACATTTATGTTAAGTGCACACAACTGTACTTTCTGTAAACACATGCATCAGGTGCCACTTGGGGATGCCCAGTCAGGAGGAGTGAGGGTCCATATTTGGGGCAAGTGGATATGCAGGATGCAAATAAACATAAAGGTAATAATGATAGTGATCCTATCCATTAGGACTTCAGAAACGTATGGTAGCCAGGTCTCCTGAGTATTATGCTGGGCAGCACCCCAGTAATGTGTTACATAAAAAGCAGGGTTGTACACACTTAACTACTCTGCTGACTAACTCTGCAAGTGTGGTATGTGACCCAGGACTCAGAGTAGATCTTGTTGTCTTATATATACCTACACCAGATAACATGTTGGCAGACAAACTAAGCAGGTCTTCTTTGGGCCCCAGCAAATGGCTTTTGAAAATAAAATTACTATAGTATTTGGTCTGTAGGTGGGGTGTGCCTTTATGCTTCTCCAGGATGTAAATAGCTTAGAAGTTCTGGGACAGGACCCCAGGTAAGGGAGCCTGGATATGAATGCTTCATCCTCTCCTTATAAATGCCTATTTCTATATGCTTTCCTTCCCTTTCCCCACATTCCCCAGATATAGCACCTGTCTGTCCCAGACAGCACTGGTCACCCTCCTGCTTAAGCCTTGCCAGGGGGAAGCATTTAGTGTTGCCTGGGCAGGGGATCTGCTGTACATCCCAATATATGGACCTTGAGTTTGACGTGGCTAATGATCCAGTGCTCATCCCCACCAGGTTTGTTTTTAGAGGTTGTGTTACATTAAGAGAGGCCAGGAAACTCATCACTAAGAAGTCATAAAGCTAAGTGGAAACGTATCTCCCAGCAATTCATGAACAGAGGACAGCAGCTGAATCAAGCGCAATTGTCAGTATTCCTTAGCTGTTTGTCAGATCTTTTCAAAGCAGCCTTATTTTGTGTTTGTCAATGTACACACCTCAGGCATATGTGTTTGTATACTCTCCTGCATGTGCAAAACTACTAATATCCCTGTCTTTTTTCTTGAACCCAAGAACAAGGGAAAAGGGTCTTCACACTATGTCCACAGGCCACTCAGATACCACCTAGACAAAACTCAGGTCTTCAGGAAAGCAATTCCATTATTTGTCTCCTATTAACGTAAGAGGAAAGGACAACCAGTGTCAATGCGGACTATTTCCAGATGGTTGTCTCATGCTATTGCATTTAGTTATACTCACCATAGTAAGACACTTCCAGGCAGGGTTAGGGCCCATTCCAGAAGGGTTTTGTCGTCTTCTGTGAATTTCTGGAAAGGGTTGGACTCAAGAAGGATTCTAGAGGCAGCAGCTTAATTCTCAGAACATACCTTTACAAAGCACAACAAACTGGATTCCTTTTCTGGGTCCAGAATAGACTTTGCTATGACCATTTTCAAAGGTCTCCTGGAGTCACAGCTTATTGTCATTCTCCTGTTAGTTTCTAAGCTGTGGTAATCTACCCAAATAGTTTAAGCAACAAGAGTGATCTGTATGTTGAACATAGTACAGTTGTATAAGTAGACTTAGCAAAACAGTGGATGTTCTAATGGATCACTGTTGCAGTAGCTACTTCTTCCTCCTGCCTCCTTTATTCTCATTTTTTTCTTTTTATCTTGCCATGGTGAGACGGTATTTATCAATTTGTATATAGTTTGTTGCTTTTGTTTCCTAGCATTATTCTTTCAGAGCTCTTACCTCTTGACAGACGAGCCCTGAAGAGATTCACTGTCTTTTTCTGGAGCTCCTCTGTAGCTCCTGACTGTGTGCGTAGAAGACCCTTTAAAGCTGCCCATAGCAAGTGGTAAGACCCAAATAGCTTAAACTACTATAGTAGTGAGCTATTGGAACATCGCATGTAACTGTATGATCTGATATTGTTAATCCTCGTTCATTCCTTACGCATGGGTATCTGTTCTGACCTCTGAACCGAGCTGGCCATTTTCCAAACTCGAGTCAGCTACAAACTCTCGAGCTAAACTCTTACCCACAATCCCCCTCTCCCTTTTACTTCAGATTTCATTTGCCGCATTGCCATTCGGTCGTGTCAAGCTAATTCTCTTGAGCTAAGTACAGTTATTTGTTATTTAATAGTCTTTCAGATTAATTTTCTGTCAGAAAAGTTTATATTTCATTCTTTCTTACCCTATCGCATCTAGCGTACATATTTTCTTCAGGTTTTACTGCTCTTTTCTTTACCACTTTTACCGTGTGGTATTCTCTCTTTGCCATCGTTGGTAATCCTTCCCCTTTTTCTCATACCTTCGGGTACTCTCTTGTACCATTGCAGGTACCTCTTCTATTAATTAATTTGCTGTCATGGCAGATAAGAAAGGTAGTCCGGGGTTTAAGCGGTGTTCTGATTGTGGACACCAACTACCTACTTCTGATGCACACTCTTTGTACGTGTATTGATGTTCATCGTGTTACACTGCTACAGTCATTACACTTGGGTTATCCTGCCATCAGGCGGTTCCCTAGTCGGCCTGAGTTCCAAAGTGTTGGTCTGGTGTCGTTTGCTGTCGCCTCCTCCCTGACGCCAGTGCGACAGAGGTATATAAGATGCAGCCGACATAATTTTCTTTAGTCTTTCTTGCCGCGCGGTGCCCAAAGCAAAAGCAGTTTGCAAGTGCCGGTCTGCCGTCTCCTGAGATTTTCATTCCGAATCCAGAACCAAAGTCTTCTACAAAGCTAAGTACCCCGTTGGGGAAACTCTTCCAATTCATCCTCAGACCTAGGATACTCTTTACCCCCTTATGAGGATTCTGATGCTGAGGAATCAATTCCATCAGCTTCACCGTCTGAGGACTACTCCTTTGGGGAAACCTTAGATACCATGAGGGAGCATTTCCACTGGGAAGGCCAGGATTACTCAGAATCCAAGAAAAGGCTCAGAGATTTCCTTTTATTACCTCAACACAGACCCCTTGCTATTCCGTCAGTGTTAGATATTGTGGATTTTGTGTATACTGAATCCAGCTTAAATCCTGATTCCTTACCTCCAGCCCCTGTTAAACCTGAGAGATACTACAGAGTCCCTGACTCACATAAATTTCTGTATAAAAGCCCTGTAGCTGACCCTGAAACTATTTCTCAGGGACCCAAAGGAGTTAAGGCCTCATCAGCCAAGAATCCAGTTCCCTCTGACAGATTCCAGAGCATTAGACAGATGGGGAAAGAAAGTATATATGTCTGCAAGTTTAACAATGAGAGCCTTAAATTGCCAGTTTCACATGCTAAAATAGCAGCAATTTTTACTCTCTCAGTTAAAACAAAAAATGCTCCCAGAATCAGATCCTCCTAATTTTAAAGAAATGCAAGATTTATTGCATGCAGCTGAACAAGTGGGAAAGCATACTTTGCAATGTGGTTTTGATTCTCTAGAGGCCTCCTGCAGAGCAGCAGTTACAGGCTCTGTCATTAGAAGACATGCTTGGTTAAAAGAACATACGTTACCAGATCATGTTAAATTATTGGATGCACCTTTGCAGCAGGATGTGTTATTTGGAGTTAAGGCAGAAGAGGTATTGAAGAAAATGGAGGATAAGGCAAAATCTATGCAAACAGTGAAGCATTTCTTACAGGTTCAGCCTCCTAGATTTAGCAGAAACTGGCCAACTAAGAATTGGTCCTTTCCAATTACAGACAGACCTCAAAGGGGAAGATACAGACGTCCAAGAGGTAGAGGTCAAACACAAGGTCCTTAAGGCCTCGACAATGTGTTGCATCAGGCCAAAAAGAAGGAGAAGACAGGCCCCAACCATATAAAAAGCAGCTCCAATGACTTCCCACTGCAGCTGCCAAACAAATCCCTCTTGGCAGCCCCCTTGGGAGGAAAACTGGCACTCTTCTACCACAATTGGCAAATGATCACCAAAGACAAATGGGTTCTCAGCATTGTATTTCAAGGTTACACCACTTTCACACTCTGCCAAGGTTAAAAGGAATGCCAAATCTGCCACCAAATCAATGGGCAGAGGCTCAAAAACAAATGACAGCACTCATGGATATGAGAGCTATTCAAAAGGTACCATCACAGGAGCAAGGATAAGTATTTTACTCAATACTCTTTCTGGTTCCCAGAAAGGACAAAGCCTGGAGGCCCATTCTGGATCTTTCTTCTCTAAACACTTACCTGGATGTTCCGAAATTCAAAATGTTGACACTACAGCAGCTTCTTCCCATGTTGGGCAAGAAACCTTGGCTCGTGACATTGGACCTCAAGGAGGCATACCTGCATGTCCCTATCAGACAAAACTGCAGAAGATACCTCAGATTCATAGCTGGTTCAATGCACTATCAATTCTCTGCACTGCCCTTTGGCTTATCTACTGCGCCCAGGGTCTTCACAAAGTGCCTGGCACCAGTAATTGCATTTTGCAGACAGAAAGGAATTCAGACTTATCCGTACCTGGACGACTGCCTGATTCAAGCAAAGAGCAAGGACATTCTTCTAAAGCATCTGGCGTTTGTAAAAAAGTTATTAAGTTGCCTGGGGTACACAGTAAACGAAAAGAAATCAAAACTAGTAGCCTCACAAGAGATTATATTCCTGGGTGCCAGCTTGACCACAACGGCCCAGATGGCTTATCTCACGCCAGACGAGCAAGGACAACTGACTCAATACTTTCAATTGATGGCAACAAAGACCCAACTCCTTGCAAGAAAACTTCTGCAGGCCTTGGGTTACATGGCATCCTGCATACTACTAATTCCATATGCCAGACTGCATATGAGGAAACTACAATGGTACCTAAAGAATGTATGGTCTCAACACTGTCAAAGTTTGGAAACAGTTATACCACTAATCCCTTGCCTTCAATAGGAGTTTCAGTGGTGGGCTCAAGCTTATCACCTCAACAAGGGACAGCCTTTTACACAACCCACAGCCAGGCAAACACTGACAACAGATGCATCGGATTACGCCTGGGGAGCACACATGGCATGCAAATGTATTCAGGGCACGTGGCCCGCAGAACAAAGGCATCTTCACATCAATCAAAAAGAGATGCTAGCTGTACAAAATGCCCTTACAGCTTTCAAGGACCTGCTGCATCCAGGACAACTACTGCTAAAGACAGACAACACCACAGTTATGTGGTACATAAGCGAGGGGGCACTCACTCCTACCCCCTATGCAGACAGGCCATGACCTTGTGGAACACAGCTATAAACCTTCAAGTTCATCTGCAAGCACAATTCCTGCCAGGAGAGAAAAACACACTGGCAGACGACTTAAGCAGAAACATCATGGATCCCCACAAATGGGAATTGAATCCACAAATATTCAGAATGATAACACAGAAATGGTGGAGCCCGGACATAGATCTGTTTGCATCCCCAATAAACTGCCAGCTACAAAAATTCTGCACAAGTAGTTACCATCCACAAGCATGGAAAGTGGATGCCCTCTCATTCAGCTGGGAGAACCTACAAGTATACGCTTTCCCACCACTACCTCTTCTGCCAAAGGTACTCATAAAAGTCAGGCAAGAAGAGCCAAAGATGATCCTGATTGCACCAGACTGGCCACGCCAGCACTGGTACCCAATCTTACGGAGCTTAGCACAAGAACCACCCTGGATTTTGCCTCAAATCCCACATCTGCTGACTCAGCACAACAATCAAATACTACACAGCCAGCTAAAGACCTTAAACCTAGCTGCATGGAAGATTCCTTAGTCAAGCAAGCAATGCCTCTCTCCAAAGCTGTTATGGATGTCATTCTGGAGGCCAGAAGGCCTAGTACCAGGAAAGCCTATTCGGATAAATGGAAGAGATTCTGTGCCTGGAACCAAGCTCACAGCCTTGACCCTCTTGTCCCAAACATTCCTCAGATACTACAATACTTAACTGAGATGCTGGACAAAGGCCTCACCTTCTCATCCATCAAGATCCACGCCTCTGCCATCTCTGCTCATTACAACACGGATCCACCAATTTTCTCTAATCCTCTGTTAAAACAGTACCTCAGAGGGGCTAAAAACATAAGACCGCCCCGTAGAGCACCTACTCCAACTTGGGACCTCAACTTTGTTTTGGAAAAACTAACGTTACCTCCTTTTGAGCCAGCTAACACAGCAGAATTAAAATATATCTCTGGGAAAACTGCTCTGCTCCTGGCAATAACATCAGCACGAAGAGTTTCAGAATTACAGGCACTAATGGCAGTGGAACCTTTCCTCATTTTCCACCAGGACAGGGTGTCTTTAAGAACTAACCCTTTGTTTATGCCAAAGGTGTTATCCAGTGTGGCTCTAAACCAAACTATTCACCTGCCAACTTTTTATCCTAAAACACAGAATAAAGGGGAGAGACTACTGCACTCTTTGGACATTTACAGGCAGTTACGCTTCTACTTGGACAAAACCAAAGCTTTCAGAAAATCTGAGCAATTATTGGTAGCATATGCTGCAGGAGCACAGGGAAAAGCCATTTCAAAACAGACTATTTCAAAATGGATAGGACATTGTATACGTTTCTGCTACACATACCATGGAAAACCTGCACCTAGCAGCATTAGATTTCACTCCACCAGGGCAACGGCCACTTCAACTGCCTACCTCAGGGGAGTACCTACCAAGGATATTTTGGAAGCAGCAACTTGGAGTTCTGTACATACCTTCACCAAGCATTACCATCTGCCTCTATACTCTAAATCCAGAGCTGGCTTCACCACTGCAGTGCTGCAGGGCCTTATAGCCACCCCTAATGCCTTATAGAACCAGCCACCCTACCTCAGCTTTGGGATTCTACCCAAGTGTAATGACTACAGCAGTGTAACACGATGAACATAGTACAGTTTTGTACCTACCATAAATGTAGATGTTCGAGTGTATACACTGCTGCAGTCCAGGTTACCCTCCCTCCTTCCCCTCTTACTGGCTGGTACGTACCTATGTCTTCTACCCTCGCTACCTATGGGGAGTATTTGCTGGTAGCTGTAAGTTGTTTTTTGCTTTTCTTAGGTATGTTTTATTAGCAATTGGAATTGCCTACCTATTTAGAGGCACCTGACATCTGGGGCAAGAAAAACTGAAGAAAATGGCATCGACTGCACCTTGTATATCTCTGTAGCACTGACGTCAGGGAGGAGGTGACAGCAACCAACGCCGGACCAAGACTTTGGAACTCAGGCCGACTGGGGAACCGCCTGACGGCAGGATAACCCAAGTGTAATGACTGCAGCAGTGTATACACTCAAACATCTACATTTATGGTAGGTACAAAACTGTACTTTTGGGGGTGTCCCACTTGTCTGTTCCACCCTGTACTATTTGTGAGAACTTTTCGAATAGAACCTTGTTGGAAAGGAAAAACAAGCTGTTACTGAAGGGACTCCTTAAATCTCCCTTTTCAGAGGTTATTTCTGGGTCGGGGGCCTCAACCCCTCCTAGAGCCCAGAAGAAAATCTTGGATGTTCCTACCAAGGCTAAATCTTTGCCTTCGTCCCCGGCTGGGGACTCCCGCCAACCAAAACCTAAAAAGGATAAAGTTTCGGCTCCGGAGCTCACTCAGTCAGCCCCAGTGCTTTCGGTGCCTAGACCTTCGGCACCAAGGCCTTTGGCTCCATTAGTGATCTCGGCTCTGTCTTCTCCTGCAGCCTTCACTATATCGGCACCGAGGGGGCTCCTCGGTTTTGACTGTTACCACAGTATCGGCACCGACCGTTCAGTCGGCGCAGACCTTGACCTCGTCAGCTCCGAGATCTTCCTCGGAACCGACGCCTTTATTGTTGACTCCAGTTTTGTCTGTTCCAGCTTCGGTACCGACAACCCCTTTGGCACCAATCCCTGTGTCGGTGCAGACCATGACCTCGGCACCGATGACTTCTTCGCTGCAGACACCCGTAGTCCATTCTCTCTCGACACCGTTGTCCTCGGTACGGACGGGTGAGATGGGCACCGAGTTTGCCTCTTCTGTGGACAGGCCTGTTTCTCCCTCAGTCTCCGTGAGGTCCATTAGAAGCCTTTCCGAACATGATGTGTTGCGTCTTGTGGATCAGGTGCTCTTGGCCAGAGGTATCCCACCCCTCAGGAACTATCCTTCCTTGGGAGGTGACCCCTTCTTATTCTCCTCCTTCATTGCCTTTGAAGTCCATGGATATAGCACAGTCTTCCCCTTCTGCGGTCCCTTTTATGGATCTCACTAAGGAACCGCAGTTGCCTTCGTGGCAGGATAGTTTTCTTACGACCCAGGATGTCAGTTGTGACACGCATAGTTTGCTGCTCCAGAGCCATCCAGGGACTCTGGGTTGGCAGGCTGAGCCACTTAGGGTAGGGGTGACCCCAGTCCTAGACATGCACTCCTCTTCAGGTGGACCAGCCTTCCAACTGATGGAAAAGGCTTTCACTGCTGCTGGCGATACTGGACTGTCTATACCTCCACCCTCCTGTAGTACACTGGTTTCACAAGTCGCACCTGGCGGACACCTGGTGCAAGGGCCTCAGGACATAGCTTCTCTTGCTGAGGAGGTCCACCGGAAAAGTTTGTGTAAGAGGAAGCACATGGACTCCACAGAGGAGTCCCTCACTAAAGAGACAGATTTTGATGAGGGGGAAGGATCCCCCCGGTCACCCTCTGAGGTATCCTTTGGTGATGTCCTCGAAATCCTGAAACGGAGAGGTGTCTGGCAGTCCTCTAATCTGACCTCTGAGGAATCTGTGTTCCTGCAGGCCTTCCGGCCCCCTACCTCCTGGGTTACTCCACCTGCCGATTAACTTGTCCGGCTTATCGTGCAGTGTGCTTGGAAGGCTCCTGATACCGTTGAAGCTATTCCCCAGAGGCCAGATAAGATTTTGTCCCCTCCTGCTTCGGATCCCCATTGGTCCAAAGGTCTTCCTGTGGATGCTTTGGTGGTGGCATCCACAACAAAAAAGGATCTGGCAGAAGAAGAAAGTCAGACTGTCCATCCGCCTAACAGAGTCCCGGGCCCTGGACAGGATAGGGAAGTGCATCTTTGCTTCAGCGACCTTTACTATCAGGTCCCTGAATTATATGTCATACTTTACCAGGCTTCAAAGGGATCTGATTTCTGAGCTGCTGTCTTGAGATGACACGCCTGGATGCGCTTGTGCAATTTCGCGGAACCCTTTAAGGCTTCCTTTCTTAACGCTCCCATTGAGGCCTCATCGTTGTTTGGGCCCAAAGTTAAAAGCACACTGTCCAGATGTGAACAGGATGGTAAGACCCTTTCTGCCGTAGGTGTCCATTATTCTTCCCCTCAACATGCTTTCTCCCGAAGCCAAAAGAGTGGGAAGATACGATTCAAGAAATCTCAGGGTCCTTTCCGTGACACACAGGCCGAGTTCTCCCCTAGAGGCAGAGGGGTAAACTCACGGGGAAGACGCTCCTTTCGGGGCAGAGGGGGTCCGCTTAACCAGGGTTCCAGGGATTCTTTCCCTGGTCAATCCTACCAGCGCTTCTGAAGAGCGGCCCAACTCCTTTCCTCTGGAGGTGGTTGGGGGACGTTTCTCCTTGTACCCTTCTACCTGGCTAACCATCACCACAGATTCTTGGGTACAAAGGATTATAACCAGAGTTTATCATATCCCCTTCGATCTTTGCCCCGCCGCCTTCAAAAAAACCTTCCCGACGTTCCACCCAATCAAAGGGAAGAAGCAGCACTAGAGATAGAAAAGCTGCTAAGAAAGAGAGTCATCCAAATAGTCCCTCCAGACCAGATAGGATCCGGATTCTACTCAAGACTATTTTTGGTGCCAAACAAAACCGGGGACTGGAGACCAATTTTGGATCTCAGTGTATTGAACAAGTTTGTGAGAGTACAAAAATTCCGGATGGTCACAATACAGTCTATCCTCCTGCTTTTGGAAAAAGACGATTGGATGTGCTTGATAGATCTTAAAGATGCGTACTACCACATAAAAGTGGACAGGCCATCAAGAAGATTCCTGCGCTTCCGTGCGAGAGCCAGTCACTTCCAGTTCTGAGTACTGCCCTTCGGACTCTCTACAGCCCCCAGAGTGTTCACAAAGTGCATGGCAGTTGTTACAGCTCACTTGCGACTTTAAGGATTCCAGGTGTTTCATAGGTTCATAGGTTCTTAGGTTCATACTAGGCTATCTGCCCGAGGGCATTTATAAGCCTAGCCCATAGTTTTGTGGCTTAGGCCACCCCTTTAGTTTGGAGAAACTATGCCCATTATTTTGCTGTGCCTCTGTCGAGCAGTGACACTGAGGTAACCCCTGGGGTGTATCTGCGATCTCCCATCCATTGGTCAAGATTCCTCTTGAACAAGGCCAGCGAGGTGCTCTGCCTCACATAAACCGGGATTTTGTTCCACAGCATAGGGAGTCTTTGGGTGATGAATCTATCCCTCCAGCACGTCCTATTAATAACCGTGTCGAGGTTTAAGTCTCCCGCCCTTGTGGCTCTGAGGGATCTAGATTTTTGAGATGAAGCATGTTCATCAAATCTGGGTTTGACATGGCCTTGTATGTCAGGCATAGGTCACCTCTGAGCAAGCGGTAAGCAACTGAATATAACTGGAGTTCTTTCAGTCGGGCAGCATAAGACAGATTTTTGAGACCCTTTATCCTTTTGGTGAGGAACTTTGTGGCCTCTCCAGCTGCTGCAAGTGTCGGGTCAGATACATTCGAATGGGGCATTGTACTCGATCATTGGTCCGATGAGTGATGAGTATAGGGAGACTATGACTTCCCTTGATCTAGATGTGAATCCCTTCATGATAAGGTGGGCAATGTAGAAGGTCTTCCTAACTACTTTAGCAATATGAGTGTCGAATGAAAGGCTACTGTCAACCTGGGTTCCCAGGTCCCTAATAACTTCTTCTGTGTTCAGGGGAATTGCCACCTATATGGTAGCTAGGGGTAACCTTATTTTTCCCGAAGGGTATGACTATGCATTTCTTGGCATTTAACTTTAGGCCATGGCTCTGGCACCAGTTATCCGTTTCTGTGAGACCCTTCTGAAGGATATCTGTGTCGGATGTGTTTTCAACTACGGCGCCCAGTTTGCAGTCATCTGCAAACGTTGTCAGCCATAACCCTCCTGTGTTTGCTTGTACTTCAGAAAAGTAGATGCCAAACAAGAGTGGGCCCAGGACTGAGCCCTGTGGGACACCACTTGTGACAGGCTTTGAGTCTGACATGGCGCCAGCAACTCTGACCCTGTGGGTTCTGTCACTCAGCCAGTTTGCAACCCATCTTGTAATGTATGGGTTTACATTTAAGTTGATGAGTTTTTCAATGATACCCGAGTGAGGTATTGTATCAAAAGCCTTCGCCAGGTCTAGGTAGGCTGTATGGACTGCCTTTTCCTCGTCAATGGCCTTGGTGACTGTTTCGAAAAAGTCAACCAAGTTTAGAAGGCATGATCTGCCTTTGACAAAGCCAAACTGGGTTGGATCCAAAGTCTGCAAGTTCCCTATGTCTTTATTTATGAGATCCATTATGATCCTCTCCATGGCTTTGCAGATAAGGCTTGTCAAGCTAATGGGACGGTAATTTCCAGGGTCGGTGGAGGCACCGCCTTTGTGGAGTGGGACCACAGTCGCTGTGCTACTCCTGGGCGTATCCGGAGGTGAGACTAAGATTAAACAGCTGTCCTAACTGTGGGTTTAATTCCTCGTTGAGTTCATGGAGCACACAGCCGGGGACACCATCAGGTCCCATGGATGCTGTGTTCTTTGCCTTGGAGAGAGCAATTCTCACCTGGGCGTTAGAGATGTTTGGGGGCTACAATCATTTGGTATAGATATCTCTCCTTTAGGGGAGAAGTTTGCACTGAACCTTTCAGCCAGTATGTTGGCAATGTCTGTAGGATCAGTAATCTTCACATCATTTTGAACTAATTCTGAGCATATCTGGGAGTTTCCTCCTAGGTTTCTGACATAGCTAAAGAATGCCTTATGGTTGTCTTTAGAGTCCTTAGCTATTTTTTCTCAAAATTAGCTTTGGATGATTTTATGAGAGCTCTTAGCTTTTTACTTATAGTGATCAGCGGTGTCTTACCTTTTAAGGATTTTGCTCTATCTTGTAGTAGCTTTCTCCTTTTGTTGTAGAGTTTGTTTATGGCTGGGGTCCACCAGACTGGACGCTTGCCTTTGGTACAAAGAGTCTTTGTTTTGCTTGGGATTGCCTGATCCATGCAGCCCTGCAGGTGCTGGTAGAAGGCATTTGTAAGTGATTCAGCGGTTTGAGTAATGTTAACCGCGGCTCAGGGCCTTAAAGGAGACCACACTAGTCTTTAGAAGTGTGAAGTCGGCTTTCGAAGTTCTTTACTGTGGTCTTTTCATTTCGGGTGGGGGCGGGATGAGGACCTCCAGCGAGATTAGTTTGTGATCAGATCTCACCAGTGAGGGGTATACTTCCGGCGTTGAACATTGTGCTCCCATGTTCGTGATGATGAGATCAAGTATGTTTTCTCCTCTTGTGGGGATGGTGACTAGTTGTTCCATGGCATTTGAGTTTATGAATTCCAGGAACTTTTGGGCTAGAGTGTTTGGGCTTGAGTAGTGTTCCCAGTCTATATTAGGGTAGTTGAAGTCACCTAGTATGATGGTGTTCGGAGATACATTTATCCTCCAGTGTTTTCAGGAAGGCCATATGAGGTTCCTGAGTTTGCGAGGGTGGCCTGTAACATGCTACAAATTGCAGAGCAGTCTTGCCTATGGTTAATTGCACCTGGATGGTTTCCGATGCATCGTGCGATGCCACCAATCTTGAGGTGTGGGTGTCCTTGATGAATATGGATATCCCTCCTCCTTTCTTGGTATTGTTCAGGTTTTGGGGCGGAGCATGATATGAGGTAAAACCTGGTAGTGCTGGGGTGCTCTCAGGAGCCTTGAACCAGGTTTCTGTCACAGCACAGACATCGATGTTCTCCATACTGAGAAGGGCCTCGAGTGCGTGCATCTTGAGGTTGAGACTTCTGGCATTGAGCAGCATTACCCTTAGTTTTTTTCTTTGTTTTGTTCTAGGGTGGTAGGTTTAGAATTTGAACCTTGCCTAAAAGGCACTATGGGGTGGCAAGAGCCTTTGCCAAAATCCGGAATCCCGGGGTGACAAGTGCAAGCCGTCCCTTGCGAAGCAGCGTGGCTTGTCCAGCATGTCATCCCAGGCAGACAGACATTGGATCCCCTTTGAATGACACCAGAGTTTAAGCCAATTGTTAAAGCTGATCATCTTATCTCTGTATTGTGGCATCATTCTTGGTGAAGGTAGGATACTGCTCAAGGTCAGGGTCATACCTGCTTGGGCTACATAATCAGAGAGCTCCTCTATGTCTCTTTTCATGTAGTCCAAGGAGGTGCGTCTCAGGTCGTTAACACCAGCGTGGACAATGATTGAGTCGTACTTGTACCTGCTGTTGAGAGACCTGAGTGCATGCGTTATGTGGCGGATTCTAGCACCTGACAGACAGCTTACTGTGACCTTCTCCTTACTCAGTCTGGTGAGCGGGACGTCAGTGTGTCTGACTATGGAGTCACCAATGACTAGTGTGTCTGGCATTGTGTTTGGCCTTAAGGGCTGTGACTGCTTGACACTCTGACTGTGTGGTCTATGTGTTGCAGGTGTTGTGTTCTGAGGTGATAGTTGTTTGGGTGTCTGCTTTGGTGGCCTCTGCTGTTTTGGTAGATTTTTGATCAGAGCCTCCGAGTATGTCTTTGTGTGTTTGTGTATGATTTGAGGTTGTGATGGTATTATGTGAGACTGGGTCTATAGTGTGTGTGGTTACCTTCTCCTCCTGTCTGGTCATGCCAGTCCTATGTTGAGAGAGCTCAGCCTCCAGTTTGGCCGTATAGTTGCATCTCGCATGTATTTGTGTTTTGTGGGAGGAGGAGAGGGTTGTCTGTGTACATGAGGCAATTGTAACATTGCCTCAATATTCCCAGGTTCACCAGCTGAGCAGGAGAGGACATTAGCAACTGATCCCTCGACATGCTAGAAGGAATAGACAGAAAAACTTAAGAAAAGGTTCTGGGGATGTGGGTGACCGAGAAATGGGGTTTGCTTTTTTTGGGGTACTTTCTATAACAAGAGTGCTGTATCGAGGTAATAAGTACTGTAGGAGCAAGTGCTTCGCTATACAGATAGAGAATAGTCTACTTGGGAGTCAAGTAGAGATAATTTATAGTTGTAGGATACACTAAATAGGACAGTAGTATACTTTGAGGAAGGTAGTTTTAAGGGAAAATTTGAAGAGTGGACTTTAGGTAGCCCTAATAGTTTAAATCTGATTAACCGGCGCTGCCCTAGTGTGCAATGGTAGCAGCTCAGCTAAAGCGCTAACGCTGCTTTATAGCAGGGGCTGGAAAAAACAGGAAATTACCCAAAATGGCCAACGAATTACTAGTTGCTGCTTCTAACCACTCCTCTGAGGACAAACAAGCAGCTCAGTACTCCCCACTCCCACTGGTGAGTAAAGAAACTACCTCTGGCCACACAAGAAAATGGAGGAACACAGAAACCAAATATAAAGCCCAGGGATCAGCAAAATCTGATCACTGGAACAACTAGCTAGGAAAGTTTAGGAAAGGAGAAATATTTTTTGTTTTTTTTGTTTTTTGCAAACAGACAGAAAAAAATGCAGTAAATGCTTTGTTTTCGACTAAATTGCTATCAAAGGCTGGTACACTTGAGTGCATTAGCCTGTTTGTTACTTTTAAGCAATACTTTAGCCCACAAGTGCAATCAACAATATAAGCTCACAAAAACAGGAAAATAAGGTAATAAAACAGTAATATAGGCACAAACAGTAGTCGAAAACCTCAAAAGATCGAAAAATGCAAACTAAAAAGTTTAAAAAATACTTATGATCAAGAAAGTTGCTTTTTCTGCTCTCTGCTGGCTTAGGAACTCTGCAGGGGACCACGAGGAGCTATGCCTAGTTCTCTAATGCCAGAAAAGCCTGCCAAAGCGTGCTTTATAGCAGGGGGCTGGAAAAAACAGGAAATGACCCAAAATGGCCGACGAATTACTAGTTGCTGCTTCTAACCACTCCTCCATACCTAGACGACTGGCTCATTTTTGCCCCCACCAGACATCTACTGGAAGAAGCCCTGGCATACTCTCACCCCATCTCAGTCGACAGAGTTCATAGGGGTTATCTTGGACACAAAAAACTGCAGAGCTGCTATTCCAGAGCACAGAATTCTAAGGATAAAGCAACAACTGATTCCAGTCCTTTCAAGGGAGAAATCCATGGCTCACTCGGTTCCACAGCTGTTGGGTTCCATGGCAGCCTCCATCACCATTGTTCCCCTGGCCAG
Organism: Protopterus annectens; assembly: GCF_019279795.1. Classification (NCBI taxonomy): domain Eukaryota; kingdom Metazoa; phylum Chordata; order Ceratodontiformes; family Protopteridae; genus Protopterus; species Protopterus annectens. The sequence continues at coordinate 113,897,411 of NC_056730.1, forward strand.
GTTTCACATGAGGCTTCTAGAATGGCTACTGCTTACCCAATGGTATCCTTTTCAGCATCCCCTTTCAGCCATGATTCGAGTAACCCACAGGTGCAAACAGGATTTAAATTGGTGGATGACACACAATCTGTCACAGTGGTCTTGCCCCTTCTCCCCCCAGCAACCCAAGGCCACAGTGACCACGGATGCCTCCCTGATGGTGTGGGGGGGGGCTATTTCAGGGACAGACAGTGCAAGACACTTGGTCCGAACTGGAGGCCCATTTGCATATAAACATTCTAGAGCTGAGGGCGGTGCTTCTGGCTGCAGTCTGGGACAATTGCGATTCAATCAGACAACATGGCGGTGGTCTGGTACATCAACAAGCAAGGTGGAACCAAATCTTACCCCCTTTGTCGAGAGGCCATGAGAATATGGCAATGGGCGATGGCTACCAACCGTTTTCTTCTAGCAACGCCCATTCCCGGGAGTTCCAACGTGATAGCAGACAGACTCAGCAGGTGCATTCTTCAACCTCACAAGTGGTCCCTGAATCCCTTGATAGCGGCGGAGATCTTCCACTGCTGGGGCCGTCCTTGCTGCTACTTCTTTGCATCCCCTACCAACTACAAATGCAGCAACTACTTCTCCCTGATTCCCCCTCCGGTACAGTTACCCAGGGACGCTCTAGTCCACGATTGGCGCTTGGGTCTTCTTTATGCTTTTCCACCCTTTCCCCTCATTCCCCAGTTTCTAAAGAAAGCCTGTCGGTTGAAGAGCAAGGTGATCCTCATAGCACCATATTGGCCTCGACAGATTTGGTTCCCCTTCCTTTGGCCTCACCTACCTGATCGACCATGGATCCTCCATCCAACCCCAGAGTTGATCTCACATCCACAGAACCTGATTCATCCCAACTTGAACAGCCTGAAGCTCACGGCTTGGCTACTCCAATTCCCTTGATTGCCAGGCAGAATGATCTTTCTTTACAAGTACGTGATATTCTCATTGCATCTCATAAGTCTTCCACTAGAATTAATTATCTGAGCAAGTGGAAAAGATTTACCTGCTGGCTGAAAGATAAACAAGTAGATCCCTTTTCAGCACCGGTGTCGATAATACTAGACTATCTGGCCGACCTCTTTCAATCGGGTCTATCGGCCTCTACCATTAGACTTCATTTGGCTGCAATTTCTAATTTTCATGAGGGTGTACAAGATTCCTCTCTTATGTCCCACAAGTTGTGCAAGACCTTCATAAAAGGTGTGAATCATCTGAAGCCACCTTTTAGAGAACCTATTCAACCATGGGATTTATGATTAGTTCTACAAGCTCTGACAATGCCACCTTTCGAACCAGCCTCTTCTTGTGACCTCAAGCATTTGTCATGGAAAACCTTGTTTTTGGTCACCATTACTTCTGCCAGACGTATTTATGAGCTTCAAGCTTTATGTATCAAGAGTCCATATTTGATTTTTCATAGAGATAGAGTGCCTCTGAGAACTAATCCATATTTTCTGCAAAAAGTGATCTCTGAAATGTCCATTAATCAAACCACTGAATTACCAGTTTTCTTTCCCAATCATTCAAACAAAGGAGAGTATTGCCTACATACCCTAGATATCCACAGGCAAATCCATTTTTACTTAAACAGGACTAGGTCCTTTCGTAAATCTGACCAGTTATTTTTGGCCTTTTCTGGACCTTGATTAGGATCTGCTGTTGCTAAGGTCACATTAGTTAGATGGTTGAAGGACTGTGTGACCTTCATTTATACACAACATAATATCTCGTTGCCTACTACCATGAAAGCTCATTCTACAAGGTCGGTGGCAACTTCTGCTGCCTTCCATGCCAGAGCTTCTTTACATGACATCTGTGCAGCTGCAACTTGGGCTACGCCTCATACCTTCATCAATCATTACAAATTGGATTTGGCCTCCAGGGGAAGAGCATCTTTCGGTTCTATGGTGCTCAGGAATGTCCTTCCATGAGAGCCTCCCAAGAATAGAGGTAGATGGGGACTCTGTCCCATGCGTAAGGAATGAACGAGGATTAACAATATTAGATAAAGAAGTTATATCTTACCATAACGTTCCATCTGTATTGTTGATCCTCGTTCAGTCATTATGACCCTCCCTCCTTCCCCCTCCTGTGGTTTCTAGTGGATCTCACCATCCAGTTCTCTTAGGTTATTTGACCAGAGGTAGCCTCTACCTTCTTTGACTTGCAAACTCAATCTGAGGTAACAGGGAGAGGGGGATTGTGGGTAAGAGTTTAGCTCGAGAGTTTGAAGCTTACGCGAGCTTGGAAAATGGCCTGCTCGGTTCCGAGGTCGGAACCGATACCCATGCGTAATGACTGAACGAGGATCAACAATACAGATGGAACGTTATGGTAAGACATAACTTCTTTTTTTCTTATATAACTGTGCATCTGAAGTTGTCAATTTTCATGTTATCCTCAACAGACGGGTTCAGTTCCAGTCTCTCAGAACCAACTCAGCTGCTTGCTAAATCTCGTGGCAAGCAAAAACTCTCAAGCTTCCCGTTCTACCCATAATGCAACTGGTTCATTACCTCAGATCTTCAGACATGGTTTTGCCTTACTCTAGAGCTTACAGTTAAGTGATTTTTTTAATTCTTCTCTTCTAATTACTTTTAGATACTGTTGTTAGTATCTCTTCCTCTACTTTTTGTTAGCCTTCTTCAATACCATCATTGGTATTTCCTTCCGTTTACCTTTTAAAAAAAAAAAATCTTTCTATCTTCCATTGTAGTTTGTTTCTGAGAGTGTTGCACTCTGACTACGTGTGTTTGTGGTGCCTTCTGTCCTGCTTCCATAACAAACAAAGATAAAGAAAAGAGAAAGTCCCTTCTGGCTTCAAGAGATGTGTGAAGTGTGCACTTAAAATTCCATTCTCCGATCAGCACTCTCTTTATGTTTTTTGTGTGGGACTGATGTTTTTCTTGTTTCACTGTTGCAGTCATCACCTCTAGGTTATCCTTGCTGTGGTAGCCCTCGGCCAGCCTGAATACCAGAGTCACTGTTTTTCTGCGTTGACTGCTGTCGCTTACTGCCTGACGTCAGGTCATCAGTGCTATAAAGGAAGGCAGTCGATGCCATTACATCAGTCTTTCTTGACATGGAGCTGTAGCAGAAGCAGATCGCAAGTGTGTCAGTCAGTCACTACCAGAGTTTGAATTACAGCTGAAAACGTCAAAAGCTAAAAGTTAACAATTGTCTCGCCTGTGGAAAGCAAATACCACACCGAGACTTCCATTCATACTGCGTCACTTGTTAAGGCCCAGACCATGATGTCCCCTGTTGCCAGATGTTTTTCATGTTTCACTGTTGCAATCCTCACATATGGGTTATCCAGCTCCTGGTAGCCCTCAGTCAGCTCGAATACCAGAGTCCTTGGTATATGATGTCGGCTACCACCAGTTGTAAAACTGATGTCAGTACGTCAGGTATAAAGGGAGGCAGCCGATGCGATTTCCCCACTCTTTCTTGCCATGGAGCCCGAAGCAGATGCAATTTGCACTAGTGCCGGTCAGCCGTTTACTTTCGTTTTGCTTTCTAACTACCAAGTTGAAGACGCCTTCAGATAAGTATCCCATTGGGGATCCCCTTTTCTTGCTTTAACGAATGTCAGGTAACCGATTCCGCACCATGATTTCTATTCCTATTGTATAACTTGTTTGGGCCTTGAGCACGATGTCCCTAACTGCGATCTCTTTGCTTCCTTTAACCCGCGTACCATACGCCGTAGAGCTAAGATTTTGTATAAGCATTTCGGAGTCTGGCCTGAGTTCGTCAGTGTGGCGTCCCGACTTCGGATATACGTAGGAAGCGCAAAGACAAGGACCGCGACAGGCCTAGGGTTAACTCTACTGACGACGCACCGGTGAAATTGGTAGTCAGCACAGCAGTAGTCAGTGAGGCGCTTTCGCAGCCCCTGCAGTCTGCAGATTTTCAGCCGCAAGCCTCTGCCGAGACCTTTATGGAGTCCTCCATGCCACAGGCTGCTATTTCATCTTCAGACCTTCTGCCTGTCGCCACCTCAGATGGGTCCAGAGCTGCTTTGCAGGCACTGGCTTCTGACGCCTCTTCTTTTCGACATGAGACCAGAACCAGACCAACTACCTTAATTCAGACTTCTGCAGTTGCTAGGCCTCCCAAGTCTCTCTGGATTGCTAGTAAAACTTCCAGCCACAAACCTACTCACAAGCAGGCATCAGCCTCCCCTCCTGTACCTCAGTCCCAGTTGGTAAAGATGGCTGGTGATCTTCTTTCCCTAATTAGGGGCTCTCACCCCCCCCCCCCTTCAAAGAGGGCTAGGGAATTATCTCCTGATGTAATGTCTGTCTCAGATTCTGAGATTTCCAGTATGTCTGCTGGTGAAGAAGGAAAGTCTCAACTTTTTTCGGGCTTTGAGGATTCTGATGCTGAGGACTGTATCCCTTCTGCCTCCCCTCCAGAGGATTTTTCCTTTGGGGATACTTTAAATATTCTTAGGGAGCATTTTAAATGGGAATGCCAGGATTTTCCACAGTCTAAGAAAAGAATCCGGGAATTTTTAGATTTGCCACAGCATAAGCCTCTGGCTATACCTCCAGTTTTGGAAGTTGTGGATGATGTTTTCATGGAAAATTCTTTAACTTTTAATTCTGTTCCTCCTGCCCCCAGAAAACCAGATAGGTATTACAGGGTTCCTGAATCTCATCAATTCCTTTTTAAAACCCTACTGCTGATCCAGAAGTTATTTCTCAAGGCCCCAAGGGCGTTAAGGCTACTATTGCTAAAAACCCTGTGCCTTCTGATAAAGAATCTAGGGCCTTGGACAGGTGGGGTAAAAAAGTCTATACTTCTGCAACTCTTGCCATTAGATCCGTGAATTGTCTTTTTCACATGCTTAAGTATCAGCAGCATACTTTGGAGGCTGTTAAGGCTAAACTTGGAGATATGCCTTCCATGATGGAGAACAAAGATTTACAAGGCTTACTGAATTCTACCACTTTAGTTAAACATTCACTCCATTGTGGTTTTGACACTTTGGAGGCTTCCTGCAGAGCAGCAGCCACTGGTTCTGTAATTAGAAGGCATACTTGATTCAGGGAGCAGCCTCTTTCTGAACCAGTTAAATCTAAATTGCTGGATGTTCCTTTGCACAAGGACAATCCTTTTGGTAATAAGGCTGAGGAGGTACTAAAGAAGTTGGAGAATAAGGCAACATCTATGCAAGCTGTAAAAGATTTCCTTCAGGTTCAGCCTCCTCAGTTTAGTAGGCATTATCCTTCCAAGAATTGGTCTTTCCCTGATCCTGGCAAGCAGGGTCGCTCTAGGCCGAGGGGTTTCAGATCTTCCAGAGGGCAGGCCTCTGCCCCTTAAAGGGTTAAACAATGGCATTCTTCTGCTAAATCGGGGAGTTCTAAGCCAGCTTCCCAAAGCAAACACTCTCAGTGATGCCGACCTTCTTGTACCTACCTCTGTGGACCCTGGGTTTCCTTTGGGGAAGGTTAGCCAAGTTTGCAGAGGTATGGTCTACCATCACAGATGACAGATGGGTGCTCAGTATAGTAAACCAAGGTTACAAGTTTTACTTTCACACCTTCCCAGTTTTCCAAGGATATCCAGACATACCCAGAACTCTCAGGACAGAGGTAGAAACTCATATTTCTTCTCTATTGACTATGGGAGCTATAGAGCCAGTTCCTGCAAAACAGGGAAGTCTAGTTTTTTATTCAAGGCTTTTTCTTGTGTACCCAAGAAAGGGGGCACATGGCGCCCTATTCTGGATCTGTCCATTCTAAACACATTTCTGGTGATTCCCAAATTCAAGATGCTCACCCTTCAACAATTACTACCAATGCTGGACAAGGATTCATGGCTGGTAACTTTGGATCTCAAGGAGGCTTATCTGCACATCCCAATAATGGAAAGTTACAGGCAGTTCCTTTGCTTCAGGGCTGAGAAGCAACACTTTCAATTCTCTGCATTGCCCTTTGGCTTATCTACTGCTCCCAGAGTTTTTACGAAGTGCCTGGCTCCAGCCATTGCTTTTTGCAGGCAGAGAAACATCCAACTTTATCCTTACCTGGATGACTGTCTCATTCAAGCAAACTCCCCAGAACAACTAAAAAAGGATTTGGATTTCGTGAAGAACACTCTCACCTCTTTGGGTTACACTCTCAACGAAAAGGAGTCAAAAGTTGGTTCCTTCAAGGGAGATTGGTTTCCTGGGAGCGAGTCTGAATACAGCCACCCGGATGGTATTCCTCCCTCAACAGAAGCAAGAAGTTCTTTCCGCTTACTTCATGAACTTGGCAAGCATGACTCAGCTCTCTGCAAAGCAATTCCTGCAAACGCTGGGGTTCATGGCTTCATGTATTTTGATGATCCCATATGCAAGGCTGCATATGAGGAAACTTCAGTGGTACCTCAAGAATCTTTGGTGTCAACACACACAGGACTTAGACTTTATTCTTCCCTTGATTCCATGTCTACAAATGGAGTTCCTCTGGTGGGCGACAGACTGTTCTCAGAACAAGGATCTGTCTCTCCGCCCACCGCCTGCCAGCCAGACTCTCACCACAGATGCCTCAGATGTTGCATGGGGTGGTCATCTGGAGGGCAGGGTCATACAGGGGACCTGGAGCACTCAGCAGATTCATCTGCACATAAACTTAAAAGAATTGATGGCAGTGCAGCAGGCCTTGCTGGCTTTCAAGGACCTACTCTACCCTAGGACTCTGCTGATCAGGACAGACAATACCACAGTCATGTGGTACATCAACAAACAAGGGGGGACTCAGTCTTACCCCTTGTGCAGACAAAGCATGAGACTATGGTCCATAGCAGCATCCATGGGCTTACATCTAATAGCCCAGTATCTTCCAGGGAGGCTAAACTCCTTGGCGGATCATTTGAGCAGACATGTTCTGGATCCTCACGAGTGACAACTGAACAGGGCATTTTCCATCACATTACTCATCATTGGGGCACCCCACAAGTGGATCTTTTCTTCTCTCACACCAATCATCTCCTTCCAATCTTCTGCACCAGGGAGTGTAACAACAAAGCTTGGAGGGTGGATGCGTTGTCCTTCCCATGGACACATCTCTCAGTTTATGCATCCCCTCCTCTGCCTCTTCTTCCCAGAGTGCTACTAAAGATAAGGGATGAAAAACCAAAGGCTATTCTGATAGCTCCAGATTGGCCCAGGCAGCATTGGTATCCCTTCCTTCGCAGCCTTTCCCAGGCTCAGCCTTGGCATCTTCTCCTGGTACCAGATCTGTTGGTTCAGGGAGGGGGAAAGTTCCTTCATCCTCATTTTCAAACTCTGCATTTAACTGCCTGGCTAATACTTTAAATCTTTCCCAGCAGGTAGTTGAAGTTCTTCATGAGGCCAGGAGGCCTAGCACAAGAAAATCCTATGCAGATAAATGGAAGAGATTTTGCTCTTGGATGCTAGCTAAAGGAGAAGACTCTTCTCATCCCTCTCTTTCACTCATTCTTGACTACCTAGCAGGATTGCTTAATGGTGGACTTTCTTTTTCTTCAATCAAAATTCACGTTTCAGCAATTTCGGCCCATTGTCCCTTTGAGCAACCCACTTTTTCTCACCCCTTGATGAAACAGTTCCTGAGGGGAGCTAGTAATCTTAGACCTCCCGGAAGAGCTCCTACTCCTGCTTGGGATCTTAATTTTGTCCTGGAAAAACTTACTCTGCCTCCCTTTGAACCAGCTGCCTCTGCAGATTTGAAGTTTCTATCCTGGAAGACTGCTTTCCTTTTAGCTATTACTTCAGCTAAAAGGGTGTATGAGTTTCAAGCCTTAATGGCAGTAGAACCTTTCATTATTTTTCACTCAGATCGGGTTTCTCTGAGAACCAATCCCTCCTTTATGCCTAAGGTGGTTTCCAGTTTAATCCTTAACCAGTCTATTCACCTACCTACATTTTTCAATAATCCCCAAAATAATGGTGAAAGGATTCTGCACTCTCTTGATGTGCATAGACAGCTGAGATTTTACTTAGGACTAAATCTTTCCGAAAATCTGAACAGTTATTGGTTAGTTTTGCTCCTGGGGCTCAGGGTAAAGCTATTTCAAAACAAACCATCTCCAAATGGATTGCTCATTGTATTCACTTTTTTGTTACCTGCATCATGGGAAGGTTCCTCCTCAGGGTATTAGGACCCATTCTACTAGAGCAGCCTCTACCTCTGCAGCTTTTCTGAGAGGTGTGCCTACTAAGGACATTCTAGAAGCAGCTACTTGGTCTTCTGTACATACTTTTACAAAGCATTAAAATCTACCTTTGTTTACTAAATCCAGGGCTGGTTTTGCCTCTGTAGTTATGCAGGGCCTCCTTACCAGCCCTTAATCTGTGATCCTTCCTCCCCCTTTGTCTTCTTACTGGGCTTTGGGATTCGACCCATATGTGAGGACTGCAACAGTGAAACACGAAGAACATAGTACAGTTGTGTACACTTGCCATAAATGTAGATGTTCGAGTGTATTCACTGTTGCAGTCCTGGTTTTCCACTCTCCATTCCCCATTTTTTCTAAGGCACAGACTATGGATTTTTATTTTTTGTATGACGTGTCCAGGGTGCTACCATTTCTGGATTAACCTTCTTTTGGGGGCTCCTGACAGTTAAGGCAAGAAAAACTGAGGAAATGGTGCCAGCTGCCTCCCTTTATACCTGACGTACTGACATCAGTTTTACAACCGGCGGCAACCAGCGTCATATACCAAGGACTCTGGTATTCGGGCCATCTGAGGGCTACCGGGAGCCGAATAACCCTTATGTGAGGACTGCAACAGTGAATACACTCGAACATCTACATTTATGGTAAGTGTACACAACTGTACATTCTGTGCCCTCTTTAACGTGAGAACCATTCATCATAGAGCTCTTATTGCAGCCAGGTATTTTTGCCTTCCATCTTCGCATTCCGAAATGGCGTCCGTCAGCCAATGATCAGTAGACATTCCGAAAAAACGTAAGGATAAAGATAGAGACAGACCACGCAAGGCTAAGCCTTCTGACGACTCTACTGCTAAGCAGTTCGTCAGTTCTCCGGAATTCAGTGAGGCGCCTTTGCAGCCCCTGATGCTAGACTCGATACCTTCACAGGCCTCTACAGAGACCCTTTCAGAGTCCAGTACCAGCTTCTAAGGAGGTATTTCACACTACCGAATCTAGACAAAATAACAATGTCTTCTCGACTACCGTTTCTCTCAGACCAGTGGATATTGTTAGGCCTAGAAGCAAGGCCACTCCTAGGAAAACTACCTCTAGCCACCATTTTACTCCTGCTTCACCACCCCAAGCTCAAATGCTTAAAATGTCGGAGGATCTCATCACCCTTATCAGGGGTAGTCAGGCCGCACCTTCTAAAAGGAAAAGAGACCTTCCTCCTGAAGTACTGACAGAACAGGATTCTGAGGAGTCTGATTATTCAGATTTTGAAGAGGAACAACAACCTCTTACTGCTTATGAGGATTCAGATGCAGAGGAATCCATTTACTTCTGCCTCCCCACCAGATCATCTTTCCTTTGGGGAACCCTTCACAGCCTCGGGGAACATTTTCACTGGGAATCCCAGGACTTCTCTCAAGTCTAAGAAAAGACTAAGAGAGTTTCTAGACCTGCCCCAGCACAGACCCTTGGCCATCCCTCCAATCTTAGAGGTGGTTGATGATGTCTTCCATAACTCCAGCTTAACTCCTGACGCCGTCCCACCTGCTCACAGAAAACCTGACAGGTATTCCAGAGTACCGGATTCTCACAAATACTTGTACAGAAACCCTGCTGCAGACCCGGAGGACATTACACAGGGACCAAAAGGAGCTAAGGCTAGTTCTGCAAAGAATCCTATTCCTTCTGACAGGGACTCCAGAGCTCTGGACAGATGGGGTAAAAAAGTATACTCTGCAACCTTAGCTATCAGAGCACTCAACTGTCAGTTCCACATGTTAAAATATCAACAACACACTTTGGAACTATTAAAACAAAAGATTTCAACCTTTCCTGACTGTGCCAATTTGAAAGAGTTAGCAGATTTACTGCACTCTACTTATCGAGTGGCTCAACACTCATTACACTGTGGATATGACACCCTAGAAGCTTCATGCAGGGCAGCAGTGTCAGGATCTGTCATTAGCAGACATGCGTGGTTGAAGGAAGAACCTCTCCCTGATCATGTCAAATCCAAATCACTTGATGCACCCTAGGATAATGACTGCTTGTTTGGAGAAAAGGCAGAAGAGGTGCTTAAAAAGGTGGAAGACAAAGCAAAATCTATACAAACAATAAAAGATTTCCTTCAGGTACAACCTCCTAGGTTCAGCAGGAATTTCCCCTCAAAACACTGATCCTTTCCTGCACCTAGCAGACAGGGGCAAGGTAAGCCCCGCAGGGACAGACCACCCAGACTCCTATCCCACGGACAGCAGAGAACCAGACACTGGACCACTTCCACTCCAAAGGCAGGGAGTTCTAAGCCATCCCTCTATGGCAAAAACTCCCAATGCTCCATTTCCCACCTCTGCCCTCTTTTCACTCACCAAAAACTAGGAGGAAGGTTCTCCCTTTGCAAAGAAAATTGGCTTTCTGTAACAAGGGACCAATGGGTCTTAAAGGTAATTTTTCAGGGATACAAATTCTCCAACCTACTGCCAGTTCTAAGAGGGTACCCAGACTTACCTCCAAATCAATGGGCAGAGGCATTGAAACAAGTCCAAACTCTCATATCCCAAGGGACAGGAGAACCTGTCCCCTCAGATCAAACAGGCAAAGGTTTTATTCCAGACTATTCCTTGTTCCTAGAAAAGAGGGCACTTGGCGGCCCATCCTGGATCTATCTATCCATTCTGAACACCTTCCTGGTAGTCCCCATATTCAAAATGTTAACTTTGCAGCAGCTGCTGCCTATGCTGACAAAAATGCCTGGTTAGTTACCCTAGATCTAAAAGATGCCTGCCTCCACATCCCCATAAGGGAATCCTGCAGGAAATTCCTTCGCTTCAGAGCAGGCTCACACTTTCAGTTCTCTGCACTACCCTTTGGCTTATCTACTGTTCCCAGGGACAGAAAAATATACAAATTTACCCTTATCTGAACGACTGCCTCATTCAGGCAGATTGCAAAGAAAAGCTCCTCAAGGACCTTCTCTTTGTCAAAACCCTCCTAACATCATTAGGATACACAGTCAACGAGAAGAAATCAAAGCAAACACCCTCCAGGAAGATCATTTTTTTGGCAGCACTGTTGGACACAGCATCCCAAATGGCCTTCCTATCCCCAGAAAAGCAGAGCTTCCTGCCTCTCTGTTTTACCCAGCTGGCTTCCAGAAGTCACCTCACTACGAGGAAGTTCCTGCAAGCCTTGGGGTACATGGCATCTTGCATCCTTCTAATTCCTCTGGCCAGGCTTCACATGAGAAAACTTCAGTGGTACCTAAAGAACCCTTGGTGTCAGCACTCCCAACCTCTAGAGACCTCTCACCCGCTGATCCCCTGCATAAGGGTCGAGTTTCTCTGGTGAGCAGATGCCTGTGCCCAGAACAAGGGTCTTTCCTTCACCATCTGCCCAACTGGGCAGACCATTACCACCGATGCCTCAGACAAACTTTGGAGTGCTCACCTAGAAGGCAGGTGCACCCAAGGTCTTTGAGGTGCCCAGCACCTTCCCTTACACATCAACCAGAAGGAAATGATGGAAGTACAACATCCTTCAAACCCCACCTCAAACCACGGGTTCTCCTTATCAAAACAGACAACACCACAGTAATGTGGTACATCAGCAAACTGGGAGGGACCCAATCTTACCCTCTGGCTAGCCATGAACCTCTGGCTGACAGCCTCTTCCATGGGACTACACCTGATAGCCCAGTACCTGCTAGCGATCAACAACACCACCCTGACAGACCACTTAAGCAGAAACGTACTGGACCCCCACGAATGGCAGCTCCACAGAAAAATCTTTTTACAAATCACTCAGGTGTGGGGGACTCCGGAGGTGGATCTCTTTACTCCGCATCTCAACTATCAGCTGAGTAAATTTTGCACCAGGGAGTATCGCCACCTAGCGTGGAAGGTGGATGCCTTGACCTTCCCTTGGAACACCCTCTTTGTGTACGCATTCCCTCATCTGCCTCTTATTCCAAAGATACTGATCAAAATAAGGGAGGAGAGACCAAAGGCCATCCTCATTGCTCCAGATTGGGCCAGACAACATTGGTAGCCCTTACTGCGCAGCCTGACCTTACAGCCTCCCGGGCAGCTTCCCCTGATCTCAGACCTCTTAACTCAGGTGGTGGGGGGATGCTGCACCCAGACTTGCAGACTCTCAAACTATCAGCATGGCTAATACTCTGAAGGCAAGCAAGGGGCCCCTGTTAAGCAAACAGGTCCTAGACATTATCACAGAGGCCAGAAGGCCCAGCACCAGAAAATCTTATGCAGGAAAATGTAAAAGATTCTGCTACTGGATCCAGTCCAGAGGGGGCAATACCTCACAACCTTCCATCCCTCTTATCCTGGACTACCTAGTGGTGCTACTTAATAGGGGCCTCTCCTTCTCCTCTATTAAAATCCATGCCTCAGCCATTTCAGTTCATTTTGATACAGAACAGCCCCTGTTCTCCCATCCTTTGATTAAACAATTCCTCAGAGGGGCTTCTAATATCAGACCTCCCAGAAGGCCACCCACTCCAGCCTGGGACCTGAATTATGTTTTGGAAAAACTAACTTTACCACCCTTCGAACCTGCTGCTTCAGCAGAACTAAAGTAACTCTCCTGGAAGACTGCTTTTCTTCTAGCAATCACCTCAGCCAGAAGGGTTTCAGAGCTTCAGGCACTGATGGCCATTGAGCCCTTCATCATCTTCCATGCAGACAAGGTCTCCCTGAGGACTAATCCCAACTCTCAACCAGGCAATACATATGCCCACCTTCTTTCCTAAGCCTCAAAACAAGGGGTTAAGAATTATGCACTCACTAGACGTGCACAGACAGCTCAGATACTATCTGGACCATACTAAACCCTTCAGGAAAACAGACCAACTACTTGTTAGCTTTGCCCCAGGGTCAGAGGGGAAGCCAATTTCCAATCAAACCATTTCCAAATGGATATCACACTATATCTATTTCTGCTACAGATTGCTTGGGGACCCCCCCCCCCCCAAGTCTATTCAAACCCGTTCCACTATGGCAGCCTCCACTTCCACAGCATTCCTCAAAGGAGTTCCCACCAGGGACATCCTGGAAACTGCCACCCAGACTTCTGTCCATACCTTTTCCAAGGATTACCACCTACCTCTATTTTCTAAGGCTAGGGCAGGGTTTGCCTGTGCATATATGCAGGGCTTGCTGATCCATTCCTAGGTCTCTTACTAATCCTACCACCCCTCTCCCTCAGCTTTGGGAATCCACCCACAGGTGATGACTGCAACAGAGAAACACAAAGAACATAGTACAGTTGTGTACACTTGCCACAAATGCAGATGTTTGAGTGTATTCACTGTTGCAGTCCTGGCTCCCACCCTCCTTCCCCCTTATATCTTCTTTCTTTAGGGAGACATACATTTCTGATGGTGGCTTTTAGCCACCAGGACCACTTTACCATATTTACTTGGGCCTCTGACTGGTTAGGGCAAGAAAAACTGATGTAATGGTGTCAGCTGGCTTTCTTTATAGCACTGACGACCTGACGTCAGGCAGCAAGCGACAGCAGCTGACGCAGAAAAACATTGACTCTGCTATTCGGGCCTGCCGAGGGCTACCACAGCAGAGATAACCCACAGGTGATGACTGCAACAGTGAATACATTCGAACATCTACATTTTATGGTAAGTGTACACAACTGTTCTTTTTCTCTCCAAGAGGATTGCTCCATCTCCATACCTTTAGTCATTGGCATTGGTGCATCTGAAAAATAAATGAATATTAAAAGGTTTGCTACCCTTTCCTTCAGAGAGGACATTTCTGGGTCACACTCTTCTGAATCCCATAAACTTAAGCCTAAATCTTCTGTGTCCAGTCCTGCTTCATCCTCTTTATTGAAATTGACAGAGGCTAGAAGAAGTTCCTCAGTGCTTATACCTTCATTACCACCGATCAGCAAAAAATCTAACTTGTCGGTTCCATCAGTTATTTCGAAACAAAGTACTAAACCTTTGGTTCAGTTACTTCCATTGGTACCGACTTTGGGCAAGGATATGTCATCGGCATCATCTGTATTGGCAATGACTAGAGACTTCATTACAGTACCCAGGTCTAGATATTCCCCATCTGTTGACCCATTCCCAGATAGACTACCATTACCTTTTCTGGATTGACTGACTTCACTTTCAGCAAAATCTACCCATTCCTCCAGAAGCTTTACTGAACAAGAGCTGAAGAGAATGGTCAGGAAGAGTGTCCTTCTATTCTCATGTTGCAGTATTCCAAACCTTTGGGTTATCCTCTGCTAGCTACCTGAACATTCAGCCAGTATATAAAAAAGCTTCTAATCACTGCTAGGTACGTGGGACATCTGACATTTTCAGAGGGAGCGTAGGCCATAAAAGTGACGTCTGCACGTACCTTTCCCCAGAACTTCTCTGCCGGCAGTTGAACATCAGCTCTTCCTGCTGTCGGATCTTCGAATTTAAAGATGAGTACCCTGTTGGGGGCATTTTTTTCTGTTTCTCTTGAGTCACTGGATGCCTGTTTTGGTTCATGTCATCTAGGAAAGGAAAGTGCAGGTGCGGACGTCAGATCCCCCATAAGGTCATCCACAAGCTCTGCCTTTTCTGCTTAGGGCCTACACACAACCATCAAACTTGTATGATCTGTCAGGCCTTCGTGTGAGACATGTCCATGGAGGTCTTGCAGACGTCGGCCGATAACGAGGGGCAACCTAGGCTCGTTAAGGCTGTTCAGACAGGCTCTTCTATTTCTTTTGAGCAAATAGAATCTAGGCGCACCTTTGCCCATATGCCCTCTATGCCTTCCCTGAAAAAGAAGCAAAAGACTAAATAGTCTTCCCCACCCGCAGAAAGCCAATCGGACTGGTAGGCCTTTTCCCAGAGCCTATTTAATGCTTGTATGGCCCTAAGGCCTGCTATGCCTGCTTCTTCACCGGCTGCCCCACCTCCTCCTTAGTCCCAGGCCTCAAGTTAATGACATTCTATTCCATAGACTGCTGTTTGGAGGATTCTCTTTCCTGTGTGTTTCAGATGCCCTCCCGTCTTAGGTATGCTTCCCCAGAGGAGGACTCTGCTGAGACAGACTCCCCAAAGGAGAGGACCTCACCTTTGGTGAGACCATCTCAAAAATGAGAGAGTATTTTAAGTGGGATTCCTGTGAAATGTCAGAGGTCCAAAAAAGATACTATGAGCTCTAGTAGATGGGCACTCCTGCTTCTTCTGCCATTCCTCCATTTTTACCAGCCTTCTTGGATGCTTTCAGTGCAGCTTCTTTGAATCTAGATTCCCAAACACCTGCCCCTCGAAGGCCTGACAGATTCTATAAAGTCCCTGAAGGGGCTAAATTCCTGATTTAAATGCCCTGCTGCAGACCCTGTCACTGTCTCAGTCTCTGCAGATAAACCATTCAGACTGCTTCCGTCCACGTCTGTCCTTCCTACAGACAAGGACAGTAAAACAGTGGAGCTCATTGGCAAAAATGTTTACACTTTTGCTACCTTGACCTTTAGGGCAGTAAATTACCAGACACATGCGTCTAAGTATGCCCTGGCCCTTTTGGCTCAGGTCACTAAGCTTTTGATAGACCTCCCTGACTCACCTGTCAAGGCTCAGTTATCTAGCCTCATCTCATTGTCTTCTCAGGTCACTAGACATTTAATTAGATGCAGCTATGATGCTGCTGAAGCCTCTGCTAAATCTGCAGCTTCTGCCTCAGTCCTTAGAGGATACTCATGGTTAATACTACAGCCCTTACCTGATGATATTAGGGCCAAACTCCTGGACGCTCCCCTGGATAACTCTGCCTTTTGGGGGCTAAAGTGGCTGAGCTATTCAAGACCCTCCAACAAAAGGGGAAGGAACTCCAGGATCTCAAACACTTGTTCATCTCCCCTATCCCCAAGTTTCTTAGGAACTACCTCACCAAAACCCAGTTTATTCGAAAACACTTTACTCCAACCCACCATTCTAGAAGCAGAAGGAGCACCAGGAAGCAGCAGACCCCTTCCAAGTCTGCTCAGAATCCTGCCCAGAAACCTCAGTTTCAAGACTGGGCAGGTAGTCTGTGACTACCTGCCTTTGCTGTCCACACTCCTAAACTCCATTCCTCTGTCCTTAAGGCTCTCTGACCGTCTTCCAATTTGGCGAAGCATTATCTCAGATAAGTGGGTCTTGTCCATTATAGAAAAGGGTTATTTCATGACCTGGATCATCCCTCCTTCTTGGAGAGGTATCCCACAACCACCCAAAGATGAGCTTCCCGTGTTTCAGCCAGTTGTAGACATCCTCCTTTCTTAAGGAACCATGCAACCCATTCCCGCGGCAGAACAAGAAAAGGGCTTTTACTCTAGACTCTGCCTAGTACCAAGGAAGGACGGACCATGAAGACCTATCCTGGCTGTCTCCCACCTCAACCTTTTCTTTTAAGTACCCACCTTTCGTATGCTTACTCTACAGATCCTCTTTCCCTTGGTAATGCCTCAGGGATTTCTAGCCACTTTGGACATAAAGTATGTCTACCTACACATCCTGATAAGGCTTAACATACAGGAAATACTTATGTTTTTCTGTGGGTTCCTGACATTTTCAGTTCTCTGCCTTGCCCTTTTGACTCCCTACTGCTCCAAGGGGTATTTACCAAGTGACTGCCTCCAGTTATTGCTTACTGCAGGGTCCAAGGGATTCAAATATTTCCATACCTGGACGACCTCCTGATACAGACAGAATGTTCCAGATCTCTACACCACCAACTACACAAAGTTATCTCAGTCCTGCAGGCACTGGCATTGAATATTAATTACCCCTCCCAGGACCAAGTTTTCCTGGGTGCAGAATAAGGACATGTGTCATGAGAGCATTCCTTCCACCCCAAAAGGTGGAAAACCTAAAGCAGCACCTGATGTTCTTCGTGTTTCACAGTTGCAGTTATTACATTTGGGTAATCTGCTGGCAGGTTACCCTCAGTTGGCCTAATTAACAAAGTCTTGGGACCTGCGTCAGTTGCTGTCCCTTCTTCCATGACGTCAGGTCGTCAGAGGTATAAAACATGCAGCCGACGCCATTACATCATTCTTTCTTGCTGTGCGGTGCCCGAAGCAGAACCAGTTCGCAAATGCCAGTCGGCCGACTCCTGAAATTTTCGTTTTCGAGTTTCAGAACTGAAGTCTTCAACTAAAAGCTAAGTACCCCATTGGGGAAACTTTTTCTTGCGCCTTACCGATGTCAGTAAAAGTTAATAATTGTATTACTTGTGGGAAGCAAATACCTCATAAGGATTTTCATTTGTACTGTATTCCTTGCCTGGGCCCTGACCACGACGTACCTTGCTGTCAGTTCTGTGCTTTATTTAATCAGCTCACTATCCTTCGTCGGTACATTTTTACTTATAAATATTTCGGTTTTCAGTTTAATTATCCAGAAATGACGTTGGTTAGCCATCCGACTACCGGAATACCGAACAAACGCAAAGAAAAAGACTAGAGACAGGCCATTGAGGCCCAAAACTGCCGACACTTCTCCTAATCCAGTCGCCAGTTCGCCGGTACTCAGTGAGGTGCTTTCTTAGCCCCTGATACCCACTTGGAGTCCGATATGCCGTGAGATGCTTCACCTATGGAACCCACGGATATCTGTACCTTAGATGGGTCCGAAGCCGCTGTGCAGGCACTGGCTTCTGAGGGTGTATGTCTAAAAAAACGATGCCCAGGCCACATGTTCAGGCCCCTGTGCCTAAAAAACAAGTGATCAAAATGGCTGAAGATGTAATTACTCTAATCAGGGGTAGTCAACCCCCCCCCCCTTCTAAGAGGCCTAGAGCTGAACTTGACTATGAGTCTTCTGAACAGGATTCTGTTTCTTCTGACTCTTCTAATTTCTTTTGACTCTTCTAATGACCTGGATTTGTCCATACCTACTTATGAGGACTCTGATGCAGAGGATTCCATTCCCTCTGCTTCTCCCCCTGAGGATTTTTCTTTTGGGGAAACTTTACATAAGGGAGCATTTCTACTGGGAAAGTCAGGATTTTTCTGAATCCAAAAAGAGGCTTAGGGATTTCCTTCTTCTTCCTTAGCATAGGCCTTTGGCTATACCTCCTGTACTAGACATTGTTGATGATGTGTTTTCGGAATCCAGTATGGGTACCTCCTGTACTAGACATTGTTGATGATGTGTTTTCGGAATCCAGTATGGCCCCTGATTCCCTGCCTTCAGCCCCTAGTAAACCAGATAGATACTACAGGGTTCCTGATTCCCACAAATTCCTTTTCAAAAATCCTGTTGCGGACCCTGAAACCATTTCTCAGGGGCCCAAGGGCATTAAGGCTTCTACTGCAAAATATCCTACCCCTTCTGATAGAGACTCCAGGGACCAGGATAGATGGGGTAAAAAGGTTTATACTTATGCAACCTTGACAATCAGGGCTTTTAAACTGTCAATTCCATATGATAAAATATCAACAGCATATCATAGGACTGCTCAAACAGAAAATGATGTTGATTTATGACTGTGTGGAAATTAAAGATGTACAGGATTTATTGCATTCAGCTGAACAAGTTGCAAAACATACTTTGCAGTGTGGTTTTGATTCTTTAGAGGCCTCTTGCAGGGCTGCTGTTACTGGGTCTGTGCTTAGAAGGCATGCTTGGCTTAAGGAGCAATCTCTGCCTGATCATGTTAAAACAAAACACTGATGCTCCTTTGCAGCAGGACCATCTGTTTGGCAATAAGGCTGAATAAGTTCTAAAAAAGATGGAAGATAAAGCTAAATCTGTGCAAACTGTGAAAGATTTCTTACAAGTACAACCTCCAAGATTTAGTAGGCACTGGCCTACTAAGAACTGGTCCTTTCCAGCTCCTTCCAGAGCCACTCAAGCCAAACCTAGACACTCCAAAAGCACCAGGTTTCAGCCCCAAGGGACTTTCAGAACTAAGCAATCTAGTGCTTCCACTTCCAAATCTGGAAATAACAAGACGCCACCTTATGGTAAACAGTCTCAATGACTTTCCTTTAAGATTACCAAGCACTTACCTCGCAGCCGCCTCTTTGGGGGGAAAACTGTCTCTTCATGCAAAAAACTGGCAACTTATAGGATGCCTGGTTGGCAACTATAGATTTAAAAGAGGCTTACCTGCATATCCCAATCAGGGAATCTTGCAGAAGATACCTATGCTTCAAAGCAGGCTACTTGCATTATCAGTTCTCTGCACTGCCCTTTAGCTTGTCTACTGTGCCCAGGGTATTCACAAAGTGCCTGGCTCCAGTAATTGCATTTTGCAGGCAAAGAAATATTCAAATATATCCATACCTGGACAATTGTCTAATTCAGGAAGAAAACCAGGCCATTCTTCTAAAACATCTGGCGTTTGTAAAAAGGGTTCTAACTTGTCTAGGGTACACCATAAACGAAAATAAATCACACTTGGTACCCTCTCAAAAAATTACATTCCTGGGTGCAAGCTTGAATACAACTGCCCAGATGGCTTTCCTTATGCCAGAAAAGCAAATTCATTTGGTAACTTGCTTCAAACAGGTGGCCACAAAAACCCTGATATCTGCAAGACAAATACTGCAAGCTTTGGGGTTCATGGCCTTCTGCATTCTTCTAATTCCATATGCAAGACTGCATATGAGGAAACTTCAGTGGTACTTAAAAAGTTTATGGAGTCAACATTGTCACAGCCTGGAAACAATGAATGTTCATCGTGTTACCCTGCTGCAGTCATCACACTTGGGTTATCCTGCCATCAGGCGGTCCGGCAGTCGGCCTGAGTTCCAAAGTCTTGGTCCGGCATCGGTTGCTGTCGCTTCTTTCCTGACGTCAGTGCGCCAGGGGTATATAAGAGGCATCCAACGCCATTTTCTTCAGTTTTTCTTGCCCCGGATGTCAGGTGCCCCCAATAGGTAGGCAATATATATATGCACCTTCATATCAATCAAAAATAAATGCTAGCTGTACAGAATGCACTGACAACCTTCAATGACTACCTTTATCCAGGACAACTAATAGTAAAGACGGACAATACCACGGTTATGTGGTACATAAACAAGCAGGGGGGTACACATTCCTACCCCCTCTGCAGACTAGCCATGGCATTGTGGAACACGGCCTTGAGCTTCCAAGTAAAACTACAAGCTCAATTCCTACCAGGAAAGCTCAATATTCTGGCAGACGAACTAAGCAGAAATCTCACGGACCCACACGAATGGAAACTGGAACCATGGATTTTCAACATGTTGACATGCAAATGGGGGAGCCCAGACATAGATCTTTTTGCCTCACCCCAGAACTATCAGTTGGGCAAATTTTGCACAAGAACTCCTCACAAAAAAGCCTGGAAACTGGATGCTCTGTCCTTCAGCTGGAAAAACCTATCTGTCTATGCCTTTCCCCTTCTGTCTCTGCTCTCCAAAGTTCTACTAAAAGTCAAACAGGACAAACCAAAAATGATTTTGATTGCTCCAGACTGGCCTCGCCAACACTGGTACCCACTCCTGCGCAGTGTGTCACAAATTTCTCCATGGCACCTGCCTCAGACACCTTCCTTACTGTCTCAGCAGGAGAACCAGATTCTGCACCCTCAGCTCCAAACATTGAATCTTGCAGCTTGGATAATCATTTAAATTCCCCCTTAGCATCCCTCAGCAAACCTGTGATGGATGTCATTTTGGAGGCGAGAAGACCTAGTACTAGAAAATCTTATGCTGACAAATGGAAATTTTCTGTGCCTGGAATCAATCTCAAGGAATGAGCACAGCAGCACCCAATTTACCTCAGATTTTGCAATACTTAATTGAGATGCTTCACAAGGGCCTGTCTTTTTCCTCCATAAAAATACATGCCTCAGCCATTTCAGCTCATTACAACAAAGAACCCCCCCCCTCTTCTCTCATCCTCTGCTAAAGCAGTATCTCAGAGGGGCCAAAAACTTGAGACCACCCAGGAGAGCTCCAACCCCTGCCTGGGACCTTAACTTTGTATTGGAGAAACTAACTCTACCTCCTTTCAAGCCAGCTGCTACTGCAGACTTAAAATTTCTTTCCTGGAAAACAGCCTTCGTTTTAGCACTCACTTCAGCTAGAAGGATATCTGAATAATTACAGGCCCTTTTGGCAGTGGAGCCTTTCATCATCTTTCATGCAGACAGGGTGTCACTCAGGACCAATCCGTCCTTCATGCCCAAGGTGGTATCCAGTGTGGCTCTTAATCAGTCCATTCATTTGCCAACTTTCTTTCCCAATCCACAGAACAAGGGGGAGCGGATTCTGCATTCATTGGATGTACACAGACAACTTAGATTCTACTTGGACAGGACTAAATCTCGAAGAAAATCTGAACAAATGCTGATAGCATTTGCTGCAGGGGCAGAGGGGAAGGCTTTGTATTCATTTCTGCTATAAGCACCATGGAAAACCTATCCCCCCAGGGGATCAGATCTCATTCCACCAGGGCTGCATCTACTTCTACAGCCTTTCTCAGAGGTGTTCCTACCAGGGATATTCTAGAAGCTACTACCTGGAGTTCAATTCATACTTTCACCAAGCATTATCACTTATTTTCTCTAAATCCAGAGCTGGCTTTGCCACTTCTGTTTTTCAGGGCCTTATAGCTGGTCCTAATGCTGTATAAATCCATCCTCCCAACGATAGCGTTGGGAATCTACCCAAATGTAATGAGTGCAACAGTGAAACACGAAGAACATAGTGCAGTTATGTACACTTACCATAAATGTAGATGTTCGAGTGTATTCACTGTTGCAGTCCTGGTTACCCTCCCTCCAGCCCCCTGTTTTTCTCTTACTATACCTCTGCTTTCTTTTACTATGCTTAAAAGCCTTTTTTGTTTATTTGCTTTTGTTTGGAGGTATATTTTTGTGTTTTTAATTACTTATATGTTTTGCTCCCCTTTGGGGGGCACCTGACATCTGGGGCAAGAAAAACTGATGTAATGGCGTCGGCTGCATGTTTTATACCCCTGATGACCTGACATCATGGAAGAAGGGACAGCAACCGACGCAGGACCCAAGACTTTGTTAATCAGACTGACTGCGGGCAGCCTGCCAGCAGAGTACCCAAATGTAATGACTGCAACAGTGAATACACTCGAACATCTACATTTATGGTAAGTGTACACAACTGTACTTTCTCTGTCCTCCGCACCACTGCTATGACAGCCAGACAGTATCTCAGATTACTGGGTCATATGGCTTCCCCCTATCCCAGTGCTGCCATTGGCAAGACTATACATGAGAAAATTGCAGTGGTACCTGAGGTCAACATGGACCCAACAGTCACACCCCTTGGACTTCAACATTCCCTTCCTTCCCTGCCTGAGGAAGGAGATCCTTTGGTGGTTGAGCAAATCACACTCAACCCAGGACTCCCCTTACAACCCCTTCCCCCAGTTCAGGAGATATACACAGATGCCTCAGATCTGGGCTGGAGAGCTGATTTAGGCAGCCTGAGAGTCCAGGGTTTCTGGTCAGAGACCTTGAGACAGGAGCATATCAACATCAGGGAAATGAGAGCAATCTTATTTGCCTTGAGAGCTTTTCTACATATCCTAAAACAAAGGCCCCAAAAATTGTTCACAGACAACACTACAGTTCTGTGGTATGTGAACAAACTGGGGGGAGCACAATCCTACTTGCTATGCAGACTTGCACTCCACTCCAAGCCTGGGAACTGGTGGCCCAACAGGGAGTCTCCCTGCAAGCAGTTTATACCACTTCACCACAGAACACTCAGGCAAACACTCTGAGCAGGCCCATGTCACAGTACCACAAATGGATGCTTCACAGGGATGTGTTCCTGGACATTGTCCACAAGTGGGGTACACCACAAATAGATCTGTTTGCCTCCTCTCTGAATTGACAGCTACCAATCTTTTGCACAGGCCATGGACGCCTTTTCAGTCTCTTGGAAGGGGATGTTTCTCTATGCATCCCCCCTTTCCCACTCCTTCAAAAAGTCCTACTAAAAATCCAGTGGGACAAACCAAAAATCTTGTTAGTGACTCCCTTTTGACCAAGACTGCATTGGTTCCCCCACCTTCTGCATTTAGCCAGGGGCAATCTTCACAAGTTACCTCACAGAGTGGACCTTCTCACACAGGACAAGGGATCCCTAATCCATCCCTACCTGGAATCTCTGAACCTTACTCTATGGGTGATAGAGTCTTGATCCCTTACAGACACCTTTGCACTGAGGACATGTTGAAAGTCCTGCAGGAGCCCAGGAAACCTAATACTAGGAGATCTTATTTATCTAAATGGAAAATATTCTCCATGTGGTGTAAGCAAAGACAGCTGGACCCACTGCAAGATGAGGTCCCCTTAGTGCTGTCCTGTCTGTGTGAACTCTTACAAGCAGGGTTGGCATATTCCTCTGTTAAGGCCCACCTTGCTGCTATTTCGGCTTGTCTGCCTCTTGAACCTCCTCTTGCATCCTGTCTTCTTGCAAAGTTATTCATCAAGGGAGTACTGCATCTCAGGCCCCACAGGAGGCAAGTTTCACCTCCATGGGACCTGAACTACATTTTAGAGAAGCTCATGGTTGCTCCCTTTGAACCAGCATCCAAAGCATCCCTGAAACTCTGTAATTGGAAGACTGTACTCCTGGTGGCCCTGACATCAGCCAGAAGAGTGTCAGAGCTTTAGGCCCTCATGGCAACGCCTCCCTTTCTCCTCTTCCACAAGGATAGAGTGACCCCGAGGACGAATCCCTCCTTCATGCCCAAGGTGGTCAGTGAGCTGTCCTTAAACCAAGATATTCACCTGCCCAGCTTTTTCCCACATCCCCAGAATGACAGTGAGATAGTCTTGCATTCCTTTGATGTTCAGACAGCTTAGATTTTACCTTGACAAGACCAAGTCCATTAGGAAATCAGAGCAATTATTTGTCTCCTTTCACCCCAGGGCTCTGGGAAAAGCAGTGACAAAGCCGACAGTTTCTGCCTGGATTTCCAGGGCTATATCCTTTTGCTACACCTACCATGGAAAACATCTAAATTCAAAAGTTAAGGCCCACTCCACTGGAGCCATGGCTTCATATGGAACCTTCTTTAAAGGACTGGATACTGTTTCCATTCTAGAGGCAGCTACATGGACATCTGTCCATACCTTCACTAAACACTACAGACTGGATCATATCTCCAGATCTAGAATGGGATTTGCTAGGACAATCCTACATGGTTTCATAGAAAACAGTTTGGAATACTGCAACATGTGAATAGAAGGACATAGAATAGTGGTGTCAAATATTACCATAACCATAGATGTTCTTCTCTTCCATGTTCCAGTATTCATTCCCTCCTTCCTACCCCCCTTTCAATTAAAACTATCCCTTCTTGGATGACACAGGACTTGTACAGGTATTCTGGGACTGGAGTCCAACTGGGGTGTTCATTTCTGAGGAAAGGTACATGCAGACATCACCTTTATGGCCCACGCTCTCTCGACCAACGTCAGAAGACTCACATACCTAGCAGTGACTAGAAACTTTTGTATACTGGCTGGACATTCAGGTAGCTAGCAGAGAATAACCCAAGGATTTGGAATACTGTAACATGGAAGAGAAGGACATCTGTGGTTATGATACGATTTTACACAACTATTCTTTCTCTAGGTGCAGGCAGTCACTGGAATCTCTAGGGCTGCTACCCCATTGGGTCAGGGTCCTTTTGCATTCATCCCTCCAAGCACTTTTCCTCCTCTGACCTCTGTTGTAAGTTCAGAGTCCTCGGTTCCGAGTTATCCAGCACTGACTGTCTTGGTCCTGAAGTTGTCTTCTTCATCGGCGCCAATTGTGTCCCGAGTTCTTGGGCTTGCTCAGAATGGGAGACCTCCCAGAGCCATGTTTGTCCTATTGGTTCAAAGGAGTTTGAGTCAACCCAAGTTTTTTCAGAGTCGTCTCTTCTCCGTGGAGCTTCGACACGGATCATCTTGGCTCAGACTTTTGCCTCTGGAGGGGTCTGCCCTGGTTGGGGGGGGGGGGGAACTGCAGGCCTGGACTCCCGTCTTACCATTGATGGGCCTTGTCTGTTTCAAGACATCAATCCCCCCCCCCCAGAACAAACTTCCAGGTCCCTCCTTGCTCCAGAGCCTCATCCACTTCCTCCAGCTGGGCAGTGGGTGTTGGGTCTTAAAGAGAACCCCACATTAGGGAATTTCTTCTTCCAACACCTCCCCAGAACTTCCCACTGAGGAGGTTCCTCAGAAGAGGAAGTGTAAGAGGAAACGCATCGATTCCCCTGATGAATCATACACTGAAGACACAGATTTTGAGGAGGGCAAAGGATCCCCACAGTCACCTCCGGATAATGTGTCCTTTGGGGACATCCTGGAAATTTTGAAGCAGGGAGGTGATTGGCAGTTGCATTCCTATTTCAGAGAAATCTGTATACCTGTAGGCCATTGGCACCCAACCATCTGCCTCCTGGGTGACCCTGCCCACAGAAGAGCTCATTGAGTTGATCTCTCAGTGGGCGTGGAAGGCCCCCATCTCTATTGAGCCAATACCCTGGACAAAATCATAACTGCACTCCTAGACAAACCCTTCTGGACCAAGGGCTTACCAGTAGATGCCATGGTTGTGGCTGCAGCCGCCAAAAAGGAACTGGCAGATAAAAGTTCCACTGTTCATCCTCCTAGGATGATGGATAGGATAGGGAAGTGAATTTATGCTTCGTCGACCTTTACCTTATAGTCTTTGAATTACCTGGCATATTT
Organism: Protopterus annectens; assembly: GCF_019279795.1. Taxonomy (NCBI): domain Eukaryota; kingdom Metazoa; phylum Chordata; order Ceratodontiformes; family Protopteridae; genus Protopterus; species Protopterus annectens. The sequence goes on from NC_056730.1 coordinate 113,923,320, forward strand.
TGTGAGGTTGCAGAGGGATCTGATTAAAGAACTTTCAGATACCCTTTTAGGAGCTGTTTCTGACAAGGTTCCGGACTCCGTAACTTCTAAATTGGCCATCCTGCCATCCATTTCCAACTTCATAGGTTCATACTGGGCTATCTGCCCTAGGGCATTTATAAGCTTAGCCAGAGTGTGTTTGGCTTTTGCCACCCATTTTAAATGAATTTTGCTATGCCCTTTTTCGAGGTTAGTATACTGTGCCTCTGTCTAACAGTGACACAGAAGTGATACCCGGGGTAAACCTACCATCTCCCATCCACTCATCAAGATTCCTGTTGAAGAGAGTCAATGAGGGACTCTGCCTAACCTGGACTGGGATTTTATTCCAGAGTGAAGGGAGCCTCTGGGTTATGAATCTGTCCCTCCAGCATGTCCTATTTATTTCAGTGCTGAGGTTCAAGTCTCTTGAGCGCGTAGCTCGATGGGATTTGGATTTTCTGAGGTGCAGCATGTCCATTAATTCCGGGTTGGACATGGCTTTATACGTCAGGCACAGATCACCTCTGAGCAGGCGGTATATCACTGAATAGGGCTGGAGTTTCTTTAACCGGGCAGCATATGGCATCTGTTTGAGCCCTTGATCCTCTTAGTGAGGTACTTTTGGGGTCTTTCCAGTTGCTGCAGGTGTCTGGTAAGGTACATCCCAAAAGGGGCGTTGTACTCAATTATGGGCCTGATGAGGGATGAGTAAAGAGGCACGATGACCTCCCCTGATCTAGATGTGAATCCCTTCGTGATTAGGTGGGCTATATAAAATGTTTTTCTAACCACTTTGGCCACGTGGTTGTCAAATGAGAGATTGCTATCAACTTGGGTCCTCAGGTCCCTAATTACTTCTTCCATACTTAATGGACTACCACCTATGTGGTAATTTGTGAGCACTTTGTTTTTGCCAAAGGGGATGACTGTACACTTTTTGGCGTTTAGCTTGAGGCCATGGCTCTGGCACCAGTTGTCTGTTTCTATGAGGCCCTTTTGTAGGATGCTTGTGTCGGCTGGAGAGTCGATTATGGCACCCAGTTTGCAGTCATCTGTGAACTTGGTCAGCCACAGTCCTTCCGTGTTAGCCTGTACCTCCGAGAAATATATACCGAACAAGAGAGGTCCCAGGACTGAGCCTTGTGGGATGCCACTTGTAACTGGTTTGGAGTCTGACATGGCTCCAGCAATTCTAACCATGTGGGTTCTGTCCTTGAGCCAGTTTGCAACCCATCTAGTGACATAGGGTTTATATTTAAGCTGGTGAGCTTATCTATAATGCCCGAGTGGGGTATTGTATCATGGCTTTTGCAAGGTCCAGGTAGGCTGTGTGGACCACCTTCCCCTCGTCAATGGCCTTGGTGACTGTTTCAAAGAAATCAACCAGGTTTAAGAGGCAGGATCTGCCCTTAACAAAGCCGAACTGGGTAGGATCCAGTGTCTGTAGGTCCCCAATATCTTTATTTATGAGGTCCATGATGATCCTTTCCATAGCTTTGCAGACCAAGCTAGTCAGGCTTATGGGGCGATAGTTTCCAGGATCCGTTGAGGCACCACCTTTGTGGAGAGGGACCACTGTTGCTGTACGCCACTCTTTGGGTACATATCCTGTAGTAAGGCTGAGATTGAACAGTAGTTTTATGTTTGGGTTTAATTCTTCTTGGAGTTCATGTAGGACGCAGCCCGGGACACCGTCTGGTCCCATTGATGCTGTGTTTTTGCTTTGGAGAGGGCGGCTCTTACCTGAGCATCTGAGATGTCAGGGGGGCAGCACTCTGCTGGGATAGATATTTGCCCTTTTGGTGGGGAAGGGGGGGGGGGAGTTTGCGCTGAACCTGTCAGCTAGGATGTTGGCAATGTCTGTGGGTTCGGTGTATTTTTTGTCATTTTGGACTAATTCTGAGCATATCTGGGAATTCCCACCCAGGTTCCCTGGCACTTGCTCACTAAATCAATTATATAAGTCAGCACTAAAAATTAAAAGCACTACACCCTCACTCCCCACTGGCCCTGGTTTTCAATTATTAAGGAATTCCCAATATTATTCTAGCATGTCCAAAGGTCAGTTGTCAATCTCCTCTCTGGTCCAGCTGGTGAATCTGGGAATCTTGAGGCAATGTTACAACTGCCTCATGTACACAGACAACCCTCTCCTCCTCCCAACAAATTCCAACACATGTGAGAGATGCAACCATATAGCCAAACTGGAGGCTAAGCTCTCTCAACTCAGTACTGGCATAACCAGTCAGGAGGAGAAGGAAACCACACTCACTACAATTCCAGTCTCACATAGACCTACCACGACAGCAAACCAAACACATAATCACACAAAAACATACTCGGAGGCTCTAAATAAAGATCTGCCGAAGCAGCAGAGACCTCCAAAGCAGACACCCAAGCAGCCGCTACCCCAAAACAAAACACGTGCAACACATATCTCACAAAGCCAGTGTGCCAAACAGTCACAGCCCTTAAGACTAAACAACACACCTGATACACTTGTAATAGGTAACTGTATCGTCAGGCACACTGACGTCCCGCTCACCAGGCTGAACAAGGAGAGGGTCACGGTGAGCAGCCTGTGGGGCGCTAGGATCCGCCACATAACACAAGCACTCAGGTCACTCCAAGGCAAGTACAAATATGACTCAGTCATTGTTCATGCTGGTGTGAATGACCTGAGACGTACCTCCCTGGACTACATGAAAAGAGACATAAAGGAGCTCTCTGAGCATGTAGCCCAGGCCGGTATGACCCTGACCTTGAGTAGCATCTTACCCTCACCAAGAATGATGCCACAATATGAAGACAAGATGATCAATTTCAACAATTGGCTTAAGTACTGGTGTCATTCAAAGGGGATCCAATGCCTGTCAGCTTGGGATGATATGCTCGACAAGCCACGATGCTTATAGGTTCATAGATTAGTACTAAGCTAACTGCCCTTGCGAGCCATTTTAAGCCTAGCCAATTATCCCTTGTGAGACTCAAACCCTGAAACTCGTGTTTGTAAGGCAAACACCCTCCCAACCCCCTTTGCTTCGCTAGGGATGGCTTGCACCTGTCACCCCTGGGCTTTCGGATATTGGCAAAGGCTCTTGCTACCCCCATAGTGCCTTTTTTAGGCAAGGCTCAAAAGACAAACCCACCTCCATAGGTATCACAAGGGATAAGAAACTAAGAGTAATTTTACTCAACGCCAGAAGTCTAAACCTCAAGATGCACGCACTCGAAACTCTCCTTAGCATGGAGAACATCGATATCTGTGCAGTAATATAAACCTGGTTCAGGGCACCCGAGAGCACCCCAGCACTACCAGGTTATACCTCATACCATGCTTTTCGGCCCCAAAACTTGGACTGAACCACAAAAGGAGGGGGAGTATCGATATTCATCAAAGATACCCACACCTCCAGGTTGGTGGCAAAGCACGAAGCATCAGAGACTATCCATGTGCAACTAACAGTGGGTAAAACTGCCTTCCAGTTTATAGCCTGCTACAGACCACCCTCCCAAACCCAGGAACCCCACTCGGCCTTCCTGAGAACACTGGAAAATATGAAGGTCTCTCCAAACACCATTATATTGGGCGACTTCAACTACCCAAACATAGACTGGGAGCATTACTCTAGCTCCAACACCCTAGCCCAAAGGTTCCTAGAATTTATAAACTCAAATGCTATGGAACAACTTGTTACCACTCCCACAAGAGGGGAAAACATACTGGACCTGATCATCACCAACATGGGGACTCTATGCTCCAGACCAGAAGTGTATCCCTCACTGTTAAGATCAGACCATAAACTAATCTCACTGGATATTCACATCCCGACCCCACCCCCTGCCCAGAAAACCACAGTGAAAAACTTCTCTAAAGCAAATTTCACACTCCTCAAAACTGAGGTGGAATCCTTCAAAGTCCCCGGGCCTGTGGAAAATATGGCCCAGACTGCAGAATCCTTTATAAACGCATTCTATGAACACCTTAAGGAATGCATGGATCATGCGATCCCAAATAAAACCAAGACCCAATCCTCCAAAGGCAGACGTCTTGTCTGGTGGACCCCAGCCTTAAACAAACTATACAATAGAAGGAGGAAACTACTAAATGATGGAGCAAAATCCCAAAAAGGGAAGGTATCACTGATCAGTATTAGCAAAAAACTACGGGCACACATAAAATTGTCTAAGGCCAGCTTCGAGAGAAAAATTGCACAGGACACTAAGGATAATCACAAGGCTTTCTTTAGTTATGTTAGGAACCTGGGTTGGAATTCCCAGATATGCTCAGAATTAGTCCAAAATGACAAAAAATACACCGAACCCACAGACATTGCCAACATCCTAGCTGACAGGTTCAGCGCAAACTCCCCCCCCCCCCCACCAAAAGGGCAAATATCTATCCCAGCGGAGTGCTGCCCCCCTGACATCTCAGATGCTCAGGTAAGAGCCGCCCTCTCCAAAGCAAAAAACACAGCTTCAATGGGACCAGATGGTGTCCCGGGCTGCATCCTACATGAACTCCAAGAAGAGCTAAACCCAAACATAAAACTACTGTTCAATCTCAGCCTTACTACAGGTTATGTGCCCAAAGAGTTGCGTACAGCAGCAGTGGTCCCTCTCCATAAAGGTGGTGCCTCAACGGATCCTGGAAACTATCGCCCCATAAGCCTGACTAGCTTGGTCTGCAAAGCTATGGAAAGGATCATCATGGACCTCATAAATAAAGATATCGGGGACCTACAAACACTGGATCCTACCTATTTGTTAAGGGCAGATCCTGCCTCTTAAACCTGGTTGATTTCTTTGAAACAGTCACCAAGGCCATTGACGAGGGGAAGGTGGTCCACACAGCCTACCTGGACCTCGCAAAAGCCTTCGATACAATACCCCACTCGGGCATTATAGATAAGCTCACCAGCTTAAATATAAACCCCTATGTCACTAGATGGATTGCAAACTGGCTCAAGGACAGAACCCACATGGTTAGAATTGCTGGAGCCATGTCAGACTCCAAACCAGTTACAAGTGGTGTCCCACAAGGCTCAGTCCTGGGACCTCTCTTGTTCGGTATATATTTCTCGGAGGTACAGGCCAACACAGAAGGACTGTGGCTGACCAAGTTTGCAGATAACTGCAAACTGGGCGCCATAATCGACTCTCCAGCCGACACAAGCATCCTCCAAAAGGGCCTCATAGAAACAGACTACTGGTGCCAGAGCCATGGCCTCAAGCTAAATGCCAAAAAGTGTATAGTCATCCCCTTTGGCAAAAACAAAGTGCCCACAAATTACCACATAGGTGGTAATCCATTAAGTACAGAAGAAGTAATTAGGGACCTGGGGACCCAAGTTGATAGCAATCTCTCATTTGACAACCACGTGGCCAAAGTGGTTAGAAAAACATTTTATATAGCCCACCTAATCATGAAGGGATTCACATCTAGATCAGGGGATGTCATCGTGCCTCTTTACTCATCCCTCATCAGGCCCATAATTGAGTACAATGCCCCTTTTGGGATGTACCTTACCAGACACCTGCAGCAACTGGAAAGACCCCAAAAGTACCTCACCAAGAGGATCAAAAGGCTCAAACAGATGCCATATGCTGCCTGGTTAAAGAAACTCCAGCTCTACTCAGTGGCATACCGCCTGTTCAGAGGCGATCTGTGCCTGACGTATAAAGCCATGTCCAACCCGGAATTAATGGACATGCTGCACCTCAGAAAATCCAAATCCCATCGAGCTATGCGCTCGAGAGACTTGCACCTCAGTACTGAAATAAATAGGACATGCTGGAGGGACAGATTCATAACCCAGAGGCTCCCTTCACTCTGGAATAAAATCCCAGTCCAGGTTAGGCAGAGTCCCTCATTGACTCTCTTCAAGAGGAATCTTGATGAGTGGATGGGAGATCATAGGTTTACCCCGGGTATCACTTCTGTGTCACTGTTAGACAGAGGCACAGTATACTAACCTCGAAAAAGGGCATAGCAAAATAAATTTAAAATGGGTGGCGAAAGCCAAACATATTCTGGCTAGGCTTATAAATGCCCTAGGGCAGATAGCCTAGTATGAACCTATGAACCTATGAACTAAAGAAAGCCTTGTGATTATCCTTAGTGTCCTCTGCAAATTTTCTCTCGAAGCTGGCCTTAGACGATTTTATGAGTGCCCGTAGTTTTTTTGCTAATACTGATCAGAGATGCCTTCCCTTTTTGGGATTTTGCTCTATCATGTAGTAGCTTCCTCCTTCTATTGTATAGTTTGTTTATGGCTGGAGTCCACCAGACAGGATGCCTAACTTTGGAGGATTGGGTCTTGGTTTTATTTGGGATTGCATGATCCATGCATTCTTGAAGGTGTTCATAGAATGCGTTTATAAAAGATTCTGCGGTCTGGGCTGTATTTTCCACAGGCCCGGGGGCTTTGAAGGATTCCACCTCGGTTTTGAGGAGTGTGAAATTTGCTTTAGAGAAGTTTTTCACTGTGGTTTTCTGGGCAGGGGCTGGGGTCGGGATGTGAATATCTAGTGAGATTAGTTTATGGTCTGATCTTACCAGTGAGGGATACACTTCTGGTCTGGAGCATAGAGTCCCCATGTTGGTGATGATCAGGTCCAGTATGTTTTCCCCTCTTGTGGGAGTGGCAACAAGTTGTTCCATAACATTTGAGTTTATAAATTCTAGGAACCTTCGGGCTAGGGTGTTGGAGCTAGATTAATGCTCCCAGTCTATGTTAGGGTAGTTGAAGTCGCCAAATATAATGGTGTTTGGAGAGACCTTCATATTTTCCAGTGTTCTCAGGAAGGCCGAGTGGGGTTCCTGGGTTTGGGAGGGTGGTCTGTAGCAGGCTATAAACTGGAAGGCAGTTTTACCCACTGTTAGTTGCACATGGATAGTCTCTGATGCTTGTCCATGAGGCTTATTTCTCATGCAACCGAAGGGACGACAAGAGCCATCGGTTCAGGCGTAACCTTAAGGAGACGCACCTGGATGCATTTGTGTGACTTCAAGAAACCCTTCAAGTCTACCTTTGTCAGTGCTCCCTCTGACAGCACTTCTTTCTTTGGGCCCAAAGTTAAAGACGCACATACAAGGATAGAAGGACTCACTCTGCAGTGGGGGTACATTTTTCCACTCCTCAGAGACCTTTCTCGAAGAATCAGTGCATTGGTGGAAAAATGTGGTTCAAGAAGTCCCAGTGGTCCTTTCCTGACACATGTAGTGAGAGCTCCCTCAGGCGCAGAGGGGGGAGCTCCAGTGGAAGACTCCACCCTTGCGGCAGAGAGGGTCCACGGAACCAAGGTTTCTGAGACTCATTTTTTGGTAAACCTTTCCAGCGCTCATGAAAGGAGACCCGAGTACCCTCCTCTGGAGGCAGTCGGTGGTTGTTTTTCCCTGCACCAGAGAGCCTGGCTACAGATAACTTCCGACAAATGGGTGCAGGGAATTATATCCAGAGGTTATATTATTCCCTTTTCACTAACTCCATCCTCTTACAAAAAATCCCAATGTTCCACCCAATCAAAGGGAACAAGAAGCACTAGAAATGTAAAAGCTGCTAGAAAAGCAAGTCATTCAAAAGGTTCCCTGAAACCAGATAGGATCCAGAATTTACTCAAGGTTCTTTTTAATGCCAAAAAAGACAGGGGACTGGAGGAGACCTATTCTAGATCTCAGCAAATGAAACAAGTTGGTTCGTTGAACTAAATTCTGTATGGTCACGTTTCAGTCCATTCTTCTGTTTCTGGAAAAGGATGACTGTATGTGCTCCATAGACCTCCAAGATGCGTAGTATTACATAAAATTGCACAGGCAATCTAGGAGGTTCTTGCGCTTCTGGCTGGGAGCCAGTCACTACCAATTCAGAGCATTGCCCTTTGGCCTCACCACAACATGGCAGTAGCAGCAGCTCACTTGAGACTGCACGGATTCCAAGTGTTTCTGACTGGCTTATCACTACCACGACCAGGCATCAACTTGTAGAAGCCAGACAAAAGTTTTTTCAAACATGCTCCTCTTTGGGAATAACTGTCAGCTATGAAAAATATCACCTAGAGCCAACTCAAGTCCTAGAATTCATAGGTGCCATTTTAAACACATAAACCACTATAGCCTCTTTTCCTCCACAGAGACTATGGACAATTCAAAGACAGGTTTCGAGCATAATCAGCAAGAACAAAATGCCAGCCAGACTAGTTCTTCAAACATTGGGCTCCATGGCAACATCAATAACTCTTGTACCCCTGGCCAGATGCCATATGCGAATTCTACAGTGGTTGCTTGTGGCACATTGGTCGATACTTACCCATCCCATATCCACACCAGTTTCCATCACCGACATTTGAAAGAAAGGTCTACTGTGGTGGGCTCAATCTTCTCCTCAGCCCAAGGCCACAGTGACCACAGACACCTCCCTGCCGTGGTTGGGGGGGCATGGCAGTGGGTCAATAGTCCAAAGAACTTGGTTCCCAGTAGAGGCCTCATTACATATCAGTGTTCTAGAGACGAGGGCAGTGCTCTTAGTGTTGCAAGCCTTTCAGGATGCTCTTTCCTCCAGAACAATTGCAATTCAAACAGACAACATGTCAGTGGGCTGTTATATCAACAAGCAAGGAGGAAGAAGGTCTTATCCACTGTGTCGAGAAGCCCTGAGAGTGTGGCAGTGGGCGATCTCATAAAACCACTTTCTGATATCAACACAAATTCTGAGAAGTCCATTGTGATAGCAGACAAGTTAAGCAGGTCCATTCTTCTACCTCATGAGTGGTCCCTCAATCAGAGAGTGATAGAGAAAATTTATTTTGGTCATGGGGCTAGCCTTGTCGCAGTCTATTTGCCTCTATCCAGAACAACAAATGCAGCTATTTTGCCCTAATCTGCCCAATGGGGGAAGCCTCAGGGATGCTCTTCTTCACGATTACACCCCATCCCACCCCCACCCCGGTCTCCTTTATGCTTTTCCTCCAGTACCTTTGATTCCAATATTTCTTCAGAAAGCCGTCAAGTTGAAGCACAAAGTCATTCTCATAGCCCCCAGCTCCTTTTGGCCTCGACAGATTTGGTTCCCCTTCCTTTGGCCTCACCTAATCGAACAACCTTGGATACTGGATCCAATTCCAGATCTCCTGTCCCACTTGACAGGCATGGTCCATCCTAGCATTCACAATCTCAAGCTTGACAGCTTGGTTTCTCCACTTCTAGCAGTAGCCAGACAACCTAGGCTGTCTTTTCATGTTCGCATAATACTTTCGTCTCATAAGCCTTCTACATGAAAACTGTATTCTAGTAAATGGAAGAAGTTTGTATATTGGACACTGCAGAATGACATTGAACCCCTTTCAGCTCTAATTCATGAACCGTCAAGTTCTTGGCATTGCTTTTTGATAGTGGAGCCTCTGTCTCCACCATCAAAGTTCAACTGGCAGACATCTCTAACTTCCATATTGGCTTTAAAGGTTCTTCTGTGGCCTTTCTCAAACTCTGTGAATTTTTCTTGAAGGGTACTCTTCTGTTACAACCTCTCTTCAAAGACCCTACTCCACCATTGTACCTCAGCTTGGTATTACAAGCAGTCACTCAACCATTTGAAGCTTCCCATACTTGTGATATTAAGTTCCTTTCCTGGAAGACTATTCTGTTAGTCACGCTCACTTCTGCCAGAAGAGTTTCGGAGATTCAAGCCCTATCATCTAAACATGTGTTCTCAACTCCCAACTCTCCAACCCTCTATCTAATTCTTTTGGAAGAATGGGTGGTTTCTACCTTTTCATAATCTGGCTGATTATTTTAAATGGTGACTGACCCAGACTTGGTCCGTGTTGGAAATATAAAAAGTATTTTTCTTCCTCCTCTTCTTCAGCTTATTCTGTCAGCAAACTCTGTATATGCTAATGAACCAATTGCATTATAGGACTGACCCAGCCAGACTTGGTCCCTGTTGGAAATATAAAAATTATTTTTCTTCCTCCTCCTCTTCAGCTTATTCTGTCAGCAAACTCTGTCTATGCTAATGAACCAATTGCATTATAGGTAGAGGGGGAAGCTTGACAGTTTTTGGTTGCCATGAGCTTTAGCAATTAGCCGAGAACCCATCCGTTGTGGATACATGAAAATCGACAACCTGGGTAAAACGTTATGGTAAGTACATAACTTCTTTTTTCCTTATACCAGAGAACAAGATTTGCTGGAGTAACATTTGCCGACTTGGCACTTCAACTTAATGTATCTACCTGGTTAACAAGAAGACAAAACAAATAAAACCATATAAATCTGTTTCATTTGAGGGACTTGTGACTGTTTTTCCACTGGACGTCTTTCCAAGAATCCCCTAATGCCTTTTGATGAATCCTGATGAGAATCAGCATGGTATTGTTTCAAATGGTATGGTTAGTTTTGCATTATAAAACAAGGAATCAAATGACATATGAAGTTTAATTTTTTTTTCAAATTTTGTTCACTTGAAGCCTGTTATGAAGTAAAATTTCACATTTTTGTGTGAAAAATGCTTCCGGGTAGTTCTTAATGTTTGATTTCTTCTTCATTTTCCACTTAATTTGTAATTTATGTTTTTCCTAGAGTTACCCATTGTGACACAGTTTAATGGAGCCTCTGAGATTACTTATTTAGTGTTGATCACTGATGTAATTGATGTACTTTTTAGGTGTTCGGTTTTGAACTAGTTGGATGCCTTTTTTCTCGAAACTGGAACATACGAGAGATGGCACTTAGGCGTCTATCCCATGATGTCAGTGGTGCTTTACTGTTAGCCAATGGTGAAAGCACAGGAAGTGCAAGCAGTGTGACCGGAAGCAGTTTAAATGCTGGAGCACTAGGAGGAGTTAATGGGTCATCTCAGACTACTATCTCAGGAGACACTGTGGTAGAGTGTTGCTGCAGCGTGTTGTCTATGGTCTGTGCAGATCCAGTCTACAAAGTCTATGTTGCTGCACTGGTAAGTAGCATTACTTTATTGCTGGAAGCATTTTACAGTGTGTGTGGAACAACATTGTTCTTGATGTATAAAACTCGAAAACTTAAGCTCCATTTTGAAAATTACATTTAATCAGAAGTAAAGAATTGAAGGGTTGTTTTCCTAACAGCTTCCCACAATGTATGTGCTATAGGTATCTTTCAGCCCCTTGCAGAGGGATATTAGGTTATTGAAGGCTTATTTTCTCATTGAAGCTGCTACATTGCACTCTTTGTAGCTTTGTTAAAATGTCAGCTTAAGTGTTTCTTCACTTGAAGGATGACACAGTAGTAGTATAGCTTGTGCGTGGTTGCACTTAAATAACCAGTAATAAACAAATAAACAGCATGTGACAGATAATTCAAGCCACTTTCACACCCTTTGGATACAGTAAACTACTGTATCTGTGGGTAGTCAGAAGACATGCTTTACCCAATGGCATTTGACCTATTTAGAACTTTTATTATGATTAGAGCTCTCCCAGGGTCTCATAATTGTATTTTTTGGAGGAAGTTGTGAAGTTCATGGTTTTAGTCTGCAATTTAAATTTAAAAGGAAAACTTGCCTAGTGTGTCCTATTACTGGTAACTCACACCCTGCTACTGGAATCTGAAATATAATGCATTCTTTTGCAGCATGTCCTTTTACTCAGAATTATTTTTGTAGGTACTTGCTGTTTCATACTGTACAGAAGGGGAGGGGGTTATACTTACTGGAGAGAAGAATGTCAGAAGGTACTACACATTAAATAAAACAACTCTTTAAGTTCGGGATAAACCAAGTACATGGAGATTTAACATCTTGTACCTCTTTGCAGAAATTCTTTTGTCCATTTTAATAGTAACCATTCATAGCTCAAGAAAAGTTATGCTGATGTTCCTTATGTCATCACAGTCAGCAAGATGGATTTAGATTTCATCACCTGATGCAAAATTATTTTTATGAGATTGTATGTGACACATTTTCTTTTGTTTTGGGTCACATTTGCATAATTATTATGGGGGTACAGTGTATAAAACTTTACATAAGAAAGTGGCAGTGTAACCTAGGAAGTCTGCATAGTCAGGCATTCAGGCAGGTTTCTCCTCGGACAGTCCTTTCCTCTAAAAGCCAAAATGATAGTTATAGGCGTTTCAGAGAAATGTTGGAAAAACTTTTTTCTTGTTCATTCAATCATCCATCCAGCCATTCATATCTTTTTTTTTTTTTTTTTTTTTTTTCTTGTTAGCTGGGTAAATCCACTGGTCATAACTACTCGTTTTCAGGGGTGTCCAAGGAGTATCATCTAGATGTTCATCGTGTTTCACTGTTGTAGTCATTACACTTGGGTTATCCTGCTGGCAGGCTACCCGCAGTCGGCCTGAATTCCAAAGTCCTGGTCCGGCGTCAGTTGCTGTCGCCTCTTCCCTGACGTCAGTGCGCCAGGGGTATAAAAGATGCAGCCGACGTAATTTTCGTCAGTTTTTCTTGCCCCAGATGTCAGGTGCCCCCAGAAGGGTAGGCTAAAAATTTGCAAATAAAAAGGCATGCACTAACAAAAACATTATCTTCCTCTACAAGCAAATACACCACATAGGTTGTATAGAATAGAGAAGTACAGTTAAGTCCCAGCAATGAAAGGGGGATGGTGGGAGGGTAACCTGGACTGCAACAGTGAATACACTCGAACATCTACAGTTATGGTAGGTACACAACTGTACTATGTTCATAGTGTTTCACTGTTGCAGTCATTACACTTGGATTGGATCCCAAAGCTGAGGTTGGGCGGCTGGGCCTAAATAGGATTAGGAGTGGCTATGAGGCCCTGCAGAACCGCAGTGGCAAAGCCAGCTCTGGATTTAGAGTAAAGAGGTAAGTGATAGTGCTTTGTAAAATTGTGCACTGAACTCCAAGATGCAGCCTCCAAAATTTCCTTGGGTGGTACTCCTCTGAGAACGGCTGCTGATGTGGTTGCTGCCCTGGTAGAATGTGGCCTAATATTCTTAGGCACTGATTTGCCATGCTGTGCATAGCAGAAACGAATGCAGTGTCCTATCCATTTTGAAATAGTCTGCTTTGAAATAGCCTTTCCTTGTGATCCTGCTGCGTATGCCACAAAAAGTTGCTCAGTTTTTCTGAAAGCCTTTGTTTTGTCCAAGTAGAAGCATAGCTGCCTGTGTATGACAAAGAGTGCAGAAGTCTCCCCTTTATTCTGGGGATTTGGATAAAAGGTTGGTAAATGAATGGTTTGGTTAAGAGCCACACTAGATATTACCTTTGGCATAAATGTCGGGTTTGTCCTTAGAGAAACCCTGTCCGGATGAAAAATGATAAAAGGTTCCACTGCCATTAATGCCTGCAACTCTGAGACTCTTCTTGCTGAAGTTATTGCTAGGAGCAGAGCAGTTTTCCATGATAAGAATTTTATCTCAGCTGTATTGGCTGGCTCATAAGGAGGCAGTGTGAGCTTTTCCAATACAAAGTTGAGGTCCCATGTTAGTATTGGTGCTCTCTTTGGGGGTCTTATGTTTTTTTGCCCCTCTGAGGTACTGTCTTAGTATTTCCTTTCTCTCTTCTTCATTTCCTCTCTTTCCTCACTCTTTCCCTTTTGTGTGAGAGTGTGTTCTGGGATGTCTGAAAAGAAGGGAACTATGGGGTTTAAACACTGCTGTTCTTGCATTGGTAAACTACCGAATAGTGACCTCCATGAAGAGTGTGTGTACTGTTTGGGGGTTCCGCATTTGTCGGCAAAACCCCCGTGTGATATTTGTGCTAGTTTCAGTCAGTGGACGCTGAATGAACGTTGTAACAAACTGATTTTAAAGGGCTACTTGCTTCGCCTTTTTCAGAGGCTATTTCTGCGATGGAGGTCTCATCCCCTCCTTCTATGGACAAGAAACATCCTCGCTCAGACCCCACTTCACCGGCCGGTGACAGAGGTAAAAGTCGCAAGCACAAGGCCCATAAGTCCTCATCTGAACACTGTTCTCCCTCCTTGGTGCCGACTACTACATCGGCTCCGAGCTTGGCTTCAGTGAAGCTTACCAAGGTCGCCTCGTCAGTGCCGACTACGGCACCGTCTACTGCCTCGGTACAGACCAGCATATCGGTTTCTCTCTCTGCGCCTACATCGCCCATTTCTGCTCCGATATCGGTTCCGACAACTACCTCGGAACCGTTTTTGTCATCCACCGCTATTGTAACTTCGGCTCCGAGCCCGTTCACGGCTCCAACCATACCGTTGTTGCCAGTTTCAAAATTGGAATCGTCAGTGCCTTTCTGTGATACACCACAGACCCGATACTCGTCTACTGTGGACCCGTTTGCCGGACAAGCCTGCAGCCCCTTTTTAGACCGGCCTGATTCTCCCTCAGGGGCATCGGTGAGATCCACCAGGAGCCTTTCCGAATTGAATGTGGTGCGCCTTTTTGACCAGCTGCTGACCGCCAGGGGAATCTCAAATCCGCCTAGACCCTATCCCACTCCAGACTTTGTGCTTATTTCTCTAGCAACCCCTACTTACTCTTCTCCCTTGGATCCCTCAGTTCCAAGGCTCATTTATCCAACTTTTACTAGAGGACTCCCTTCCTCGGCGCCGACAACAACACTGTCTGAAGCCTCGAGACCCCTTTGGGTGTCGGTTCCGTCGGAACCCACCCTTCCTCAATCTCATACTTGGGGGGTGGAACCTCCGGTTCCAATCTCGGTTCCGACAGTTTTGTTGATCCCGACTTCGGATCCGAGGGTAACTACCGCTCCAAGTCTGCTTGAGGCTCCGTCCCCATGGGCGGACCGTCTGGAGTGGGGTGTGACCCCGGTTCCGATTTTGTCTTCTTCGGTTCCAGGCTCCCACTCCTCTTTGGGCGGGCCCACCTTCCAGGTGATGGAGAGGGCGCTTTCTGATAGCAATCCTCCTCCGTTGGTTATTCCCCCAGTTCCTTCTGAGCCGCAGCTGTTGAAGGCCAGCCCCCCCCAGGACTCCGAGAGCACAAGGCCCAGGTCCAGGACATTTCCCTTTCTGAGTCTTCTTCGGATGCTTCCACCGAAGAACCCCTTCGGAAACAGGTGTGTGAGAGAAAACACATGGACTCCCCAGAGGAATCCTTCACGGAAGATATGGACTACGATGATGGGGAAGGGTCCCCATGGTCACACCCTGATGATGTCTCCTTCGGACATCATGGAAATCTTGAAACAGAGGGATGACTGAAAGTCCTCCAACCCTTCCTCAGAGGAATCAGTATTCCTGCAAGCCTTTTGCTCTCGGCCCTCTACCTCTTGGGTGACTCCCCCCTGCCGATGAGTTGGTTAAACTCATCATGCAACGGGCTTGGAAAAACCCTGACTCCATTGAGGCCATCTCCAGGAGAGCAGACACAGTACTCTCCCCTCCAGAGGATCAACCCCATTGGTCTAGAGGTTTGCCAGTGGACGCCATGGTGGTGGCGACAGCCACAAAAAAGGACCTTGCAGAAGAGAGTCCTGCTGTTCACCCGCCCAATAGAGAGTCCCGGGCAGTGGACAGGTTAGGGAAGTGAATCTTTGCGTCAGCGACCTTCGCAGTTAGATCTCTGAACTTTCTGGCACATTTTACGAGGCTCCAGAGAGATCTTATCTCCGAACTCTCCGGAACCCTCGCTGGCCATGTATCGGATGGAGCACGAGATAAAGTTGCTTCTCAACTTGCCACCCTAGAATCAGTATCTAATTCACCCATGAAGTTGCTGTCACACGCAACAGCAGGAGCAGCTAGAGCTGTGGGTGCAGGCGTAGTCATGAAATGCCATGCCTGGATGCGCATTTGCGACCTCATGGACTCCTTCAAGTCTTCCTTTCTAAATGCCCCTATCAAGTCATCTGCTTTGTTCGGTGCTAAGGTCAAGGATACATTAACCAGGTGCGAGCAAGATGAGAAGACCTTGTCTGCCGTTGGCCTACACTTTTCTAAACCTCAGCGTTCCTTCTCCAGGAATCAGAGGAGCGGAAAGATGTGGCACAAGAAGTCTCAAGGTCCTTTCCAAGACGTACGTGGTGACTACTCCTCCAGTGGCAGAGGGAGTTCCAAAAATGGAAGGCGTCTCTTTTGGGGCAGTGGGGGTCCCCGGAATCAGGGCTCCAGAGATTCCTTCTTGGGTAGACCATATCAGCGCTCCTGAGGCGCTGCCCGATTGCTTTCCTCTGGAAGTAGTCGGGGCGCGTTTTTCTCCGCACCAAGCTGCCTGGCTCTCCATTATGAATGATTAGTGCGTGCAGAGAATCATTACCAGAGGCTACCATATTCCCCTAATAACTTATCCAAGATCTCCGAAATCCCTTCCCGATGTTCCACCCAGTCAAAGGGAAGAGGCAGCTTCCGAAATATGAAAGCTATGTCAAAAACAAGCCATCCAACAGGTCTCCCCAGATCAGTGCAGATCAGGGTTCTACTCAAGATTCTTTTTGGTGCCAAATAAAACAGGGGACTGGAGGCCCATTCTGGATCTCAGCCAACTAAACAAATCAGTAGTTCAGACCAAGTTCCGCATGGTCACGATTCAATCCATCCTCCCCTTTGTGCGGGAGGGTGTGTGGATGTGCTCATTAGATCTCCGGGATGCATATTACCATATCAAGATGGACAAGCGCTCCAGGAGCCTCCTTCGCTTCCGGTTGGGAGCCAGTCACTACCAATTCAGAGCCCTGCCTTTCAATTTCTCGACAGCCCCCCATAGTGTTCACGAAATGCCTTGCAGTGGTAACAGCTCATCTGAGCCTTTAGGGATTCCAGGTGTTTCCATACCTAGACGATTGGCTCCTCTCCGCCCCCACCAAGCGTCTTCTGTTCAGGGTGCTCTGCTACACACTGGCTCTAGCGGAGTCATTAGTCATCACCATACATTGGGAGAAATCAAACCTTCAACCATCGCAACAACTGGAATTCATAGGGGCAATATTCAACACCCAGTCAAGCCTGATTTCACTTCATCTCCACAGGCTTCAGAGACTAAGGGCACAAGTTCAGGTGATACTCTGTCGAAGCAAGGTGTCTGCAAGAGAAGTCCTCCAAGTCTTGGGATCTGTGGCTGCAGCCATCCCCATAGTTCCCTTAGCCAAACTGCACATGAGATTACTACAATGGCTCCTTCAGGCCCAGTGGATACCTAGTCTTCAACCCCTGAGCTCACAGATTCTCATCATCAACATATGCAAACAAGATCTCCTCTGGTGGATGAGTACAGATGAAAATCTTTGGCGTCGCCCCTTTCAGGTTCCACAGCCCAGTGCCACGGTGACCACGGATGCTTCCCAGATGGGGGGGCACTTCCAGGGAAAGTCAGTCCAAGGCACGTGGTCCAATGTAGAGGTCAATTTGCATATCAATGTCCTGGAGTTAAGAGCGGTGCTATTGGCGTTGCCAGCTTTACATCCGCTCCTTCTGTCCGGAACGATTGCTGTCCAGTCGGACAACATGTCCGTGGTCTGGTACATAAACAAACAGGGAGGGACCAAATCTTACCACCTGTGTCACGAAACCATGAGAATCTGGCAGTGGGCGATAGCTTCCAAATCGCTTTCTGATCGCAACGCATATCCCGGGGTGCTCCAACTTGATTGCGGACAGGCTGAGCAGATGCATTCTTCATCCTCACGAGTGGTCTCTCAACCCGAGTGTGGCAGCAGAAATTGTCAACCATTGAGGCCAGCCATGCTGTGACCTTTTCACCTCCCCTTCAAACACAAAATGCAGCAGCTACTTTGCCCTCTTTCCCCCTCTCAGAGGGGAATTCAAATATACCCATACCTGGACGACTGTCTCATACAAGCAGAAAGCAAGGACATTCTCTTACAACACCTGGCTTTTGTAAGACATCTTCTAAGTTGCCTAGGGTACACAGTAAACGAACAGAAATCAAAACTAGTGCCCTCACAAACTATGACATTCCTGGGTGCCAGCTTGAATACAGTGGCCCAGATGGCTTATCTGACGCCAGACAAACAACTACAATTAACTCAATACTTCAGAACAATGGCAACAAAGACCCAACTCCCTGCAAGAAAAATTCTGCAGGCCTTGGGCTTCATGGCATCTTGCATACTACTAATACCATTTGCAAAACTGCATATGAGGAAATTACAATGGTACCTAAAAAGCGTATGGACTCAACACAGTCACAGCTTGGAAACAATGATAACTCTCATTCCCTGCCTTCAACAGGAGTTTCTATGGTGGTCACAGGCTTGTCACCTCAACAAGGTATCAGCCTTTCACCCTACCCCCAGCCAGGCAAACTATGACAACAGATGCATCGGACTATGCCTGGGGGGCACACATGGCAGGACGGTGCGTTCAAGGCTTATGGACAGCAGATCAAAGGAATCTGCACATCAATCAAAAAGAAATGCTAGCTGTACAAAATGCTCTGACAGCCTTCAAGGACCTCTTGCATGCAGGACAGCTTATCATAAGGACAGACAACACCACAGTAATGTGGTACATAAACAAACAAGGGGGCACACACTCCTACCCTCTATGCAGGCAAGCAATGACCTTGTGGACACAGCACTGGCTTACCAAGTTCAATTACAAGCTCAATTCCTGCCAGGAAAAAAGAACATATTGGCAGACGACCTAAGCAGAAACATCATGGATCCCCACGAATGGAAACTGGATCCACAAGTATTCGCAATGATAACTCAAAAGTGGGGGCTCCCAGACATAGACCTGTTTGCCAGCCCTCAAAACTATCAGCTATGCCAGCCCTCAAAACTATCAGTTAACAAGGTTTTGCACAAGGACCTTTCACCAACAAGCTTGGAAAGTGGACGCTCTCTCATTCAGTTGGAAAATGCTAACAGTATATGCCTTTCCTCCACTATCTCTTCTCACAAAGGTGCTACTGAAAGTCAGGATGGAGAGACCCCGAATGATACTCATTGCTCCAGACTGGCCACGCCAGCACTGGTACCCACTATTAAGGAATATGGCCCATGGCCCACCATGGATTCTACCACAAATTACCCACCTGCTCACACAGAAAGACAATCAGATTCTACACAGCCAGCTCAAAACCTTAAACTTGGCTGCATGGCAAATCACCTAGGCAACCAGCCAGCTCCTCTCTCACAAGCTGTTATGGAAGTTATTCTGGAGGCCAGGAGGCCCAGCACCAGGAAAGCCTACTCAGACAAATGGAAAAGGTTTTGTGCCTGGAACCAAGCTAAAGGCCAAAATACCCTTCAGCTTGACATACCTCAGATTCTGCAATATCTAACTGAGATGTTACACAACGGGCTTTCTTTTTCATCTGTTAAAATCCACGCCTCAGCTATTTCTGCTCACTACAACATGGATCCTCCCTTATTTTCACATCCACTCTTAAGGCAGTTTCTCAGAGGGGCCAAGAACATTAGGCCTCCCAGGAGAGCATCAGCACCTACTTGGGACCTCAATTTTGTTCTGGAAAAACTCACGCTACCTCCTTTTGAACCAGTTTTCTCAGCTGACCTAAAGTTTATATCATGGAAGACTGCCCTGCTGCCAGCAATCACTTCAGCTAGAAGAGTTTCAAAGCTTCAGGCACTAATGGCAGTAGAGCCTTTCCTCATTTTTCATCAAGACAGGGTTTCTCTACGAACTAACCCATCCTTTATGGCTAAGGTGGTATCCAGTGTGGCCCTAAATCAAACCATCCATTTACCCACCTTCTTTCCAAATCCACAGAACAAAAGAGAAAGACTCCTGCAGTCCTTGGACATTCACAGACAGCTATGTTACTACTTGGATAAAACTAAGGTTTTCAGAACAATTTGACCAGCTTCTTGTATCCTATGCTACAGCATCACAAGGAAAGGCTATCTCAAAACAAACCATTTCCAAATGGATAGGACATTGAATACGGTTTTGCTACAACCACCATGGAAAACCAGTTCCTGCTACCATAAGGCCCCACTCTACCAGGGCAGCAGCTACATCTACAGCCTTCCTCAGGGGGTTACCAACCAAGGATATTCTGGAAGCTGCAACTTGGAGTTCAGTACATACCTTCACCAAACATTATCACTTACCACTTTACTCTAAGACCAGGGCGGGCTTCTCCACTGCAGTTTTGCAGGGCCTTCTAGCCCCCTCTAACCCTATTTGACTCCTTCGCCTATCCTTAGCTTTGGGATTCTACCCAAGTGTGATGACTGCAGCAGGGTAACACGATGAACATAGTACAGTTTTGTACCTACCATAAATGTAGATGTTCGAGTGTATACCCTGCTGCAGTCCAGGTTACCCTCCCTCCATCCCCTCTAATATTAGCTGAACTTATATCTATTCTGTACAACCTCTGTGGTGTATTTGCTTGTGCCTAAGGGTTTTGTTTTACTTTTTTTCAAGATAGCTATATATATATATATATATATATATATATATATTTTTTTTTTTGCCTACCTATTAGGGGCACCTGACATCTGGGGCAAGAAAAACTGAAGAAAATGGCGTCGGATGCCTCTTCATATACCCCTGGCGCTCTGACCTCAGGGAAGAAGTGACAGCAACCGACGCTGGACCAAGACTTTAGAATTCTGGCCGACTGCGAGACCGCCTGACAGCAGGATAACCCAAGTGTGATGACTGCAGCAGGGTATACACTCGAACATCTACATTTATGGTAGGTACAAAACTGTACTTTTTAAATATAGTGTCCCACGGATACATATTTCACTTCCACACGTTGCCAACACCAAGCGAGTGGCCGGACATACCCCCAAATCAGTGGGCAGAGGCCCAAACACAAGTACTTTCTCTCTTAAGCATGGGGGCTATTCAACTGGTACCAGAAGGCGAAAAGGGACAAGGTTTCTACTCGAGACTTTTCTTGGTACCCAGAAAAGACAATTCATGGCGTCCTGTCCTGGACCTGTCTACTCTAAACACTTTTTTGGAGATTCCAAAATTCAAGATGCTGACTCATTACCAATTACTTCCTATGCTAGGCAAAGATGCCTGGTTGGCAACACTAGATTTAAAAGAAGCATACCTGCACATCCCAATCAGGGAATCTTGCAAAAGATACCTATGCTTCAAAGCAGGCTACACACACTGTCAGTTCGCTGCACTGCCGTTTGACTTATCTACTGCACCCAGGGTATTCACAAAGTGCCTAGCTCCAGTTATTGCATTTTGCAGGCAAAGAAATATTCACATGTACCCATACCTGGACGATTGTCTAATTCAGGCAGAAAGCCAGGACATACTTTTGAATCATCTGGCCTTTGTACAAAGTGTTCTAACTTGTCTGGGGTACACCATAAACGAAAAGAAATCACACCTGGTACCCTGTCAACAAATTATATTCCTGGGAGCAAGCTTGAATACAACTTCCCAGATGGCTAACCTCACGCCAGAGAAACAAATTTATTTGACAACCTACTTCAAATAAGTGGCCACAAAAACCCTGCTATCTGCAAGACAAATACTGCAAGCCTTTGAGGTTCATGGTCTGCTGCATTCTTCTAATTCCATATGCAAGACTGCATATGAGGAAACTGCAGTGGTATCTAAAATGCCTATGGTGTCAACATTCTCAAGACCTAGAAACAATGATTCCTATCATACCTTGCCTACGCGTAGAGTTCCTTTGGTGGGCAGAGGCCTGCCACCAAAACAAGGGACTACCTTTCACACCACCCCCTGCCGCCCAAAACCTAACAACAGAAGCATCAGACTATGCATGGGGGACTCACCTGGCAGGGAAGTGCATTCAGGGCAAATGGAACCCAAGTCAAATGCACCTGCATATCAATCAAAAAGAAATGTTAGCTGTACAGAATGCTCTGACAGCCTTCAAGGACCACATTCTTCCAGGACAACTAATGGTAAAGACGGACAAACCACTGTTATGTGGTACATAAACAAGCAGGGGGGTACACATTCTTACCCCCTCCACAGACTAGCCATGGCATTGTGGAATACAGCCTTGAACTACCAAGTGCACCTACAAGATCAATTCCTGCCAGGAAAATTAAATACACTGGCAGACGGACTAAGCAGAAACCTTATGGACCCACACGAGTGGAAACTGGAACCAAGGATTTTCAACATGTTGACAAGCAAATGGGGGAGCCTAGATATAGACCTGTTTGCCTCTCCCCATAACTACCAATTGGACAAATTTTGCACAAGGACTCCCCACAAACAAGCCTGGAAAGTGGATGCTCTGTCTTTCAGCTGGAAAAACCTATCAGTCTGTGCCTTCCCCCCTTGCCTCTGCTCTCCAAAGTACTACTAAAATTCAAACAGGACAAACCAAGGATGATTTTGATTGCTCCAGACTGGCCGCGCCAACACTGGTTCCCCCTTCTGCGCAGTGTGTCGCGATTATCTCCATAGCACCTGCCTCAGACTCCTTCCCTGCTGTCTCAGCAGGAGAACCAGATTCTGCACCCTCAGCTTCTAACACTGAACCTTGCAGCCTGGCTAATTACTTAATCTCTCCTTTACCATCCCTCAGCAAACCTGTGATGGATATCATTTTAGAGGCAAGGAGGCCTAGTACTAGAAAGTCTTATGCTGAAAAATGGAAAGGTTTCTGTGCCTGGAACCATTCTTAAGGGATGAGCACAGCAGTGCCCAATTTACCTCAGCTTTTACAATACTTAACTGAGATGCTTCACAAGGGCCTGCCTTTTTCCTCCATTGCCTCAGCCATTTCAGCTCATTATAACACAGAACCTCCCCTCTTCTCTCATCCACTGCTCAAGCAGTTCCTCAGAGGAGCCAAAAATTTGAGACCACACAGGAGAGCTCCAACCCCAGCCTGGGACCTTAACTTTGTCTTGGAGAAACTCACTCTACCTCATTTCGAGCCAGCTGCTACTGCAGACTTAAAATTTCTTTCTTGGAAAACAGCTTTCCTTTTAGCAATCATTTCAGCTAGAAGGGTATCTGAATTACATGCCCTTATGGCAGTGGAGCCTTTCATCATCTTTTATGTGGACAGGGTGTCCCTCAGAACCAATCCATCCTTCATGCCTAAGGTGGTATCCAGTGTAGCTCTTAATCATGCCATTTATTTGCCAACCTCCTTTCCCAATCCACAGAATAAAGGGGAACAGATGCTGCATTCCTTAGATGTGCACAGACAACTTAGATTCTACTTGGACAGGACTAAACCTCAAAGGAAATCTGAACAACTGCTGGTGGCATTTGCTGCAGGGGCAGAGGGGAAGGCTATTTCAAAGCAAACCATTTCTAAATGGATAAACCATTGCATTAATTTCTGCTATAAGCACCATGGAAAACCTATCCCCCAGGGGATCAGACCTCACTCCACTAGGGCTGCATCTACCTCTACAGCCTTTCTCAGAGGCGTCCCTACCAGGCACATCCTAGAAGCTACCTGGAGTTCTGTACATACCTTCACCAAGCATTATCATTTGCCAAATTTCTGTAAATCCAGAGCTGGCTTTGCCACTGCAGTCTTGCAGGGCCTTATAGCTGGCCCTAATGCTATCTAAATTCGTCCTACCAACCATAACTTTGGGAATCTACCCAAATGTAATGACTGCAACAGTGAAACATGAAGAACATAGTACAGTTGTTGCAGTCCTGGTTACCCTCCCTCCAGCCCCCTAACTTCTTTTGGCTATACCTCTACTTTCCTTTACAATGCTTAAAAGCCTTTTTGGTGTATTTGCTTTTTTGTTGGAGGTATATCTTTGTTCTTTTATATTTAATTGCTTCCCATTAGGGGGGCACCTGACATCTGGGGCAAGAATAACTGATGTAATGGTGTCAACTGCATGTTTGATACCCCTGACGACCTGACGTCATTGAAGGGACAGCAACCGACGCAGGACCCAAGACTTTGTTAATCAGGCCGACTGAGGGCTACCTGCAAGCAGATAACTCAAATGTAATGACTGCAGCAGTGAATACAGCCGAATATCTACATTTATGGTAAGTGTACACAACTGTACTTTTCCCTCCCTTCGACCTCATCTGTTACAACCTCCTTGGATCCTAGACACTCGTCAGGACCTCATATCTCACCTACAAGGGCTACTCCCCCGAATCCGTCCACTCTCAAGCTGACAGCTTGGTTTCTCCACCTCCGTTAGTTGCCAGGCAGGAAAACCCTCTCCTCACCTGTCTGTGATATTATCTTCGCCTCTCATAAACCTTCCACCAGGAAACTTTACAGAGATAAATGGAAAAGATTCTCTATTTGGTCATGTAATCAAGAGTTAGACCCGTTCTCAGCCCCTGTAGCCACCAGTCTTCATTATCTGGCTGAACTGTTCGATAAAAGGGCCTCAGCTTCCACCATTCAAGTCCGTCTAGCAGCTGTTTCCAACCTCCATAATGAGTTTGATGGAGTGCCACTTATCTCCTCTCGCCTTTTCAAGACCTTCCTCAAGGGTATTTTTCACAGCAGGCCTCCCATCAGACAGCTGGTGGAGGCATGGAATCTGTCCTGGGTTCTGCATTCTCTCTCTCTGCCCCCATTTGAGCCTGCTGCGACATGTGATCTAAAATTCCTGTCATAGAAATCCTTATTCCTGGTGGCTATAACTTCAGGCAGAAGAATTTCTGAATTACAAGCCTTATGTATCAAGAGCCCTTATCTGATCTTTCATAAAGACAGAGTATCACTTCGTACTAACCCATCCTTTCTTCCCAAAGTGGTTTCTGACTTTTCGATTAACCAGTCCATTGATTTCCCTGTTTTTTTCCCAAATTACTTTAACAAGGAAGAATACTGCCTACATTCCTTGAATGTTCATAGACAGTTATGTTTCTATCTTGACTGAACTAAATCCTTTTGCAAGTCGGACCAGCTTTTCATTTCCTTTGCAGGTCCTAGAATGGGAGGTGCAGTATCAAAAGTTACTTTGCTAAATGGCTCAGGGATTGCATTGCCTTTACATATTCATTTACGGATGGATCTAAGCCTGGCCAAATCAAAGCTTACTCAGCTAGGGCTATTGCAGCATCAGTTGCCTTCCACTCTAGGGCCTCCATGGATGACATTTGTGCAGCTGGCATTTGGGCTAAGCCCCATACCTTTATCAAGCATTACAAATTGGATCTGATGTCCGGGAGGAGAGCGGCCTTTGGTTCAATGGTTCTCAGGAATGTTCTTCCATAAGGGCCACCTAGGTTCTCCAAGTAGCTGGGGACTAGGTCCCATCAGTGATGAATAGGAAGAAGATTAACAACTTCAGATAAAGAAGTTATGTCTTACCATAACGTTCCATCTGAGTTGTTGATCTTCTTTCAGTCATTACACCCTCCCACCGACCCCCTCCAAAGGTTCCTGGCGGATCTTCTGGGTCTTTATGGTGTCTTAGGGTTCTGCGCAGAGTTGGCCTCTGACTTATTTCTTCTTCTATATGTTGCATGCAAACTCGATCTGAGGTAACTGAGTGAAGGGCATTGTGGGTAGCAGCTTAGCTCGAGAGATTTTGGTGCATGTAAGCTTGGTATAAGGCCGACTCGGTTCCGATGGCTTGGAACTGAACCCATCGGTGATGACTGGAAGAAGATCAACAACTCAGATGAAACTTTATGGTAAGACATAACTTCTTTTTCTTCCTGTCTATAACATGTTTTTTCGCTGGGACTGTTCCCTTGTGCAGTGTAGTTAAGCAGTAGTGTAGCTAAATCTTTTGTTGTTGATTTTGTATTTTTTTTGTGAGATGTTCTTCGTGTTTCACTGTTGCAGTCATTACATTTGGGTAATCTGCTGGCAGGTTGCCCTCAGTCAGCCTGATTAACAAATTCTTGAGTCCTGCGTCTGTTGCTGTCCCTTCTTCCATGACGTCAGGTCGTCAGGGGTATAAAACATGCAGCCAACGCCATTACATCGGTCTTTCTTGCCGCGTGGTGCCCGAAGCAGAAGCAATTCGCAAGTGCCTGTTGGCCGACTCCTGAAATTTTCATTTTCAAGTTTCAAAACCGAAGTCTTCAACTAAAAAGCTAAGTACCCCATTGGGGAAAATTTTTCTTGCTCCTTACTGATGTCAGTAAAAATTAATAATTGTATTACTTGTGGGAAGCAAATACCTCATAAGGATTTTCACTTGTACTGTATTCCTTGCCTAGGCCCTGACCACGACGTACCTTTCTGTCGGTTTTGTGCTTTATTTAATCAACGCACTATCCGTCGTCTGTACATTTTTGCTTCCAAATATTTTGGATCACGGTTTAATTATCCAGAAATGACGTCGGTTAGCAGTCCGACTACCGGAATACCTAAAAACGCAAAGAAAAAGACTAGAGACAGGCCGTTGAGGTCCAAAACTGCCAAAGACGCTTCTCCTAAGCCAGTCACCAGTTCGCCGGTACTCAGTGAAGTGCTTTTGCAGCCCCTGATACCCGCTACTTCTGATTCGCAGGCCTCTACTGAGACCCATTTGGAGTCCGGTATGCCGCGAGATGCTTCAAATATGGAACCCGCGGATGTCTCTACCTTGGATGGGTCCGGAGCCGCTGTGCAGGCACCGACTTCTGAGGGTGTATTCAGGCCTACAGATTTGTATATTAAACCGACGCCATCTTCAATATTAAGGCCAAAATCTTGATCTATGTCTAAAAAACCGATGCCTAGGCCACATGTGCAGGCCCCTATGCCTAAAAAACAAATGATCAAACTGGCTGAAGATTTAATTACTCTAATCAGGGGTAGCCAGCCCCCACCTTCAAAGAGGCCTAGGGCTAAACTTGACTATTAATCTTCTGAACAGGATTCTGTTTGTTCTGACTCTCCTAATGAACAGGATTTGTCTGTACCTACTTATGAGGACTCTGATGCAGAGGATTCCATTCCTTCTGCTTCTCCCCCTGAGGATTTTTCTTTTGGGGAAACTTTACATACCTTAAGGGAACATTTCCACTGGGAAAGTCAGGATTTTTCTGAATCCAAAAAGAGGCTTAGGGATTTTCTTCTTCTTCCTCAGCATAGGCCTTTGGCTATACCTCCTGTATTAGACATTGTTGATTATGTGTTTACAGAATCCAGTATGGCCCCTGATTCTCTGCCTCTGGCCCCTTGTAAGCCAGACAGATGCTACAAGGTTCCTGATTCCCACAAATTCCTTTTCAAAAATCCTGTTGCAGACCCTGAAACCATTTCTCAGGGGCCCAAGGGCATTAAGGCTTCTTTTGCTAAAAATCCTACCCCTTCTGATAGAGACTCCAGGGCGCTGGATAGATGGGGGAAAAAAGGTTTATACTTCTGCAGCCTTGGCAATTAGGGCTTTAAACTGTCAATTTCATATGCTTAAATATCAGCAGCATATCATGGGACTGCTTAAACAGAAAATGATGTTGATTTCTGACTGTGTGGAAATAAAGATTTACAGGATTTATTGCATTCAGCTTGAACAAGCTGGAAAACATAGTTTGCAATGTGGTTTTGATTCTTTGGAGGCCTCTTGCAGGGCTGCTTTTACAGGGTCTGTGCTTAGAAGGCATGCTTGGCTTAAGGAGCTATCTCTGCCTGATCATGTTAAAGCAAAATTGTTGGTTTCTCCTTGGCAGGAGGACTGTCTGTTTGGCAATAAGGCTGAAGAAGTCCTAAAAAAAGATGGAAGATGAGGCAAAATCTATGCAGCATGTGAAATATTTCTTACAAGTACAACCTCTGGCCTACTAAGAACTGGTCCTTTCCAGTTCCTTCCAGAGTCACTCAAGCCAGACCCAGACATGCCGAAAGCACCAAGTTTCAGTCCCAAGGGACTTTCAGAACTAAGCAATGGAGTGCCTCCTCTTACAAATCTGGAAACAACAAGACACCTCCCTATGATAAACAGTCTCAGTGACTTTCCTTTAGAATTACCAAGCACTTACCTTTTAGCTGCCCCTTTGGGGGGAAAACTGGCACTTCATGCAAAAAACTGGCAACTTATAACCCAGGACAAATGGGTTTTAAATATAGTGTCCCAGGGATACAGATTTCATTTCCACACATGTCCAACTCCAAGCGGATGGCCAGAACTGCCCCCAAATCAGTGGACAGAGGCTCAGAAACAAGTACTTTCCCTCTTAAGCATAGGGGCTTTTCAACTAGTACCAGAAGGGGAAAAGGGACAAGGTTTCTATTCCAGACTTTTCCTGGTACCCAAAAGACAAATCATGGCGTCCAGTTCTGGTCTTGTCTACTCTAAACACTTTCCTAGACATTCTAAAATTCAAGATGCTGACTCTTCACCAATTACTTCCTATGCTAGGCAAAGATGCCTGGTTGGCAACTCTAGATCTGAAAGAGGCATACCTGCATATCCCAATCAAGGAATTTTACAGAAGATACCTCCGCTTCAAAGCAGGCTTTTTGCATTATCAGTTTTCTGCAGTGCCCTTTGGCTTGTCTACTGCGCCCAGGGTCTTTACAAAGTGCCTGGCTCCAGTAATTGCATTTTGCAGACAAAGAAATATTCAAATATATCCATACCTGGACGATTGTCTAATTCAGGCAGAAAACCAGGCCATTCTTCTAAAACATCTGGCGTTTGTAAAAAGGGTTTTAACTTGTCTAGGGTACACCATAAACGAAAAGAAATCACACCTAGTACCCTCTCAAAAAAATAACATTCCTGGGTGCAAGCTTGAATACAACTGTCCAGATGGCTTTCCTTATGCCAGAAAAGCAGATTCATTTGGTGACTTACTTCAAACAGGTGGCCACAAAAACCCTGCTATCTGCAAGACAAATACTGCAAGCCTTGGGGTTCATGGTCACCTGCATTCTTCTAATTCCATATGCAAGACTGCATATGAGGAAACTTCAGTGGTACTTAAAAAGTTTATAGAGTCAACATTGTCACAGCCTAGAAACAATGATACCTTGCCTGCGCCTAGAGTTCTTATGGTGGGCAGAGGCCTGCCACTAAAACAAGGGACTGCCATTCACACCACCCCCTGCCATCCAAACCCTAACTACAGATGCATCAGACTATGCATGGGGGGGCTCATCTGGCAGGGAAGTGCATTCAGGGCAAATGGAGCCCAAATCAAATGCACCTTCATATCAATCAAAAGGAAATGCTAGCTGTACAGAATGCTCTGACAGCTTTCAAGGACTACTTTCATGCAGAACAACTAATGGTAAAGACGGACAACACCACGGTTATGTGGTACATAAACAAGCAGGGGGTACACATTCCTACCCCCTTTGCAGACTAGCCATGGCATTGTGGAATACTGCTTTGAGCTACCAAGTACAACTACAAGCTCAATTCTTGCCAGGAAAGCTGAATATTCTGGCAGACGAACTAAGCAGAAGTCTTATGGACCCACACGAATGGAAACTGGAACCACGGATTTTCAACATGTTGACACGCAAATGGGGGAACCCAGACATAGATCTTTTTGCCTCACCCCAGAACTACCAGTTGGACAAATTTTGCACAAGAACTCCTCACAAAAAAGCCTGGAAAGTGGATGCTCTGTCCTTCAGCTGGAAAAATCTATCAGTCTATGCCTTTCCCCCTCTGTCTCTGCTCTCCAAAGTTCTGCTAAAAGTCAAACGGGACAAACCAAAAATGATTTTGATTGCTCCAGACTGGCCTCGCCAACACTGGTACACACTCCTGCGCAGTGTGTCACAAATTTCTCCATGGCATCTGCCTCAGACACCTTCCTTACTGTCTCAGCAGGAGAGCCAAATTCTGCACTCTCAGCTCCAAACATTGAATCTTGCAGCTTGGCTAATCATTTAAATTCCCCCTTAGCATCCCTCAGCAAACCTGTGATGGATGTCTTTTTGGAGGCGAGAAAACCTAGCGCTAGAATATCTTATGCTGACAAATGGAAAAGATTCTGTGCCTGGAATCAATCTCAAAGGATGAGCACAGCAGCGCCCAATTTACTTCAGATTTTGCAATACTTAACTGAGATGCTTCACAAGGGACTGTCTTTTTCTTCCATAAAAGTCCATGCCTCAGCCATTTCAGCTCATTACAACACAGAACTAAAGCAGCATCTCAGGAGGGCCAAAAACTTGAGACCACCCAGGAGAGCTCCAACCCCTGCCTGGAACCTTAACTCTGTATTGAAGAAACTCACTACCTCCTTTCGAGCCAGCTGCTACTGCAGACTTAAAATTTCTTTCCTGGAAAACAGCCTTCCTTTTAGCAATCACTTTAGCTAGAAAGATATCTGAATTAAAGGTCCTTATGTCAGTGGAGCCTTTCATCATCTTTCATGTGGACAGGGTGTCACTCAGGACCAATCCATTCTTCATGCCTAAGGTGGTATCCAGTGTGGCTCTTAATCAGTCCATTCATTTGTTTCGCAATCCACAGAACAAGGGGGAGTGGATTCTGCATTCGTTGGAATTACACAGACAATTTAGATTCTACTTGGACAGGACTAAATCTCGAAGAAAATCTGAGCAACTGCTGGTAGCATTTGCTGCAGGGGCAGGGGGGGGGAAGGCTATTTCAAAACAAACCATTTCTAAATGGATAAGCTATTGTATTCATTTCTGCTATAAGCACCATGGAAAACCTATCCCCCAGGGGATCAGATCTCATTCCACCAGGGCTGCATCTACTTCTACAGCCTTTCTCAGAGGTGTTCCTACCAGGGATATTCTAAAAGCTGCTACCTGGAGTTCAGTTCATACTTTCACCAAGCATTATCACTTACCAATTTTCTCTAAATCCAGAGCTGGCTTTGCCACTGCTGTTTTGCAGGACCTTATAGCTGGTCCTAATGCTGTACAAGTCCATCCTCCCGACCATAGCTTTGGGAATCTACCCAAATGTAATGACTGCAACAGTGAAACACGAAGAACATAGTACAGTTGCATACACTTACCATAAATGTAGATGTTCGAGTGTATTCACTGTTGCAGTCCTGGATACCCTCCCTCCAGCCCCCTGTTTTTCTCTTACTATACCTCTACTTTCTTTTACTATGTTTAAAAAGCCTTTTTGGTGTATTTGCTTTTGCTTGGCGGTATATTTTTGTGTTTTTAATTACTTGTATATATTTTGGTCCCAATTTGGGGGGCACCTGACATCTGGGGCAAGAAAAATTAATGTAATGGTGTCGGCTGCATGTTTTATACCCCTGACGACCTGACGTCATGGAAGAAGGGACAGCAACTGATGCAGGACCAAAGACTTTGTTAATCAGGTCGACTGGGGGCAACCTGCCAGCAGATTACCCAAGTGTAATGACTGCAACAGTGAATACACTCGAACATCTACATTTATGGTAAGTGTACACAACTGTACTTTTCTCTTCCTGCCTTCCTCCCCAACAGAAAAAAAAAAAAGTAGATAGATGATTAGTCTGTCAGGGCTGTTTGAAGTTGTATTTTGTAGTCTCTTTACTTGTGTTTTCGTGATTAGTATTTTTTTCCCTTATGCTGATTGATGTTTCCTGTCAGGTTGTTTAGATGTTCATCGTGCATACAGCTGCAGTCATAACAGATGGGGTTATCCTGCCGTCAGGCGGGTCCTCGGTCGGCCGAATTCCAAAGTCTAGGTCCGGCGTCGGTTGTCGTTGCTTCTTCCCTGACGTCAGTGCGGCAGGGGTGTAAAAGAGGCAGCCGACGCCATTTTCTTCAGTCTTTCTTGCCGCGCGGTGCCCGAAGCAGAAGCAGTTCACAAGTGCCGGTCGGCCAGCTCCTGAGATTTACGAAAGTATTTCAGCCAGAGTCTTCTTGAAAGCTAAGTACCCCGTTGGGGAAACTTTTCTTGCCTCAGACCGATGTCAGACAAAGTTAATAATTGCATTTCATGTGGGAAGCAAATACCACATAAGGATTTCCACTCTTTCTGTATACCTTGCTTAGGCCCAGACCACGACGTTTCGGCCTGCTGTTTTTGTGCTAGATTCAATAAGCGCACTATTAAGCGTCGGGCGGAGTTCGCCCTTCACTTTTTTGGCAAAAAATTTAATTATATTATGTCGTCGGATACTCCGACTCCAGTTTTGAGCAAAAAACGCAAAGATAAGGACCGACATACAAGGTCCGCACCACCTACTGAAACCACGCTAAGGCCGACTACCGGTTCTCCTGTACTCAGCGAGGCGCCTACGCAACCCCTGAGTACCGATGACAATGCATTACCAGTGTCTTCAGTACCCGAGGTTGCAGGCTCCTCGGCCCCCATTCCTACTACAGATCCCGACGCCACTCCTGGTGGGGAAACACAGAATTTAGACAGGCCTGCCATTTCTCAAGGGGTCTTCAGGCCTTCCTCCTTCTCTATTAATGCCTTCACTAAATCTAAAGCAGCCATGAAAACCAAAAAACAGGTTCCTCAGACCCCCTCTCAAGGCACCATGCACCATGCCTAAAAAACAGATGCTTAAAATGGCTGAGGATTTGATTACTCTTATCAGGGGTTCTCAACCCCCCTCTGACAAAAGGCCCAGATTAGAGGAAGACTACCCTTCCTCAGATCAAGCTTCTATTACCTCAGAACTATCTGAGGACCAGGATTATGCCTATTCTCCATTCGAAGACTCTGATGCAGAGGAGTCTATTCCCTTGGTCTCCCCCCCCTGAGGACTTCTCTTTTGGGGAAACCCTGCATACGTTGAGGGAACACTTTCACTGGGAAGGCCAAGATTACTCAGATTCCAAGAAAAGGCTCAGGGAATTTCTTCTGCTCCCCCAGCATAGGCCTCTGGCTATCCCTCCTGTTTTAGATATATTGGATGATGTGTACACAGAAGCCAGCCTTAATCCAGATTCTTTGCCTCCAGCTCCTGTTAAACCAGACAGGTATTACCGGGTTCCTGATTCTCACCAGTTCCTATATAAAAGCCATACTGCTGACCCAGAAACAATTTCACAGGGTCCCAAGGGAATTAAGGCCTCTACTGCTAAAAACCCATTACCTTCAGAGAGAGATTCCAGAGCTTAAGAAAGGTGGGGGAAAAAGGTGTACACCTCGGCTACTTTAACCATGAGGGCATTAAACTGTCAGTTCCATATGTTAAAGTATCAACAGTTTTTGATATCTCAGCTGAAAAGCAAGATGACACAACCAGAACAACCAGATTTAAAAGAGTTGCAGGATTTGTTGCATGGTGCAGAGCAAGTGGGTAAACATACCTTGCAGTGTGGTTTTGATGCTTTAGATGCCTCATGTAGGGCTGCTGTTACGGGGTCTGTTATACGTAGGCATGCTTGGCTCAAAGAGCAAACCTTACCAGATCATGTCAAAGCTAAATTATTAGATGCACCTCTTCAAAAAGATGTATTGTTTGGTCTTAAAGCTGAGGAGGTACTAAAGAAAATGGAGGAAAAAGTGAAATCAATGCAAACAGTGAAAGATTTCCTGCAGGTACAGCCTCCACGTTTCAGCATAAACTGGCCTTCAAAAAATTGGTCCTTTCCAGCCACGGACAGACCTCAAAGGGGCAGATACAGGCGCCCAAGGGGTAGAGGGCAACCTCAAGGATCTTTCAGAGCCAGACAGTGGCAAGCAGATCACAGTCTTTTAGAAAACAGACACAATGACTTCCCCCTACACCTGCCAAGCAAAGCTTTAATGGCAGCACCTTTGGGCGGAAAACTGACATTATTCTCAAAAAATTGGCATATTGTTACAAAAGACAAATGGATTCTGGACATTATAGACAGAGGCTACAGGTTCCACTTTCACACCCTTCCAAAAATAAGAGGCATGCCAAACCTGCCACAAAATCAAAGGGCAGAGGCACAAAAACAAATTTCAGCTCTCATGGACATGAAAGCAATTCAAGAGGTACCTGCAAAAGAACAAGGTCAAGGGTTTTATTCCAGACTATTCCTGGTACCAAGGAAAGACAAAGATTGGAGACCTATCTTAGACCTATCCATCCTAAACACATATCTACAGATGCCAAAATTCAAGATGCTCACATTACAGCACCTTCTTCCCATGCTGGGCAAGGAGTCTTGGCTGGTAACATTGGACCTCAAGGAGGCATATCTGCATGTCCCTATCAGACAATATTGCAGAAGATACCTCAGATTTCTTGCAGGTTCAACCCATTGCCAATTCTCTGCATTGCCCTTTGGCTTATCAACTGCGCCCAGAGTGTTTATGAAATGCCTGGCATCAGTAATCGCCTTCTGCAGACTACAAGGGATACAAATCTACCCATATCTGGACGACTGCCTAATCCAAGCGGACAGCAAGGACATACTACTGCAGCACCTGGCATTTGTAATAAAACTGTTGAACTTCCTGGGATACACAGTCAACAGAAAGAAATCAAAACTAATACCCTCTCAACAAATAATTTTCCTGGGTGCCAGCTTGGATACAACCACCCAGATGGCCTACCTCACGCCAGACAATACTTCAGAAAAATGGCAGCTTACACCAGGCTAACTGCAAGGAAAGTCCTGCAGGCTCTGGGATTCATGGCATCTTGCATCCTACTAATCCCATGTGCAAAGCTGCATATGAGGAAACTTCAATGGTACCTAAAAAACGTATGGTCTCAACACAGCCACAGCTTGGAAGCAATTATACCACTCATTCCATGCCTTCAAAAGGAATTTTTGTGGTGGACTCAAGCTTGCCAAAGAAACACAGGTCTTCCTTTCTGTGTACCTCAAGCAACTCAAATCATCACAACAGATGCCTCAGACTACGCCTGGGGAGCACAAATGACAGATCAGTGCATTCAGGGAAAATGGACCCGAAAACAGAAGCACCTTCACATCAACCAAAAGGAAATGCTAGCCGTGCAAAAGGCTATTATGACCTTCAAAGACCTACTGCATCCAGGCCAGCTATTGATAAGGACAGGCAACACCACAGTGATGTGGTACATAAACAAACGGGGGAACTCATTCATACCCCCTGTGCAGGCAAGCCATGACCCTATGGAACACAGCATTGGAATTGCAAATTCAACTACAGGCACAATTCCTGCCAGGGAAGGAAAACACACTGGCAGACAACCTAAGCAGAAATATGACAGATCCACACGAATGGAAGTTGCATCCTCAAGTTTTCACAAAGATAACTTAGGCATGGGGACAGCCAGACATAGATCTCTTTGCTACCCACAGAAATTGTCAGTTGAAAAAATTTTGTTCAAGGACCTATCATCCACAGGCCTGGAAAGTGGACGCACTTTCCTTCAATTGGGCAACATTGACAGTCTATGCCTTCCCGCCTCTTCCTCTGCTGCCCAAAGTTCTATTAAAAGCCAGAGCAGAGAGGCCGAAAATGATTCTCATTGCTCCAGACTGGCCAAGACAACACTGGTATCCGCTCCTGAAGAGCCTGACACATTCCCCACCATGGATCCTACCTCTAGTCCCTCTTCTGTTGTCCCAGCACAACTACAAAACCCTTCACAGCCATCTCAAAACTCTAAATCTAGCTGCATGGAGAATTCCTTGATTTCCCAACAGTTTCTCCTCTCCAAGGAGGTGCAGGATGTCATCTTGTAGGCCAGAAGACCTTCTACTAGAAAGACCTACTCCGCCAAATGGAAACGATTTTGTGCCTGGAATCAAGAAAAGGGACAGAATCCTTGGGTAATAAATATACCTCAAATTTTACAGTACCTAGCTGAGATGTTAAACAATGGACTTTCCTTCTCCTCCATCAAGATACACGCTTCAGCCATTTCTGCACAATACAACACAGATCCTCCTTTATTCTGTCATCCTCTCTTAAGGCAGATCCTCAGAGGGGCAAAGAATATAAAACCCCCAAGGAAACCACCAGTCCCTGCTTGGGACCTCAACTTCGTATTGGAAAAGCTGACCCTTCCTCCCTTCGAGCCAGCTTCTTCAACAGAGTTACAGTACTTGTCATGGAAAATGGCCTTTCTTCTGGCTATCACCTCAGCACGCAGGGTTTCGGAGCTACAGGAAAGTCCAACACAAAAGAAGCCAGCACCATGCCAGTAAAGCGTTTGTGATCCATTTGAAGGTGAAAAGCCGAGGTATCAAATCGCAATAAACGATTTACTGGCATGGTGCTGGCTTCTTTTGTGTTGGACTTTATGGTTGCTGATTCTCATTAGTGTTTGTGGATTTGTTTCGGAGCTACAGGCCCTCATGGCTGTGCAACCATTCATCATTTTCCATCAGGACAGAGTTTCCTTACGAACCAACCCTACCTTTATGCCAAAGGTAGTATCCAGTGTAGCTTTGAATCAGACTATCCACTTACCTACCTTTTATCCTAATCCACAAAACAAAGGGGAAAGACTACTACATTCCTTGGACATTCACAGACAACTTCGTTACTATTTGGACAGGACAAAGCCATTCAGGAAATCTGATCAACTCTTTGTGTCCTATGCTGCAGGTGCTCAGGGAAAGGCTATTTCCAAAAAGACAATTTCAAAATGGATAGCCCACTGCATACACTTTTGTTACTCATTTCATGGAAAAACTGTGCCTGCATGCATCAGATCCCACTCCACCAGAGCCACAGCTACCTCTGCAGCCTTCCTCAGGGGGGTCCCTACCAAGGACATTTTGGAAGCAGCCACCTGGAGTTCAGTGCACACTTTCTCCAAGCACTATCACCGCCCACTATACTCAAAATCTAGAGCGGGCTTTGCCACAGCAGTCCTGTAGGGCATCCTAGCCCCTCCTAGTTCCACTTAGTGCCTACCACCCTTACATAGCTTTGGGATTCTACCCATCTGTTATGACTGCAGCTGTATGCACGATGAACATAGTACAGTTTTGTACCTACCATAAATGTAGATGTTCAAGTGCTCATACAGCTGCAGTCCAGGTTTCCCTCCCTCCATCCCCTCTTAGGACAGGCCTTATGACAAACACTTTTCATATAACCTTTTTGGGGTATTCTTTTATGGTGTATTTGCTTGCAACTACTGTTTTTGATTTATCAACATTGCATCTTTGCATAACATTATGTTTGCCTTCCTTCTGGGGGCACCCGACATCTGGGGCAAGAAAAACTGAAGAAAATGGCGTCGGCTGCCTCTTTTATACCCCTGCCGCACTGACGTCAGGGAAGAAGCGACGACAACCGACGCCGGACCTAGACTTTGGAATTCGGCCGATCGAGGACCCGACTGATGGCAGGATAACCCCATCTGTTATGACTGCAGCTGTATGAGCACTCAAACATCTACATTTATGGTAGGTACAAAACTGTACTTTATGGCTGACAAGGCCTCTGTTTTTTAAAAATGTAGTGCCTGTCAGCACAAGATCCATACACACACAAACCCTTCACACATTTTGTGTGTAGTGTTAAGGGATAGCTCATTTAGAAGTCAAATGCGTGTCCTGCACCTCTTTCAGGGCCATGGACTTTTGCTGATAGACATTGCCATTAAAGGCCTTCCCTATTCCCAAGTGGGAGTTCCGCTTTCTTTTACTGTTTCATCCATCCATCCCTCCTCAAACCCTTTCCCATTTTGCACATGGGTCGAGGTGTCACTTCCGCAGTGACAATCATATTGAGCCAAGGGTTACACTACTATGTGGCTAGCCCTACCTTGATAGTTCATTTGTACCACTCACTTGCGCACATACTCTCACCTACAGCCAACTTAGTGTCCAATTCACTTACTGCTGTTACTGCTTCTCTTTCTAAAAAGTGAGAGAAGTTGAGGACTGCAAAGGAAAAGGACAGAGAAAGGAGTAAGAAAGGGGAACAGAAATGTAGAAAGAAAAATTCTGAAAAAAAGATATGATCAGTTAGTACTGGCACTGAAGACCCAAAGACACTCAGATCCTTCGACAGGGGAACTGCTTAGGATCTGCTCAACAGCTCCACCTTGCTGTTTTATCCCCAGAATCAGCTAGTCCTTTGCTCCATTCCCCATATTGCAGGTTGGATCCAGTTACCAGTCATCCAGACAACCTTCTTTGGTATCTTTTGTAGGTACATTTGATCATTGAGGAGCCTCTCGGAAGTCAGCAGTGATAGAATGGTGTGGAAGTTTCTCCATACTCAGATCCAGTTGTGAATCCTCCCAACATGTCCCTCATTAGTGGCTCCAGGCCTGGGTCCAACAATTCCAGCTCTGATCCCTCCTTCTCTAGTCCAACCTTCGGATCCAGTGTCGAATGACATCCATGAGAGATCACTGTCAGAGCCGACAGCTCATTCAGCTTCTACTCTGGCTGTCTTCTGTTATCCTTTCGACAACGGCTCTGTTGGATCAGGAAGGGGCTCGGAGCTGAGGTACAGGAGTCTGAGTCGGCTCTGGATATTTCTAAGTTGTCTCTACCTTTAGGTGCTTCAGCCTTGGACAGTTTGGCACCAGTATCCTCCTCAGAGCCAAGCTGGATGGGGGCCGGGGATCATTCTTTCTTTCGTCTCCATGTCCATGAGGTGCATCTTTGGCACCTATTTTAGCTTCAACTTTCTAGGCTTTTGAGTAGGCACCCACCAGGTCTAGATTAGGTGGTGTCTCTTACCCACTTGTCTCTGTCCTGATCCCCATTGGATCCTGTTGTCATGTCCACTCATCATATCAGACAGGGAAATCGAACTGTTTAAGCCTCATGGGTTCTGACTTGGCAAGTTGTCCTTCAGATTCCGACCCTTCCCTGGAAATCCATACTGGGGAAAGTCACAGGAAACAGTCTTGCATGAGGAGTCGTTTTGACTCTTCTCAAGAGTCTGTCACTGGGGCTCCCAATTTTGAAGAAGGTGAGGGAACCCCAAGATTCCCTCTGGAAGATGTCTCCATTGGAGATATCCCAAACTGATGAAACAGAAACGAGGTTTGCCCACAGAAGCCCCATCCCCAGAAGAATCTGTATTCCTCTGAGTTTTCAGGGATGGGTCATGTACCTCTTGGGTGGTTCTGCCTGCTGATGAGCTCATTGGCTTGGTCTTTCAGCACTCCCCCCTTCGACATATTGCTCAGTAAGGGAGATGTTAAGAACTTTGCGTTTCATGGTGACCACCATCCCAGTGCTTCCTCTGGCCAGATTTCA
The DNA here is from genome assembly GCF_019279795.1 of Protopterus annectens. Taxonomy (NCBI): domain Eukaryota; kingdom Metazoa; phylum Chordata; order Ceratodontiformes; family Protopteridae; genus Protopterus; species Protopterus annectens. The sequence continues at coordinate 113,962,177 of NC_056730.1, forward strand.
CATGAAGAAAATTCAGTAGTATCTAAAGTCTGTGTGGTCCGAGCATTCTCTCCTCCGTTGTGTAAAAAAGGAGCTTCTTTGGTAGAAGGAGCAGATCAATTCCCCACTCAGGACTCCCCTTCACACCACCTCTTCAAGGAACATATCAGTGTAAAGGAGATGAAGGCTCTTCTACAAGTACTGTAGACCTTCCCCCTACCTATGAAAACTTAGACCACTCCTAGTGTACACGAGTAACTCCACAGTCGTGAGGTACATAAACACACAGGTAGGCACCAAATCTTACCAATTGTGCAAGTTAGGACAGGAAGCACAAACTTGGCCACCTAGATGGACATCACCCTCACAGCCTCATACAGTCCTTCACAGGACAGTGTACTGGCAGACTTTTTAAGCAGCTCTTGGGAGGAACCCCACAAATGAGCATTAAACAGGCAGTCACTCCTCAGTGGGGCACTCCTCAGGTAGACATCTTTGCATCAACAACCAACCATCAGCTCCCTCAGATGTTCTTCATTCCCCATTGCTGCAGTCCTTACTATTGGGTATAGTCCGCGTCCAGTCGGCCCGAATACCAGAGTATAAGGCTGACGTCGGTCAGGGCGCATTAGACTGACGTCAGTACGTCAGGGTACTAATGCGCATGACCGACGTCATATCCTCAGTCTTTTTTGCCGCATGGTCCGATGCAGAAGCAGCTTTGCGAGTGCAGGTTGGCGTTCTGAAATATTTCCGAAACCGGAGTTTCAGACCGAAACAGAGTTGGCTAAGTACCCGTTGGGGAACATTTTGTTTTTCTTGCCTCAGTATTTAACCGGATGTCAGAAAAAGTGAATAACTGTATTTCTTGTGGGAAACAGATACCTCATAGGGATTACCATACCTTGTGTATACCTTGTTTAGGGCCTGAGCACGGCGTTGTTGGTTGCCGCTCTTGTGCTAGGTTTAACAAACGCACTATTAAGAGGAGGTTAGACTGTGCCAGGTTAGTGTTTGGGAAGCGTTGCAATTATAAAATGCCGTCGGCTGCTCCGTCGCCCGCTTCGTCCAAGAAGCGCAAGGACAAAACAGCGAAGCCTAGGGTTGATGAACCGGCAGTCCCGGACGTCGGTTCTTTAGAAGGCTCAGTGGAGCCAGAGGTTTTGCCAGGAGTTTCCATGGAGTCTCAGGCAGAAACTTTACTGTTACAGGATGTGCCTTCTCAGGAGGTAGGCCAGGCTGAGCGGCTTCTCAGGTAACTGTTCTTCCCTCTCTTCCCAAGGTAGTTAGAGCCTCTCCTTCTGTTGCCAAAACTTCTTTGAGAGGTAGGCCTAGTTCAGCTTCAGTGGGGCTTCTCCTAGCATTTCGGGTTCTGTACCTAAGAAACATATGCTTAAAATGGCAGAAGATTTGATTACTATGATTAGAGGTTCTATGCCCCCGCCTGATAAGAGGCCTAGGGTGGAACCGGAGTTTGATAGTTTTGAACAGTGTTCAGAGGCTTCAGAGTCTTCTGCGGAAGACTTGCAGGAGTATCCTACTTATTCTGATTCTGATGTGGATGATTCCACTCCTACTGCTTCTCCTCCTGAGGATTTCTCATTTTCAGAGACTCTGCATTCCATGAGGGAGCACTTTAAATGGGAAGGCCAGGATTACTCTGATTCAGGAAAAGGCTTAGGGAATTCTTGTTTTACCCCAGCATAGGCCCTTAGCTATTCCTCCTGTGTTGAATGTGGTGGAAGATGTTTTGCAGAGGCTTCACTGAACCCTGACTCTTTGCCTCCTGCTCCTGTTAAGCCTGATAGGTATTATAGGGTGCCCGAAGCTCATAAGTATTTGTTTAAGAGTCCTAGGGCGGACCCAGAAACTATTTCTCAAGGGCCTAAAGGTGTTAAGGCCTCTGTGGTTAAAAATCCTGTTCCCACTGATAAAGAGGCAAGGGCTTTGGATAGGTGGGGAAAGAAAGTGTATACTTCTTCCACTCTAGCCATGAGGCGTTGAATTGTCAGTTTCACATGCTAAAATATCAGAATTATCTCCTTTCACAATTAAAATCTAAGGTGGATGCTTTGGCGGAAGGTATTGAGTGTAAAGAGTTGCTGGATTTGGTTCATGTGTCTGAACAAGTGGGTAAGCATTCTTTGCAATGTGGTTTTGATGCTGTACAGGCCTCCTCGAGGGTGGCTGCTACTAGTTCTGTTCTTCGCAGGCATGCCTGGTTGAAGGATCAGAATTTAGCTGAGCATGTTAAGACAAGGATTTTGGATGCTCCTTTACAGTCTGATGTGTTGTTTGGATCGCCTGTGGAAGCAGTTTTAAAGAAAATGGAAGACAAAGCTAAGTCTATGCAAACTGTTAAAGATTTTTGCAGGTGCAGCCACCAAGTTTAGTAGAAATTGGCCTGCTAAGGGGTGGACTTATCCTGCTTATGATTCCCAGTCTAGGGACAGGTCTTGTCGTGGTAGGGGCAGGGCGCAAGGTTCTTTTAGGCCTAGAACAGGGAGTTCACCTGCTCAGACTTCTGGTGAGGGCAGGGGTCAGTCCTTTCGTAAACAGACCCAATGACCTGTCTTTTCAGCTGCCAGTAGATTCTCGTCTGGCAGCTCCTTTGGGAGGAAGACTGTCTCTTTTCAAAGAAAATTGGGATTTAATTACTCAAGACAAATGGGTGTTGGATATCATTCACCACGGTTACAGATTTTATTTCCATACAATGACCCTCTCAAAGGCATACAAGACGTTCCTCCTCCACAAAGAAACAAGGCTCACAAGCAAATTTCTCAGTTACTCCGGATGGGGCCATTCAGCCAGTCCCTGTATCAGAAAGGGGCCTAGGATTTTATTCTCGCCTGTTCCTAGTACCAAAGAAGGGGAACACGTGGAGACCAATTTTGGATTTATCTCTCCTCAACACTTTTCTGGACATTCCCAAGTTCAAGATGTTGACGTTACAACAGCTTTTACCTCTGCTGGGCAAAGATCACTGGATGGTAACTTTAGATCTCAAGGAAGCTTACCTTCATGTGCCTATAAGGCTAAGTTGCAGGAAGTATCTGCGGTTTCGAGCTGGAAATTCTCATTATCAGTTCTCTGCATTGCCCTTTGGCTTATCTACTGCGCCCAGAGTATTCACAAAGGTTCTGGCTCCAGTGATAGCTTACTTCAGGCTTCAAGGAATTCAAATCTATCCTTACTTGGGCGACTGCCTGATTCTGGCTCAAGAAAAGGAAGACCTTCTACAACATCTGGAATATGTTATAGCAGTGCTAAGATGCCTAGGGTATTCTGTGAACGAAATAAAGTCCAGTCTAGTACCCTCTCAAGACATGTGCTTTCTGGGTGTGAGACTGAATACAGCAGCCCAGATGGCCTTTTTAACCCCGGACAAACAAAAGAGTCTGTCACTTTACTTCCATCAACTATCTCATCAGTCCGTGCTGACTGCAAGGACAGTCCTTCAAGCATTAGGGTTCATGGCATCTTGTATTCTGGTGCTTCCCAATGCCAAACTGCATATGAGGAAGCTACAATGGTATCTCAAAAATGTATGGACACAGCACTGCCAGGATTTGGACACTGTCATTCAAATAATACCTTGCCTTCAAAAAGAATTTTTGTGGTGGGCTCAGGAATGTCACCTAAACAAGGGACTCTCTGTGACCCGGCCAGAGGCGAGTCAGATTTTAACGACAGATGCCTCGGACATTGCTTGGGGAGCTCATCTGAATGGAAAGTGGATACAAGACAAGTGGTCTGCCAGACTACAGCATCTACATATCAACATGAAGGAGATGTTAGCAGTCCAGTTTGCATTAATGGCTTTCAAGGAGTTACTTCTTCCAGGGCAGGTGTTGATTCTAACAGACAACACAACTGTCATGTGGTACATCAACAAACAAGGGGGAACACATTCTTATCCTCTATGCAGGCAAGCAATGATTTTATGGGAGACTGCGCTAAGCTTGCAACTAACTCTTCAGGCAAGGTTTCTGCCAGGAGCACAGAACTCCTTAGCAGATGTGTTAAGCAGACAAATCATGGATCCCCACAGTGGAAACTGGATCTTCATGTATTTCAAAATTGACAGTGTCATGGGGACTCCAGACATAGATCTGTTCGCTTCTCCACTAAACCACCAGCTGCCACAGTATTGCACAAAGGGGTTTCATCACACAGCTTGGAAAGTGGATGCTCTGTCTTTCAGTTGGAAAAACCTTCATGTGTATGCCTTTCCTCCTCTGCCTCTTCTTCCAAAGGTACTATTAAAGGTCAGACAAGACAGGCCAAGGATGATTTTGATAGCTCCAGATTGGCCTCGGCAACACTGGTACCCACTACTACGGAGTCTGGTAAGGAAGCCTCCATGGCCTTTACCTCTGATTCCTCATCTGTTATCTCAGAAGGATGGTCATCTGCTCAATGTCAAGCTTCACTCTCTTCATCTAACAGCCTGGCATATTCTGTGTTGAAACACAGCAGGTCTCAACTTCCTCAACAAGTTTTAAATGTGATTATGGAAGCTAGAAGACCTAGTACAAGGAAAGTGTACAGAAAAATGGAAGAGATTTTTATTTTGGAGTACAGCAAAGAATTTGCAGGTTTCTGAGCCTAATTTGAGTGTGGCTCTTCAATATCTTACTGAGTTATTGGACAAAGGTTTGTCCTTCTCTTCCATTAAGATTCATGCTGCAGCAATTTCAGCTCACTATGATTGTGACCCACCATTGTTTTCGCACCCTTTGTTCAAGCAGTTTCTTAGAGGGGCAAAGAATATAAGACCCCCAATAGAGCTCCTACTCCTGCTTGGGATCTCAATTTTGTGTTGGAAAAACTTACTCTACAACCTTTTGAGCCTGCGGCTACTGCTGAATTGAAATACTTGTCATGGAAGACTGCTTTTCTGTTGGCTATTACTTCTGCAAGAAGGGTGTCTGAGTTGCAGGCCCTTATGGCAGTAGAGCCATTTTTGATTTTCCATAAGGATAGGGTATCATTACGTACTAATCCTTCCTTTATGCCTAAGGTGGTTTCTAGTGTGGCTTTAAACCAAACTATTCATTTGCCTACTTTTTATGCAGACCCCCAAAATAAAGGGGAACAGATTTTGCACACTTTAGATGTACACAGGCAATTGCGTTATTATTTAAGCAGGACTAAGGATTTCAGGCAGTCTCAGCAGTTGTTTGTTTCTTTTGCGTTGAGTTCACAGGGCAAGCCTGTGTCAAAACAAACTATTTCTAGGTGGATTGGCTTTTGCATTGCATTTTGTTATTCCCATCATGGCAAGGAGATTCCAGCTGGGATTAGGCCTCATTCCACTAGGGCTACTGCCACTTCAACAGCTTTTCTAAGGGGGGTGGCAACTAAGGATATTTTGGAAGCAGCTACTTGGAGTTCAGTGCATACTTTCTCTAAGCATTATCACCTTCCTATCTACTCTAAGTCTAGGGCTGGTTTTGCCACAGCTGTTTTGCAAGGCATGTTGTCAGCTCCTGCTTCTTTATGATTTGCCAGCCTCCCTTACCTCTGCTTTGGGATTCTACCCAATAGTAAGGACTGCAGCAATGGGGAGCGAAGAACATAGTACAGTTTTGTACCTACCATAAATGTAGATGTTCGAGGATCCCCATTGCTGCAGTCCAACCCTCCCTCCTTCCCCTCTCTGTTTAGGGGTGGTTGTGTAGGTGAGGTTACATGCTTATATTTTTGTATATATTCTTGTATATATTGTACATATTTTTGGTGCAGGTATTTTGGGCCTTGTCTTTTTAGGGTCTTCTGACATCTGGGGCAAGAAAAGACTGAGGATATGACGTCGGTCATGCGCATTAGTACCCTGACGTACTGACGTCAGTCTAATGCGCCCTGACCGACGTCAGCCTTATACTCTGGTATTCGGGCCGACTGGACGCGGACTATACCCAATAGTAAGGACTGCAGCAATGGGGATCCTCGAACATCTACATTTATGGTAGGTACAAAACTGTACTTTCTTCACCAGAGAACCGTGTCCCAAAGCCTGGAGGACAGATTATTATTCTTCCAGTGGATAGGGAGGTTCCTCTTCTTCTTCCAGTGGATAGGAAGGTTCCTATATGTTCCACGGCCTGGAGAATAGATGCTTTCTCTTTCCAGTAGATATGGAGTTTCCTCTGTGTCTTTCCTGCACTGCCTCCTCTTCCAAAAATTCTTCTGAAGGCCCAAAAGGAAGCACCCAAACTCCTCTTACTGGCCTACCTTTTGGCCAAGACAGCATTGTTTTCTCCCACTATTTCAGCTGACCAAAGAAGATTACAGGAAAATACATTAGTAACTGGACCTGATCACCATCAAAAAGAATTGCTTCTTCATGTAAATCTTCCTTGTGTCATTGTGACTTTATTGATGATTAATCACCTTTTCTCTTAAGTGGTTAAGTAGTACAAGAAGCCAGGGTACCCACTACTAGAAAGTCTTACACAGCTGAATGGAAGAAGTTTTCCTATTAGTTTTGTATGCATAGTCAGGACCCACTGTTGTCACAGGTCCGTGCTGTACTGCAATACCTTTGCGTACTACTTCATTCAGGCTTGGTTTACGCTCTTGTAAAAGTTCACCTGTCAGCTATCAGTGCCTATCTGCGTCTTATCCCTCCACATGTGGCTAAAGCAGAAATTAAGTTTTTCCTCAGGGGACGTGTAGATCTTAACCCACCTAGAAAACCCATCTGTTCCCTTGGAATCTCAGTTTTGTACTAGAAATGCTTACATTGCATCTCTTTGAACCAACATCTTTTGCTTCTTTAAAATTCTGCACTTGGAAAACTATTCTACTCTTGGCTCTCACCTCTACTAGCAGAATTTCTGAGTTACAAGCTCTCATGGCCATTCCCGTTTCCTTATTTTCCACAAGGACAGGGTGACTTTTCCACAAGGACAGGGTGACTCTCTGGACTAATCAGTCCTTCATGCCTAAGGTAATGAACAAGCTATCCCTCAGTCAGGTTATTCACTTACCCACTTTCTTTCCCATCCCCAAAGTAGAGGGGAGGAAAGAATCTTGCACTCTGCAGAAATTCACAGACAACTGAAATTTTATCTAGACAAAATTAAATCCTTTAGGAAGACTGAACAGCTGTTTATATCCTTTGTGAACCCTAAGCTGGGCCAAGCAGTCTCCAAACAAACCATTCCAACTTGGATCTCTAAAGCCATCTCTTTCTGTTACTAGCACTATAGTATGTCCTTGTCTTATTTCTCAAAAGCTTATTTCACTAGGGTGGTAGCTTCTTCAGGGGCTTTTCAAAAGGGAGTAGATGCCAGGTCTATCTTGGAAGCTGCTGCTTGGTCATCTGTACACACTTTCACCAAACACTACAAAATTGATGCCTTCTCCAGGTCCAAGGTTGCCTTTGCTATGTCAGTCCTGTCTGGAATGCTAGACAGTTCTACTCAGAAGCCAGCCACCTTTATCTCTCCTCCTTCAGCTCTGGGAATCTCCCATATGTCAGGAATATTGCAACAGTGATTTCAGTCAAGACTTTGAACAGTTGTGTAAGAACTTAGCATAACAGTACATGTCCTACTGTTCACTGTTGCAGTATTCCTTCCCACCCTCTGTCCCTTCTTCTGTGGCTTACTTCATCTTTCTTTTTCTTCTCCCCCTCTTCATTAACCTCTGCTCTGCTGCATGGACATTATTTTTTATTTTTATTTATTTTGCATTTGTTGACCGGGATAGTCCGACTGGATTAATGTCCATTTTTAGCGGAGGCCCAGGGAGAAAAGCTCCAAGGTAGACAGATACAGTAATAACAAAGAAGGCATATTACAGATATGATGTTTACAAAAACAACATAAGCAGACATGAATAGACAATATCACAAGTTTGAGTTACCCCTGATAACAGTCGGGAAAAATTAAACAGTATTTTGATTAATAGATTATATACATTCATGGAGTTATTCAGGCTTGTTACAGTGGCAAAGTGGAAATGGGGGAATTTCCTCTCTCAGTAGTCTTCAGGCCGTTGACTTGGAGATGTTTTGAGGATCAACCCTTGTACATTCATCTATGTTACCCCTAGGCTTACAAGCTGAGGTCGTACATAAGAAGTACAACTTCAGGAAGGTAAAGCATGAGTACCCCCACCAGGATGTCAGTGGTGACAGTCCATATGTCAGGAGTAATGCAACAGTGATCAGTAGGACACAGTTATGGTAAGTTCTTACACAGCTGTACTTCCCCATGTTCCTAATAACATCTTCATTTTGCTACTGATAAACTATCTTACATGGCTGTGTTTACTTACCTTACATGGACATTAATTACTTTCATAGATATTCTTCATGTTTCACTGTTGCAATCATCACATTTGGTTTATCTGCTTGCAGTAGCCCTCAGTCGGCCTGATTATCCAAGTCTTGAGTCCTGCGTCGGATGCTGTCTCATCTTCCGTGATGTTAGGTAGTCAGGGGTATAAAGCATGCAGACGACGCCATTACATCAGTCTTTCTTGCCGTGTGGTGCCCGAAGCAGAAGCAGTTCCCAAGTGCCGGTCGGCCGACTCCTGAAATTTTTGTTTTCGAGTTTCAGAACCGAAGTCTTCAACTAAAGCTAAGTACCCCATTGGGGAAACTTTTTCTTGCTATAAACCGATGTCAGTAAAAGTTAGTAATTGTATTTCTTGTGGAAAGCAAATACCTCATAAAGGTTTTCATTCGTACTGTATTCCTTGCCTAGGCCATGACCACAATGTACCTCGCTGTCAATTTTGTGCCTTATTTAAACCACGAACTATTCGTCGACAGTATATTTTCGCTTCTAAATAATTTGGTACTCAGTTCAGTTATCCAGATATGTCTTTGGTAAGCCACCCAACTACCGACATTCCGAAAAAAACGCAAAGATAAAGACAGAGACAGGCCGCCTAGGTACAAAGCTGTCGACGACGCTTCTCCTAAGCTAGTCGCTAGTTCGCCGGTACTCAGTGAGGCGCTTTCACAGCCCCTGATACCCACTACTTCAGATTTGCAGGCCTCTACTGAGTATGCTGCGAGATGCTTCAACTGTGGAACCTGCGGATGTCTCTACCTTGGATGGGTCCGGAGCCGCTGTTCAGGCACCGGCTTCTGAGGGTGTATTCAGGCCTACTGATTTGCATATTAAACCGACGCCATCTTCTTCTTCAAGGCCTAAAACTCGAACCATGCCTAGAAAAACGACGCCCAGACCGCGTGGTCAGGCCTTTATGCCTAAAAAACAAATGATCGGAATGGTTGAAGACCTTATTACTTTAATAAGGGGAAGCCAACCTTCCCCCTCTAAGAGACATAGGACTGAATTTGCTTATGATACTTCTGACCAGGATTCTGAAATTTCTGTTTCCTCTGATGACCAGGATTTACCCTTATCCTACCTATGAGAATTCTGATGCAGAGGACTCTATTCCCTCTGCTTCTCCCCCAGAGGATTTTTCTTTTGGTGAAACCTTGCATACTCTTAGGGAGCATTTTCGCTGGGAAAGCCAGGATTACTCTGATTCTAAAAAGAGGCTTAGGGATTTCTTACTCCTGCTCCAACACAGGCCTTTAGCTATCCAACACAGGCCTTTAGCTATCCCTCCTGTGCTAGACATTGTTGATGATGCCTTTTCGGTATCTAGCTTGGCGCCTGACTCTTTACCTCCTACTCCCAGAAAAACTGATAGATATTACTAGGTTCCTGGCTCTCACAAGTTCCTTTTTAAAAATCCTACTGTGGATCCTGAGACCATTTCACAGGGACCCAAGGGCATTAAGGCTACTTCTGTCAAAAATCCTACCCCCTCTGATAGAGATTCCAGGGCCCTGGATAGATGGGTTAAGAAGGTATACACCTCTGCAACCTTGGCCATCAGGGCCTTAAATTGCCAGTTTCATATGTTAAACTATCAGCAGCATATTTTTGGATTGCTTAAACAAAAAATGATGTTGATTCCTGATTGTGCTAAAAATAAGGATTTACAGGATTTAATGCATTCTGCTGAACAGGTTGTAAAACATACTTTGCAATGTGGTTTTGATTCACTATCTTTGCATAGATTTAGCTTTTTCCTCCATCTTTTTAAGAACTTCTTCTGCTTTGTTGCCAAACAGGCAGTCCTGATTTAAGGGAGCATCCAGCAATTAATTTTAACATGATCTGACAAAGATTGCTCCTTAAGCCAAGCCTGCCTTCTAAGTACAGACTCTGTGACAGCAGCCCTGCAAGATGCCTCTAGTTCATAGGTTCATAGGTAGATACTAGGCTCTCGGCCCAAGGGCCTACGTAAGCCTAGCCAACAAGGTTCCCTGGCTTACGCCACCCAAGAAAGTTATTTTCCTGTGCCACTGTCGAGCAGACACACAGAAGTGATGTCTCTGCTCGACAGTGGCACAGGAAAATAACTTTCTTGGGTGGCGTAAGCCAGGGAACCTTGTTGGTGAACCTATGAACTAGAAGCATCTTGCAGGGCTACTTTCACCGGGTCTGTACTTAGAAGGCAGGCTTGGCTTAAGGAGCAATCTTTGTCAGATCATGTTAAAAATAAATTGCTGGATGCTCCCATAAATCAGGACCGCCTGTTTGGCAACAAAGCAGAAGAAGTTCTTAAAAAGATGAAGGAAAAAGCTAAATCTATGCAAACTGTTAAAGATTTCTTACAAGTACAGCCTCCAAGATTTAGTAGGCATTGTCCCTCAAAAAATTGGTCCTTTCCTGCATCTTCCAGGCCTTCTCAGTTCAAACCCAGAACCAGCAGAACACCCAGGCTTCAGTCCCAAGGTACGCACAGGACTAAGCAGTGGGGGGGCTCCCACTTCCAAATCAGGGAGTAGTAAGACTCCCCCCTATGGTAAGCGGTCTCAGTGACTTAACTTTAAAACTTCCAAGCACTTCTCAACTGACTGCTCCTTTAGGGGGAAAGATTGCTCTGCAAGCAAAAAACTGGGAACTCATTACCCAGGACAAGTGGGTTTTAAATGTAGTTTCCCAAGGATACAGCTTTCACTTCCACACGTTATCAACCCCAAATGGTTGGTCAGATCTACCCCCATATCAGTGGGTAGAGGCTCAAAAGCAAGTACTCTCTCTCTTAAGATTAAAGGCTATTCAAACGGTACCAGAAGAGGAAAAGAGACAAGGTTTCTACTCAAGACTTTTTTTGGTACCCAGAAAAGACAACTCATGGCGTCCTATCCTGGACCTTTCTATCTTAAAAACACCTTTTTGGTGATTCCAAAATTGAAGGTGCTAACTCTTCACCAGTTGCTTCCCATGCTAGGCAAGGATGCCTGGTTGGCAACACTGGATTTAAAGGAAGCCTACCTGCACATCCCAGTCAGGGAGTCTTGCAGAAGATACCTACGCTTCAAAGCAGGCTATATGCACTATCAGTTCTCTGCACTGCCCTTTGGCTTATCTACTCCACCCAGGGTATTCACAAAGTGCCTAGCTCCAGTCATTGCATTTTGCAGGCAAAGAAATATTCAGATATACCCATACCTGGACGATTGTCTAATTCAGGCAAAAAGCCAGGACATACTTTTGAATCATCTGGCATTTGTACAGAAGGTGCTAACTTGTCTGGAGTACACCATAAACAAAAAGAAATCACATCCTGTACCCTGCCAACAAATTGTATTCCTGGGAGCAAGCTTGAACACAACTTCCCAGATGGCTTTCCTCACGCCAGAGAAACAAATTCATTTGACAACGTACTTCAAACTAATGGCCACAAAAACCCTGCTGTCTGCAAGGCAAATACTGCAAGCTTTGGGGTTCATGGCCTCCTGCATTCTACTAATTTCATATGCAAAACTACATATGAGGAAGCTACAGTGGTATCTAAAAAGCCTATGGTGTCAACATTCTCAGGATCTATAAGCAATTATTCCTATCGTTCCTTGCCTACAGTTAGAGTTCCTTTGGTGGGCAGAGGCCTGCCACCAAAACAAAGGTCTACCATTCACTCTACCCCCTGCCCCCCAAACCCTAACAACAGACACTTCGGACTATGCATGGGGGGCTCACCTGGCAGGGAAGTGTATTCAGGGCAAATGGAACCCAAGTAAAATGCACCTGCATATCAATCAAAAAGAAATGTTAGCTGTACAGAATGCTCTGATAGCCTTCAAGGACCACATTCTTCCAGGACAATTAATGGTGAAGTCGGGCAACACCACTGTTATGTGGTACATAAACAAGCAGGGGGGTACCCATTCATACCCCCTCTGCAGACTAGCCATGGTTCTGTGGAACACAGCCTTGAGCTACCAAGTGCATCTACAGATTCAGTTCCTGCCAGGAAAACTAAATACATTGGCAGACGAACTAAGCAGAAATCTAATGGACCCACACGAGTGGAAACTGGAACCAAAGACTTTCAACATGTTGATAAACAAATGGGGGAGCCCAGATATTGACCTGTTTGCGTCCCCCCCCCCCCAGAACTACCAATTGGACAAATTCTGCACAAGGACTCCCAACAAACAGGCTTGGAAAGTGGATGCTTCAGCTGGAAAAATCTATCAGTTTATGCCTTTCCTCCTCTGCCTCTCCTCTCCAAAGTACTACTAAAGATCAAACAGGACAAACCAAGGATGATACTGATTGCACCAGATTGGCCACGCCAACACTGGTACCCCCTCTTGCGCAGTGTGTCACTGCTGGCTCCATGGCACCTGCCTCAGACCCCTACCCTGCTGTCACAGCAGGAGAGCCAGATTCTGCACCCTCAGCTTCAAACCCTGAACCTGGCAGCCTGGCTAATTACCTAATCTCTCCACTACCATCCTTCAGTAAACAAGTGTTAGATGTCATTTTGGAGGCAAGGAGGCCTAGTACTAGAAAATGTTATGCTGAAAAATGGAAAAGATTCTGTGCTTGGAACCAAACTCAAGGGATGGACACAGCTGCACTCAATTTACCTCAGATTCTTCAATATTTAACTGAGATGCTTCACAAGGGCCTTTCTTTTTCCTCCATCAAAATTCATGCCTCAGCCATTTCAGCTCATTACAGCACATAACTATCCCTCTTCTCTCATCCACTGCTCAAGCAGTTCCTCAGAGGGGCCAAAAACTTAATACCACACAGGAGAGCCTCAATTCCAGCCTGGGACCTTAACTTTGTATTGGAAAAACTCACTCTCTCTCCTTTTGAGCCATCTGCAAGTGCAGAGTTAAAATTCCTTTGTTGGAAAACAGCCTTCCTTTTAGCAATCACTTCGGCAAGAAGGGTATCTATTTACAAGCCCTTATGGAAGTGGAGCCTTTCGTCATCTTTCATGCGGACAGGGTGTTCCTCAGGACCAATCCCTCCTTCATGCCCAAGGTAGTATCCTTTGTGGGTCTTAATCAGTCCATTCATTTGCCAACCTTCTTTCCTAATCCACAGAACAAAGGGGAACGGATACTGCACTGCTTAGATGTGCACAGACAACTTAGATTTTACTTGGACAGGACTAAACCTCAAAGGAAATCTGAACAACTGCTGGTGGCATTTACTGCAGGGGCAGAGGGGGAAGGCTATTTCAAAGCAAACCATTTCTAAATGGATATGCCATTGCATTCATTTCTGCTATAAGCACCATGGAAAACCTATCCCACAGGTGATTAGACCACATTCAACCAGGGCTGCATCTACCTCTACAGCCTTCCTCAGAGGTGTCCCTACCAAGGACATCCTAGAAGCTGCTACCTGGAGTTCTGTACATACTTTCACCAAGCATTACCATTTACCAATTTTCTCTAAATCCAGAGCTGACTTTGCCACTGCAGTCTTGCAGGGCCTTATAGCTGGTCCTAATGCTATCTAAAGTCCTCCTCCCATCCTTAGCTTTGGGAATCTACCCAAATGTGATGACTGCAACAGTGAAACATGAAGAACAAAGTGATCCTCCAACCCATGCAACAATATCTACCCAAATGTGATGACTGCAACAGTGAAACATGAAGAACAAAGTCATCCTCCAACCCATGCAACAATATTTTGTTCAGGAAACTGCATACAGAAAGTACAGTTGTGTACACTTACCATAAATGTAGATGTTCGAGTGTATTCACTGTTGCAGTCATCACATTTGGGTTATATGCTTGTAGTAGCCTTAAGTCGGCCTGATTATCAAAAGTCTTGGGCCCTGCATCGGTTGCTGTCTCATCTTCCGTGACGTCAAGTAGTCAGGGGTATAAAGCATGCAGCCAACGCCATTTCATCGTTTTTTCGTGCCTCAGATGTCAGATGCCCCCTAATGGGAAGCAATTAAATATATATATATATATAAGGTTATACCTCCAACAAAAAAACAAATACACCAAAAGGCTTTTAAGCATGGTAAAGAAGAATAGAGGTATAGCCAAAAGAAGTCAGGGGGCTGGAGGGGGGGGGGGGGTAACCAGGACTGCAACAGTACACTATAACATCAACATTTATGGTAAGTGTACACAACTGTACTTTATGCAGTTTCCTGAACAAAATATTGTTGCATGGGTTGGAGGATGATGGATAGAGTGGTAACATTACTTACGTAGGTTAAGAACCTTTTACTACTGTTCATCTTAGCTAATTTACAAATAAGACTTGTATACGTGCTGTTTAATTAAGCAGTGTTACTAGTGGAAAAAGCACACAAATGTATACATTTTCCAAGCCCTCAAGCTGACATTTAAGAATGCTGCCAATTTAAATGATACTAATACTTCAGATATTGTTACACATGCCTAGTAATGAGTGGGACGTGTGATCAAATAATTATAGCTGTTGCAAAATGCAGTGTATTCTTTAGTCAGAATTTTACTAAGTCATAGTTTTGTAAGTAATCTTTTTTGTGCTTGTATGAAGGTTTTAAGTAATATTTTTTTCGCTTGTATGAAGGTTTATGTTAAAAAATTGACATGTAATATTTCTGCAATATGTACTGAAAACTGTTTGATATTTTTTATAGAAAACATTAAGAGCCATGCTCGTTTATAGTCCTTGCCACAGTCCCGCAGAAAAATCAAAGCTCCAACGGTTACTTAAACCTGTGGTTGAAACCATATTGGTTAAATGTGCCGATGCCAACAGGTATTTATAAAACAAAAGCTAAGAAAAAATTGATCTTTCTTATGTATTCTTCAGTATTGTTTACATATTGTTAATAACTCTGAAGTACCACCAGCTGTTTGGGTTTTTTTTTTTTTTTTTTTTACATATTGTTAATACTTGTTTCTTTCAGAGTTTATTTCAGTATTTCTTGCACCAAGTTGCACTTTGCACATTATATGTATACGTATATGTATATTTACTTTTTTGTCTTGTTCTTAATAGTTGTATGTATGTTGTTTATGTAATTCATACTTGGAGAGTCACTGAAACCGGAGTCAAATTCCTTGTATGCATGCATACATACTTGGCCATTAAATATGATTCTGATTCTGTACTGTAATTTGCAGAATTTCCCAAAAGTAAGGAAACATTTTATATTTTTATAGTAGTTTAACCATTGAACTTGGATAGATTTGTATTTACTTGTTCTATCTGATGTTCTCTCTTCCATCCTTCCTCGAAGTTTGGGTGTTTGGATTTGACCTGGATTTGACTTCTGTCACTCCACATTTTGGATCCAAACCTCAGGCATTTCCCCTTACCGACAATCCTCTCTTATTCAGCTAGGTACCTCAGATCTCGTTTGCTGCTCTTTTGCCTCAAACAAGGTCATCACTGCTCAGGCTGGGTGCTAGCTAATTGAAAGCTTTTTGACAACTTTAAATAATTTATAGGATTTTTTTTCTATTTTCCCTAGTTTCTTGCTTTTCTACTACCTCCCCTTACAACATGAAGTGCAGCAGGTATGCCCTAATCCCCCAGGAGGGAGAATCAACGAGGGATGCCCCCCAGCTCCTTTATGAATTTCCTCCTACTCCTGTCATCCTAATATTCCGGCAGAATGACTTAGCGAGGAAGGTCACAGTCATCCTCATTGCCCCATTTTCTCTCCCTGGCAGGTGTGGTTTCCCTTCATCTGATAAACTCATCTGGATGCTGGATCCAATTCCAGATCTGCTCCCTCACCTAGACATTCATGCCCCCAGGTTGACAGCGTTATTTTTACAATTGTAATGATGGCTTAGACTGTCCAAAATCTCTTCCCGGATGGTTCACATCCTCACTTCTGCAGAAATGCCTACTACTATGAAGATTTGTAGAAGAAAGTGGAAGAGATTGTCAGTTTGGGACTCTAGTAGAGATTTAGACCGATGTTCTTCATATTTCACTGTTGCAGTCATCACATTTGGGTTATCCCTGCCAGGGTAGCCCTCGGCTGGCCCGAATAACAGAGACTTAGTATTTCTGCGTCAGTTGCTGTCGCTCGAGGACTAACGTCAGGTCGTCAGTAGTATAAAGTAAGGCAACCAACGCCATTACATCAGTCTTTCTTGACGTAGAGCCCGAAGCAGTTCGCATGAGTGCAGGTCGGCCGCTTCCTGAGTTTTCGTCTCCGAATTGAAGTTGAAGTCTTCTAAAGCTAAGTACCCCATTGGGATCCTTTTTTCTTGCACTAACCGATGTCAGAAAAAGTTAATAATTGCCTCTCTTGCCTGTGGAAAGCAGATACCACACCGAGACTTCCACTCTTACAGCGTCACTTGTTTAGGCCCAGACCACGACATCCCCCGTTGTCGCTTCTGTGCTTTGTTCAAAGCCAAAACTATCCATTGTCAGGCCCTTATTCTAGCCAGATGTTTTCGTTTACAGTCCTTGAATTCCGATATGGCTTCGATAAGCCATCCGACAGAAGATCTTCCGAAAAAACGTAAAGATAAAGAGAGAGACATACCGCACAGGTCCAAACCTACCGATGACGCTTCCGTTAAGCTAGTTGTCAGTCCTCCGGTACTCAGTGAGGCGCTTTTGCAGCCCCTGATGCCCGCTTCGATGGATTCGCAGGCTGCTTCTGAGACCCATTCAGAGTCTGGTATGCTGCGAGACTCTTTTTTGACTACAGAATCTGCAGATGTCTCTACCTTGGATGGGTCCGGAGCCGCTGTGCAGGCACCGGCTTCTGAGGAAGTTCTTCGCACTACCGATATTCGACACAAACCGATGACTTCTTTCTCGTCTTCAGTTCTTTCTAAAACTACCGAGTTTCTACGGCCCAGAGTACAAGCTACACCTAAAAAAAGATGACCCAAACTCAAGCGCCTGCTTCCTTGCCACAATCTCAGATGTTTAAAATAGGGGAAGACCTTATCATGCTGATTAGAGGAAGCCAGCCTTCCCCTGCTAAAAGGAAAAGAGACTTGTCCCCAGCAGCTTTATTTGACCAAGAGTCCGACTCTGAGGTTTCTGCTTATGAAGACATGCCCGTATCTGCTTATGAGGATTCAGATGCAGAGGAATCCATTCCCTCTGCCTCTTTTCCAGAGGATTTTTATTTTGGTGAAACCCTACATATTTTGAGAGACCATTTTGATTGGGAATGCCAGGATTATCCTCAGTCCAAAAAGAGACTCGAGGAATTTTTAAGCTTACCACAGCTCAGACCCTTAGCTATTCCTCCTGTTCTGGATGTTGTGGATGATGTTTTTATGGAATCCAGTCTAACTCCTGTTACTCTGCCTCCTGCTCCCAGGAAACCTGACAGATACTACAGAGTCAAAACCAAAAATCCAAAACAGGCTTCAGGTATACAGAGGTGCCCAAATAAATAATAATCAAATAAAAATAAAAAGGCACCAAAGTTACACACTGAGAACTATATTCAATGACTTTATTACAAAAATAAAAACAAAGAGGTGAGCACTTCCACAACTTAGCGTTGCTTCATCAGACAATATTAATGCAAGTAATACCTGTTTAAATACTTAAGCAATTAGCATAACATCAAAGCCTTAAAGCAGTATCATCAAGTAAAAGACAATACCTCAACTAAATACATAACTAAAGCAGTCTTTAAAACCAATTTCCAGTTTTTTCTAGAGAATATTTAAACTTTAAAAAAGTCCTTTGAATTAGTATAAAAATTAAAAGTTTTTAAAAAATCACCTGCGTAGATGTATATGTCTTCAACAAATACGTGGACCATAGTAAGATATTTGAACCATGTACAGTATTAAT
Organism: Protopterus annectens; assembly: GCF_019279795.1. Taxonomy (NCBI): domain Eukaryota; kingdom Metazoa; phylum Chordata; order Ceratodontiformes; family Protopteridae; genus Protopterus; species Protopterus annectens. The sequence goes on from NC_056730.1 coordinate 113,980,254, forward strand.
GCGTCAAACGTCTTGCCTTAAGGCAGGGAATCAATGAGGTACAACCATTTAAACCAGGGTATCTGTCTGCATTCAGCCTAATAATCCATTTTTGTTCTAATTCTTCGGTGTAATTTTCTGTATCTTCTCCCCTATTTGTCCTTTGTATTTGTTGTAAAACTAAAAATTTAAAAGTGTGAGTACAATCTGTATTTAAAACATGATTAGCTAAGGCATTCGACTGCTTCTGGTTCCGTATATCCCTTATGTGTTCTAATATCCTATCTTTAAAGATCCTGTTTGTCTTACCTATATAATAGGCATGACATGTTTGGCAAAAGCAGAAATAAATGACATCAGCACTCTTACAGTCATAATAGTTATTTGTGTACAGTCTGAACTGTCTAATAGGATGAATATATTTATTCTTAGTATAAATATATTGGCAAGCTATACAATGCCTACAAGGAAAGGTACCTTGTCTACTAGAGAAATTATTCTTCAGAGACTTGTGTTCTTTATTACAAAGATGTTGCTTCAGTGATACATTATTCTTAAAGCTAAAATTTGGAGTAACACCAATGGTGGAGACGAGGCCTGGTATTTCCTGTAGTAGGTGCCAATTTTTTTGTATAATATCTGTATACTTGTTTATGTCGCTGGCAAATCGAAAAACTACTCTAAACTTGTTCCTATCAATGTCTATTTCTTCAGATGTTCTTAAATCAGTATCATCAGGACTCGTATAGGGTTTGCATCTCATCTTAGATACTACAGAGTCCCTGACTCACACACATTTCTTTTCAAGAATCCTACTGCTCACCCAGAGGTCATCTCCCAAGGACCTAAAGGAATAAAAGCAGTTACAAACCCTGGGACAGGGATTCCCGAGCTTTAGACAGATGGGGTAAACAAGTATATACCTCTGCAACTCTTCCCATTAGAGCATTAAATTGTCAGATGTTCTTCGTGTTTCACTGTTGCAGTCATTACACTTGGGTAATCCTGCTGGCAGGTTGCCCTTAGTCGGCCTGAATTCCAAAGTCTTGGGTCCTGCGTCGGCCCTTCCCTGATGTCAGGTCGTCAGGGGTATAAAAGAAGCAGCCGACGCCATTTTCTTCAGTCTTTCTTGCCGCGCGGTGCCCGAAGCAGAAGCAGTTCTCAAGTGCCGGTCGGCCAACTCCTCAGATTTTCGTGTTCGAGTTTCAGACCCAACATCTTCAATAAAGCTAAGTACCCCGTTAGGGAAACTTTTTTCTTGCTCCAGGCCGATGTCAGAAAAAGTTAATAATTGTATTTCTTGTGAAAAGCAAATACCTCATACGGACTTTCATTCTTACTGTATTCCTTGCCTAGGCCCTGATCACAGCGTTTCTGATTGTCAGTTTTGTGCTAGATTTAACCAACGCACTATTATGCGTCTGTATGATTTTGTTTTAAACTATTTTGGACATCGGTTTAATTATCCAGAAATGTCGTCGGATATCCATCCGACTACCGGAGTTCACAAAAAACGCAAAGAAAAGGAGAGAGATAAACAACCGAGGCCCAGAACCGACGAACCGACAACGAAGCTTCTCCTAAGCCAGTCGCCGGTTCGCCGGTTCTCATTGAGGCGCTTTCGCAGCCCCTGTCGCCCGCTACTTTAGAGTCGCAGTCCACTACCAACTCCCATGTGGATCGGCTATGCCGCTGGAAACTCAAAGTATTGGAGCCTCAGACACTATTCCCTCAGACTGGTCCGGAGCCACTGAGCAGGCACCGGCTTCTGAGGGTGTATTCAGACCTAAACATCTTTACATTAAACCAACTTCAGCTTCAAAGGCAAAGACTAAAGCACCTTCTAAAGCAATGAAACAAACTCAAGAGCCACTTGGACAGGCCTCTATGGCCAAAAAACAGATGCTCAAAATGGCCGAAGACTTGATTACCTTGATCAGGAGTTCCCATCCCCCTCCTGATAAGAGGCCTAGGCAAGAGACTGACTATGAATCTTCAGATCAGGTTTCTATTTCTTCTGATTCCTCTTCTGATCAGGAATGTTCTCTTCCCCCCATGAGGATTCTGATGCTGAAGAATCTATACCTTCAGCTTCTCCTCCAGAGGACTATTCCTTTGGGAAACCTTGCATACCATGAGTGAGCATTTCCACTGGGAGAGCCAAGATTTTTCAGAATCTAAAAAGAGGCTCAGGGATTTCCTTTTACTACCTCAACACAGGCCCCTAGCCATTCCACGTGTGTTAGACATTGTAGATGATGTGTTTTCGGAGTCTAGTCTGACCCCTGACTCCTTACCTCCAGCTCCTGTTAAGCCTGACAGATATTACAGGGTTCCTGACTCTCATAAATTCCTTTTTAAAAACCCTGCTGCAGACCCAGAAACTATTTCACAGGGTCCCAAAGGAGTTAAGGCTTCCACTGCAAAAAACCCTACCTCCTCTGACAGAGATTCTAGGGCACTGGATAGATGGGGAAAAAAGGTTTGCACATCTGCTACCTTGGCTATAAGGGCCTTAAACTGTCAGTTTCATATGCTCAAATATCAGCAACATGTCATGGCATTGCTTAAACAGAAAATGTTGTTAAACTCTGAATGTGCAGAAAACAAGGAAATGCAGGATTTATTGCATGCAGCTGAACAAGTTGGAAAGCATACTTTGCAATGTGGTTTTGATTCTTTGGAGGCCTCCTGCAGGGCCGCAGTTACAGGTTCTGTAATTAGGAGGCATGCTTGGTTAAAGGAACAAAATCTGACTGATCATGTCAAAGTTAAATTATTAGATGCACCTTTACAGCATGACACTTTATTTTGTGTTAAGGCAGAAGAGGTGTTAAAGAAAATGGAGGACAAAGCTAAATCTATGCAAACTGTCAAAGATTTTTTACAAGTACAGCCACTTAGGTTTAGTAGACACTGGCCTACAAAGAATTGGTCCTTTCCTGTGTCTGACAGACCTCAAAGGGGCAGATCCAGATACCCTAGAGGCAGATCCCAGGCGCAAGGTTCATGCAGGTCAAAGCATTGGGGTGCTTCTACCTCCAAAGTTGGAGAAGACAAATCACAACCATACAAGAGACAGTCCCAATGACTTCCCCCTGCCTGCACCAAGCACTTATCGCCTGGCAGCACCCTTAGGGGGAAAACTAGCACTTTTTTTCTCAAAATTGGCACATTATATCCCAGGACAAGTGGGTTCTAAATATAGTGTCACAAGGCTACAGGTTCAATTTCCATACCCTGCCAAAGGCAAACGGCTGGCCAGATCTGCCAAAAAAATCAATGGGCAGAGGCGCAAAAACAAGTCTCATCCCTCATGGACATGGGGGCCATTCAACAAGTACCAGAGCAAGAGCAGGGACAAGGATTTTACTCAAGATTGTTCTTTGTACCCAGAAAGGACAAGGCCTGGAGACCAATACTGGACCTATCTATTCTGAACACATTCCTGGATATACCAAAATTCAAAATGTTGACTTTGCAGCAGCTTCTACCCATGCTGGGCAAGAATGCTTGGCTTGTGACTTTAGACCTAAAAGAGGCATACCTGCATGTCCCAATCAGACAATCATGCAGAAGATACCTCAGATTCAAGGCTGGCTCAATGCATTACCAATTTTCTGCACTGCCCTTTGGCTTATCTACTGCGCCCAGGGTCTTTACAAAGTGCCTGGCACCAGTAATTGCATTCTGCAGACAAAGAGGAATACAAATATATCCTTACTTGGACGACTGTCTAATTCAAGCAGAGAACAAGGACATTCGTCTACAGCATCTGGCGTTTGTGAAAAGACTTCTAACATGTGTAGGGTACACAGTCAACGAAAATAAATCAAAACTAGTACTCTGTCAAGAGATAATATTCCTGGGTGCAAGCTTAAATACAACTGCCAGGACGGCTTATCTCACGCCTGACAAACAAAGGCAACTGACTACCTATTTCAAAATGTTGGCAACAAAGGCCCAGTTATCTGCAAAAAAATTCTGCAGGCTTTGGACTTCATGGCATCCTGCATCCTACTAATTTCATATGCAAGACTGCATATGAGGAAACTTCAATGGTACCTAAAAAGTGTTTGGATTCAACATTGCCACAGCCTGGAAACGATTACTCTCATTCCCTGCCTGCAACAGGAGTTTCGATGGTGGGCGAAGGCTTGTCACCAGAACAAGGGACAGCCAATCACATTACCCCCAGCCAGGCAGACACTAACAACGGATGCATCAGATTATGCCTGGGGGGCCCACATGGCAGGAAGATGCATTCAGGGCACATGGTCCACGAACCAAATGCATCTACATATCAGTCAAAAAGAGATGCTAGCTGTTCAAAATGCCCAGACAGCCTTCAAGGACCTACTTCATCCGGGACAGCTACTGATAAAGACAGACAGCACCATGGTCATGTGGTATATAAACAAACAGGGGGGCACACATTCTTACCCCCTTTGCAGACTAGCCATGACTTTGTGGGACACAGCATTGACTTACCAAGTACATCTGCAGGCACAGTTCCTGCCAGGAAAGGAAAACACTCTGGCAGACGAACTAAGCAGAAACCTCAGCATGATAACAAGGAAATGGGGATGCCCGGACATAGATCTATTTGCCTCCTCTCACAACTAACAACTAAAAAGATTCTGCACAAGGACTTATCACAGACAAGCATGGAAAGTGGACGCCCTGTCTTTCAGCTGAAAAAACCTATCAGTATATACCTTTCCTCCAATGCCTCTCCTCCCCAAGGTACTCCTAAAGGTCAGACAGGAGAAGCCAAAGATGATACTGATTGCCCCAGACTGGCCCCGCCAGTACTGGTATCCAATCCTAAGGAACTTGTCTCAATGCCCAGCTTGGGTCTTACCTCAAATACCTCATCTACTGTCCCAGCAAAACAATCAGATCCTGCACAGTCAACTCAGTACTTTAAACCTGGCAGCATGGCGGATAATGTAGTCATACAAAACACACCTCTCAGTAAAGCTGTGATGGATGTCATTTTGGAAGCCAGAACGCCTAGTACTAGAAAATCTTATGCTGGAAAATGGAAGAGATTCCGTGCTTGGAACCAGGCACAAGGAACTGATACAGCTGTACCAAATATTCATCAGATTTTGCAATACTTAACTGAGATGCTGGACAAAGGCCTATCTTTTTCATCAATTAAAATTCATGCCTCTGCCATTTCGGCTCATTACAATACAGAGCCACCAAACTTTTCTCATCCTTTATTAAAGCAGTACCTCAGAGGAGCCAAAAATTTAAGGCCTCCAAGGAGATCACCAGTACCTGCATGGGACCTCAACTCTGTCTTGGAAAAACTCACCCTGCCTCCTTTTGAGCCAGCTGCTACTGCTGATATAAAGTTTTTATCTTGGAAAACAGCTCTGCTCCTAGCAATAACTTCTGCAAGACGAGTTTCAGAGCTAGAGGCACTCATGGCTGTGGAACGTTTTATTATTTTTTATCCAGACATTTTCTAACCCAACATTTATGCCTAAGGTGGTGTCCAGTGTGGCTCTTAACCAAACTATTCATCTGCCAACTTTTTATCCAAATCCACAGAACAAGGGGGAGAGAATTCTGCATTCTTTGGACCTACACAGACAGGTTAGATTATTCTTGGACAGAACCGTTTTCAGGAAGACAGAGCAATTACTAGTGACATATGCTGCAGGATCACAAGGAAAGGCTATCTCAAAGCAGACTATTTCAAAGTGGATAGGCCACTGCATTCGTTTCTGCTATTTACACCATGGCAAGCCAGTGCCTAAGGGCATTAGGCCACATTCAACCAGAGCTGCAGCCACTTCAGCAGCCTTTCTCAGAGGAGTACCAACCAAAGACATTTTCGATGCTGCTTCTTGGATTTCAGTGCACACATTTACAAAGCACTAGCATCTGCCACTCTACTCTAAAGCCAGGGCAGGCTTTGCCACTGCAGTTCTGCAGGGCCTCATAGCTGCTCCTAATGCTGTTTAGCTCCAGCTTCCCAACCACAGCATTGGGATTCTATCCAAGTGTAATGACTGCAACAATGAAACATGAAGAACATAGTACACTTGTGTACACTTGTAAATGTAGATGTTCGAGTGTATTCACTGTTGCAGTCTAGGTTACCCACCCACCATCCCCCTTTTTTCTGCTGGAATGTTTCATGTTCATCGTGTTTCACTGTTGCAGTCATTACACTTGGGGTTATCCTGCTGGCAGGCAACCCGTAGTCAGCCCGAGTTCCAAAGTCTTGGTCCAGCGTCGGTTGCTGTCACCTCTTCCCTGACATCAGTGCGCCAGGGGTATAAAAGTTACAACTGACGCTATTTTCTTCAGTCTTTCTTGCCGCGCGGTGCCCGAAGCATAAGCAGTTCGCAAGTGCCGGTCGGCCAACTCCTGGGATTTTCAAAATTGAATTTCAGAACCGAAGTCTTCAGTAAAGCTAAGTACCCCCGTGGGGAAATTTTTTCTTGCTCCAGACCGATTGTATTTCTTGTGGGAAGCAAATACCTCATAAGGACTTTCACTCTTACTGCATTCCTTGCCTAGGCCCTGAACACGACGTCGCTAGTTGCCGGTTTTGTGCTAGACTTAATAAACGCACTATTAAACGTCGGTTTGATTTTGGTTTACATTATTTTGGACGAAGATTTAATTACATAATGCCGTCGGAACAACCGATGACCACAATGTATAAAAAACGCAAAGACAAAGAAAAAGACAGGCATCCGAGGTCCAAAACCGACGAAGCCTCTTCTAGGCCAGTCGCCGGTTCTCAGTGAGGCACTTTCGCAGCCCCTGTCACCCGCTACCTCAGAGCCACAGGCCGCAACCGACAGCCACGTGGAGACACCGAGGCCTGTGGAAACTCAAGGTATTGGGCCTACGGAAAATATACCGTCAGATGGGTCCGGAGCCGCTGAGCAGGCACCGGCTTCTGAGGGTGTTTTCAGACCTTCACAGCTTACAATTAAAGCTACTACAGCAGCAAAGGCAAAGTCAAAAACACCATTAAAGGCAAGGAAACAAGTGCAGCATTCTCCAGAACAGTCATCCATGCCTAAGAAACAGATGCTTAAAATGGCCGTAGACCTTATTACTTTAATCAGGGGCTCCCATCCCCCTCCTGACAAAAGGCCTAGGCAAGACACTGATTATGATTCCTCTGATCAGGTTTCCATTTCTTCTGATTCTTCTTCTGACCAGGGCTATTCTCTCCCTCCCTCTGAGGACTCTGATGCTGAAGAATCCATTCCTTCAGCCTCTCCGCCTGAGGATTATTCTTTTGGGGAAACCCTGCACACCATGAGGGAGTATTTCCATTGGGAGAGCCAGGATTACTCAGAATCCAAGAAAAGGCTCAGAGATTTCCTTCTATTGCCTCAGCACAGGCCCTTGGCTATCCCCCCTGTGCTTGATATTGTTGATGATGTTTTTTCTGAATCCGGTCTGTCCCCTGATTCTTTACCCCCTGCACCAGTAAAGCCAGACAGGTACTACAGGGTCCCTGACTCTCATAAATTTCTTTAAAAAAAAACCCGCTGCGGACCCAGAAACTATTTCTCAGGGTCCAAAAGGGGTTAAAGCTTCCACTGCCAAAAATCCTGTCCCCTCAGATAGGGATTCCAGAGCTCTGGACAGATGGGGGAAAAATGTTTACACTTCTGCTACTTTAGCTGTAAGACCTTTAAACTGTCAGTTTCACATGCTTAAATATCAGCAGTATCTCATGTCATTGTTAAAGCAGAAAATGGTTACAAATATAGAAGGTCCTGACTGTAAAGAAATGCAGGATTTATTGCATACAGTTGAACAACTGGGAAAGCATACTCTGCAATGTGGTTTTGATTCATTAGAGGCTTCTTGTAGAGCCACAGTTACAGGCTCAGTTATTCGAAGACATGCTTGGTTGAAAGAACAAAGTTTACCTGACCATGTTAAAATGAAATTATTGGATGCTCCACTACAGCATGATACTTTGTTTGGTATTAAGGCAGAAGAGGTTTTAAAGAAAATGGAGGATAAAGCAAAGTCAATGCAAACTGTGAAAGATTTCTTATAGGTTCAACCACCTAGATTCAGCAGGAACTGGCCTTCAAAAAATTGGTCCTTTCCAGTGTCAGACAGGCCACAAAGAGGCAGATACAGACGCCCAAGAGAGATAATATTCCTGGGTGCAAACTTAAATACAACTAACCAGATGGCTTATCTCACGCCAGACAAACAAAGGCAACTGACTCATTACTTTCAAATGATGGCAACAAAGACCCAGCTCCCTGCAAGAAAAATTCTGCAGGCCCTGGGTTTTATGGCATCTTGCATTCTACTAATTCCATATGCCAAACTGCATATGAGGAAACTAAATGGTATCTAAAAAGTGTTTGGACTCAGCATTGTCACAGCCTAGAGACAATCATAACCTTGATTCCCTGCCTACAACAGGAGCTTCGATGGTGGTCCCAGGCCTGTCACCACAACAAGGGACAGCCTTTCACCTTACCTACAGCCAGGCAGACAATAACAACGGATGCATCGGATTACGCCTGGGGAGCACATATGGCAGGAAAATGTATTCAGGGCACGTGGCCCAAGGAACAAATGCATCTTCACATCAATCAAAAAGAGATGCTAGCTGTACAGAATGCCCTGACAGCCTTCAAGGAACTAATACATCCAGGACAATTACTAATAAAGATGGACATTACCACAGTTATGTGGTACATAAACAAGCAAGGGGGCACAAATTCCTACCCCCTATGCAGACAAGCCATGACTTTGTGGAACACAGCACTGACTTACCAGGTACATCTGCAAGCACAATTCCTGCCAGGAACAAAAAATACACTGGCAGACGAACTAAGCAGAAATCTCATGGATCCTCACGAATGGATGCTAAATCCACAAGTGTTCAACATGATAGCAAGGGAATGGGGACGCCCAGACATAGATCTATTTGCCTCCCCTGACAATTGCCAGTTACAGAAATTTTGCACAAGGACTTATCACTCTCAAGCATGGAAAGTGGATGCTCTATCTTTCAACTGGAAAAATCTAACAGTCTATGCCTTCCCTCCGATGCCTCTTCTCATCAAGGTGCTTCTAAAAGTCAGACAAGAGAGGCCAAAAATTATCCTGATTGCACCAAACTGGCCACGCCAGCACTGGTATCCAATCCTAAAGATTTTGTCCCAAGGCCCGCCTTGGCCTCTACCTCAAATCCCTCATCGTCTGACACAGCAAAACAGTCAGATTCTGCACAGTCAACTCAGAACTTTAAACCTGGCAGCATGGCAGGTAATGTAGCCACTCAGACTGCACCTCTCTCTAAAGCTGTTAGGGATGTAATTTTGGAAGCCAGGAGGCCCAGCACTAGGAAATCTTATGCGAAAAAATGGAAGAGATTCTGTGCTTGGAACCAGGCACAAGGGCTCGACCCACTGGTCCCTAATATGCCTCAGATTTTACAATACCTGACTGAGATGTTGGACAAAGGCCTATCTTTTTCTTCTATTAAAATCCATGCCTCTGCCATTTCAGCTCATTACAATACGGATCCTCATATTTTTTTCACATCCCCTACTACGACAGTACCTCAGAGGGGCAAAGAATATAAGACCCCCTAGGAGAGCACCAGTACCTACTTGGGACCTCAACTTTGTTTTAGAAAAACTAACACTGCCTCCTTTTGAACCCGCCAGCACAGCTGATCTAAAATTCTTGTTATGGAAAACTGCTCTGCTCCTAGCAATAACTTCAGCAAGAAGAGTTTCAGAGTTACAGGCATTGATGGCTGTGGAACCTTTCCTCATTTTTCACCAGGACAGGGTTTCTCTAAGGACGAATCCAACATTCATGCCAAAAGTGGTCTCCAATGTGACCTTAAACCAAACTATTCATTTGCCTACTTTCTACCCAAATCCCCAGAATAAAGGAGAAAGCCTTCTGCACTCCTTGGATATACACAGGCAGCTACGATTTTACTTGGACAAAACAAAAGCTTTCAGAAAAACTGAGCAACTGTTTGTAGCATATGCTGCAGGATCACAAGGAAAACCTATTACAAAGCAGACAGTTTCCAAATGGATAGGACACTGCATCCGCTTCTGTTATGCACAACATGGCAAATCTGTGCCTAAGGGCATTAGGCCTCATTCTACCAGAGCAGCAGCCACTTCAGCAGCTTTCCTCAGAGGGGTAACAACCAAAGACATATTAGAAGCTGCAACCTGGAGCTCAGTGCACACTTTTACCAAGCACTACCACCTACCTCTCTACTCCAAATCCAGAACAGGCTTTGCCACTACAGTCCTGCAGGGCTTACTAGCCTCGCCAAATCCAATCTAGACCCAGCCACCCTACCTCAGCTTTGGGATTCTACCCAAGTGTAATGACTGCAACAGTGAAACATGATGAACATAGTACAGTTGTGTACCTACCATAAATGTAGATGTTTGAGTGTATTCACTGTTGCAGTCCTGTTTACCCACCCATCATCCCCCTCTTTGCTGGGACTATTCTGTACTTCTCAACTCTATACAACTTATGTTGTGTATTTGCTTTTAGAAGAAGAAAATGTTTTTAGTGATATATGCATGGTTGTTTGGCATATTTTTATCTTTACAGCCTTCATATCTGGGGGCACCTGACATCTGGGGCAAGAAAAACTGAAGAAAATGGCGTTGGTTGCAACTTTATACCCGTGGCGCACTGACGTCAGGGAAGAGGCGACAGCAATCGATGCCGGACCAAGACTTTGGAACTCGGGCCAACTACAGGTCGCCTGCCAGCAGGATAACCCCAAGTGTAATGACTGCAACAGTGAATACATTCGAACATCTACATTTATGGTAGGTACACAACTGTACTTTTCCTTCTCTGATTTATACAACCTATGTGGTGTATTTGCTTGTAGATGAAGGTAAAGTTTATATTGGTGCATGTATTTTTATATATATAAATTTTGGCTACTCTTTTAGGGGGCACCTGACATCTGGGGCAAGAAAAACGGAAGAAAATGGCGTCTGCTGCTTCTTTTATACCCCTGACGACCCGACGTCAGGGAAGGGCCGGCAGCAGCCGATGCAGGACCCAAGACTTTGGAATTCAGGCCGACTGTGGGCAACCTGCCAGCAGGGTTACCCAAGTGTAATGACTGCAACAGTGAATACACTCGAACATCTACATTTATGGTAGGTGTACACAACTGTACTTTCCACATGCTGAAATACCAGCAACATACTATGGAACTTATTAAACAAAAATGATCTACCTTCCCTGACTGTGCAGAAAATAAAGCATTACAAGAGCTTATGCATTCTGCAAGCCAAGTCAGCAAGCATACCCTGCAATGTGGGTTTGACACCCAAGAAGCATCTTGCAGGGCAGCAGTCACAGGTTCTTTACTTAGAAGGCATGCTTGTATATGCAGACAGTCGACTTTTTGCAGTAGCCTCCAAGATTCAGTAAGCATTGCCCCTGAAAACATTGGTCCTTTCCAGCCACCTCAAGGCCACCTCAGATTAGACCTAGGGGAAGCAGACCCCCCAACAACAGTCTCTGGGTATGCAGAGATTTAAGCAATGGAGTACCTCCACTTCTAAAACAGGGAGTGCTAAGCCACCCCCTTATGGAAAGAATTCACAATGACTTCTCAACTCCTCCTCTCACCTCTGCCCATTTGCTCATGCCCCTAGGAGGAAAACTTGCCTGCCATGCAAAAACCTGGGCCTCCATCACCAACGATCGATGGGCCCTCAACACAGGGGTACAAATTTTATTTCCACACACTGCCAACCCCAAAAGGGTTCCCAGATCTTCCTCCAAACCAGTGGGCAGAGGTACAAAACCAAGTTCAGTCCCTGCTCTCCATAAGGGCAATTCAGCCTGTTCCTGCAGAACAGATAGGCCAAGGTTTCTATTCCAGACTTTTCCTGGTACCCAGAAAAGAGGGCACCTGGCGCCCAATCTTAGATCTATCCATTGTAAACACCTTCCTGGTGGTACCAAAATTCAAAATGCTCACCCTACAGCAGCTTCTCCCTGTGCTGTCCAAAAATGCCTGGTTAGCCTCCCTAGACCTAAAGGAGGCCTATCTGCATATCCCAGTCAGGGACTCCTGCAGGAAATATCTACGATGTTCATCGTGTTACCCTGCTGCAGTCATCACACTTGGGTTATCCTGCCATCAGGCGGTCCCGCAGTCGGCCCGAATTCCAAAGTCTTGGTCCTGCGTCGGTTGCTGTCGCTTCTTCCCTGACGTCAGAGCGCCAGGGGTATATGAGAGGCATCCGACCCCATTTTCTTCAGTCTTTCTTGCCGTGCGGTGCCCGAAGCAGAAGCAGTTCGCAAGTGCCGGTCGGCCGACACCTGAGATTTTCGAATCGAGTTTCAGTCCGAAGTCTTCAAAGCTAAGTACCCCGTTGGGGAAGCTTTTCTTGCCTCAGTCCAATGTCAGAAAAAGTTAATAATTGCATTTCTTGTGGGAAGCAAATACCTCATAAGGGCTTTCATTCTTTTTGTATACCTTGCCTAGACCCAGACCATGATGTCACTGGTTGTCGGGTTTTGTGCTAGGTTCAATAAGCGAACTATAAAGCGACGCTTTGATTTCGTACAACACTACTTCGGTAGAAAATTTAATTACACTATGCCGTCGGAGCAACCGACTACCGGCGTGCATAAAAAAACGCAACGATAAAGACAGGCAGCCTAGATCCAAGCCAGACTCCGAGGCCTCGGCTGGGCCGGTCGCCGGTTCTCCGGTTTTCAGTGAGGCGCCTACGCAGCCCCTGGCTACGGCTGAATTGGATCCCCAGACCACTTCGGATCCCCCAGCAGAGAGTTCTAGGCCGACACAGCCATTTTCTTTAGGCCCTACCGACGACATTGCAGTAGGGGAAGCCGGTGCTGTAGAAACACCTTCGGTTTCTGAAGGTGTCTTCAGACCGACTACTCACCATAAAATCTTATGCAAGCTTAGGACTCCTCTAAAACCAAAAAAGCGTACACTTCAGTCTCCAGGTCAAGGCCCTATGCCTAAGAAACAGATGCTTAAAATGGCTGAAGATTTGATTTCTTTGATCAGGGGTTCCCAACCCCCCCCCCCCCCGACAAAAGGCCTAGACAAGAGGAGGATTATGCCTCCTCTGATCAAGTGTCTGTTTCCTCAGGCTCCTCTGAGAAACAGGATTACTCCTTTCCCCCTTATGAAGATTCTGATGCTGAAGACTCCATTCCCTCAGCTTCTCCCCCTGAAGAGTATTCCTTTGGGGAAACCTTACATACCATGAGGGAACATTTCCACTGGGAAGGTCAGGACTACTCCGACTCAAAGAAAAGGCTCAGAGTTTCTTTTACTCCCCCAGCACAGACCACTTGCTATCCCCCCAGTTTTGGACATTGTGGATGATGTTTTCTTAGAATCTAGTCTAAATCCAGATTCTCTGCCTCCTGCTCCAGCCAAACCAGATAGATACTAAAGAGTGCCTGACTCACACAAATTCCTTTACAAAACCCCTGTTGCTGATCCAGAGACAATCTCCCAGGGTCCCAAAGGGGCTAAGGCTTCTATGGCTAAAAATCCTGTACCCTCAGAAAGGGACTCCAGAGCACTAGATAGGTGGGGGAAGAAGGTTTACGCCTCAACTACTCTAGCTATGAGAGCACTAAATTGTCAGTTTCACATGCTTAAATACCAGCAATTCCTAATGTCTCAAATAAAACAAAAGATGGGCACGCACCCTCAACAGTCTGAATTCAAGGAAATGCAAGATATGTTGCATGCAGCTGAACAGGTGGGCAAACATACTTTACAGTGTGGTTTTGATGCCTTGGAAGCTTCCTCTAGAGCAGCTGTTACTGGGTCTGTTATACGTAGGCATGCTTGGTTAAAGGAACAATCTCTGCCTGATCATGTTAAAGCAAAGTTACTGGATGCACCCTTACAGCAGGATGTCTTATTTGGGGTTAAAGCAGAGGAGGTTTTAAAGAAAATGGAGGATAAGGCAAAATCTATGCAGACGGTCAAAGATTTCTTACAGGTACAGCCCCCATGCTTCAGCAGAAATTGGCCAACAAAAAATTGGTCCTTTCCAGCTTCTGACAGACCACAGAGGGGTAAATACAGGCGCCCAAGGGGCAGAGGACAAGCACAAATCCCTTACAAACCTCGCCAATGGAGCACTGCAACACAGAAGGGATGAGAAGACAGGTCCCAAACTACTAGAAGGCAAACACAATGACTTAAACCTGAAACTGTCAAGCAAAACTCTCTTGGCAGCTCCCTTGGGAGGAAAATTAGCACTTTTTGCAGAAAACTGGCGCATCGTCACAAAGGACAAATGGGTCCTAGACATTATCTCACACGGATACAGATTCCATTTCCACACCTTGCCAAGGATAAAAGGAATGCCAAACCTGCCACAAAATCAATGGGCAGAGGCACAAAACCAAATTACAGCTCTCATGGACATGAGAGCCATTCAACTGGTACCTACACAGGAGCAAGGCCAAGGATTTTACTCAAGGCTCTTTCTAGTCCCCAGAAAGTACAACGCTTGGAGACCCATTCTGGACCTTTAAATTTTAAACACATTCTTGCAAGTACCCAAATTCAAGATGCTAACACTACAGCAGCTTCTTCCCATGTTGGGCAAGAAAGCTTGGCTAGTAACGTTGGACCTCAAGGAGGCATACCTGCATGTCCCTATCAGAGAAAATTGCAGAAGATACCTCCGGTTCATTGCAGGTTCAACCCATTACCAGTTCTCTGCACTGCCCTTTGGCTTATCTACTGCGCCCAGGGTCTTCACAAAATGCCTGGCACCAGTAATTGCATACTGCAGACAAAGAGGAATTCAAATATACCCATACCTGGACGACTGTCTCATCCAAGCAGAAAGCAAGGACATTCTCTTACAACACCTGGCTTTTGTAAAACATCTTCTAAGTTGCCTAGGGTACACAGTAAACGAAAATAAATCAAAACTAGTGCCCTCACAAAATATGACATTCCTGGGTGCCAGCTTGAATACAACAGCCCAGATGGCTTATCTGACGCCAGACAAACAACTACAATTAACTCAATACTTCAGAACAATGGCAACAAAGACCCAACTCCTGCAAGAAAAATTCTGCAGGCCTTGGGCTTCATGGCATCTTGCATACTACTAATACCATTTGCAAAACTGCATATGAGGAAATTACAATGGTACCTAAAAAGCGTATGGACTCAACACAGCCACAGCTTGGAAACAATGATAACTCTCATTCCTTGCCTTCAACAGGAGTTTCTATGGTGGTCACGGGCATGTCACCTCAACAAGGGTCAGCCTTTCACCCTACCCCCAGCCAGGCAAACTATGACAACAGATGCATCGGACTATGCCTGGGGGGCACACATGGCAGGACGGTGCATTCAAGGCATATGGACAGCAGATCAAAGGAATCTGCACATCAATCAAAAAGAAATGCTAGCTGTACAAAATGCTCTGACAGCCTTCAAGGACCTCTTACATCCAGGACAGTTTATCATAAGGACAGACAACACCACAGTAATGTGGTACATAAACAAACAAGGGTTTAGACCCTCCTACCCTCTATGCAGGCAAGCAATGACCTTGTGGAACCACAGCACTGGCTTACTAAGTTCAATTACAAGCTCAATTCCTGCCAGGAAAAAAGAACACATTGGCAGACGACCTAAGCAGAAACATCATGGATCCCCACGAGTGGAAACTGGATCCACAAGCATTCGCAATGACAGCTCAAAAATGGGGGCTCCCAGACATAGACCTATTTGCCAGCCCTCAAAACTATCGGCTAACAAAATTTTGCACAAGGACTTTTCACCACCAAGCTTGGAAAGTGGACGCACTCTCATTCAGTTGGAAAATGCTAACAGTATATGCCTTTCCTCCATTACCCCTTCTCACAAAGGTGCTACTGAAAGTCAGGATGGAGAGACCCCGAGTGATACTCATTGCCCCAGACTGGCCACGCCAGCACTGGTACCCACTATTAAGGAATATGGCCCAGGGCCCACCATGGATTCTACCACAAGTTACCCACCTGCTCACACAGCAAGACAATCAGATTCTACACAGCCAGCTCAAAACCTTAAACTTGGCTGCATGGCAAATCACCTAAGCAACCAGCCAGCTCCTCTCTCACAAGCTGTTATGGATGTTATTCTGGAGGCCAGGAGGCCCAGCACCAGGAAAGCCTACTCAGACAAATGGAAAAGGTTTTGTGCCTGGAACCAAGCTAAAGGCCAAAATACCCTTCAGCCTGACATACCTCAGATTCTGCAATATCTAACTGAGATGTTACACAAAGGGCTTTCTTTTTCATCTATTAAAATCCACGCCTCAGCTATCTCTGCTCACTACAACATGGAACCTCCCTTATTTTCACATCCACTCCTAAGGCAGTTTCTCAGAGGGGCCAAAAACATTAGGCCTCCCAGGAGAGCACCAACACCTACTTGGACCTCAACTTAACTCACACTACCTCCTTTTGAGCCAGCTTTCTCAGCTGACTTAAAGTTTATATCATGGAATACTTCCCTGCTGCTAGCAATTACTTCAGCTAGAAGAGTTTCAGAGCTTCAGGCACTAATGGCAGTAGAGCCTTTCCTCATTTTTCATCAAGACAGAGTTTCTCTATGAACTAACCCCTCCTTTATGCCTAAGGTGGTATCCAGTGTGGCTCTAAATCAAACCATCCATTTACCCACCTTCTTTCCAAATCCACAGAACAAAGGAGAAAGACTCCTGCATTCCTTGGACATTCACAGGCAGCTACGTTGCTACTTGGATAAAACTAAGGTTTTCAGAAAATCTGACCAGCTTTTTGTATCCTATGCTACAGCATCACAAGGAAAGGCTATCTCAAAACAGACCATTACCAAATGGATAGGACATTGCATACGTTTTTGCTACACCCACCATGGAAAACCAGTTCCTGCTACCATAAGGCCCCACTCTACCAGGTCAGCACCTACATCTACAGCCTTCCTCAGGGGGGTGCCAACCAAGGATATTCTGGAAGCTGCAACTTGGAGTTCAGTACACACCTTCACCAAACATTACCACTTACCACTTCACTCTAAGACTAGAGCTGGTTTCGCCACTGCAGTTTTGCAGGGCCTTCTAGCCTCCTCTAACCCTGTTTGACTCCACCTCCCATCCTTATCTTTGGGATTCTACCTAAGTGTGATGACTGCAGTAGGGTAACACGATGAACATAGTACAGTTTTGTACCTACCATAAATGTAGATGTTCAAGTGTATACCCTGCTGCAGTCCAGGTTACCCTCCATCCCCTCTGAACTAGCTGAACTTATCTCTACCACTCTATTCTATACTATCTCTGTGGTGTATTTGCTTGTGCCTAAGGGTTTTGTTTTATTTTTCCATATAGCTATGTGTGTGTGTATATATATATATATATATATATATATATATATATATATTTTTTTTTTTTTGCCTACCTATTAGGGGCACCTGACATCTGGGGCAAGAAAAACTGAAGAAAATGGCGTCGGATGCCTCTGATATACCCCTGGTGCCCTGACGTCAGGGAAGAAGCGACAGCAACCAACACCGGACCAAGACTTTGGAATTCGGGCCGACTGCGGGACCGCCTGACGGCAGGATAACCCAAGTGTGATGACTGCAGCAGGGTATACACTCGAACATCTACATTTATGGTAGGTACAAAACTGTACTTTTCAGGGCAGCATCTATGCATTATCAGTTCTCTGCACTTCCCTTTGGCTTATCCACTGCTCCCAGAGTTTTCACAAAATGCCTGGCTCCAGCCATTGCCTTTTGCAGACAAAGAAATATTGAAATTTACCCCTACTTGGATGACTGCCTGATTCAGGCAGACAGTCAGGAAAAGCTGTTGCAGCACCTGACATTTGTAAAGGACCTTCGAACCTCACTGGGGTATACTATCACCGAATAGAAATCCAAACTAGTCCCCAGTCAAAAGTTGTATTCCTGGGAGAAAGCTTGGATACAGAATCCCAGATAGCATTCCTTACTCCAGAAAAACAAGCCTATCTGACGGGCTACTTCTCTCAAATGGCCACCAGAACCCAGTTATCCTTGCGGAAAATCCTGCAAGCTGTAGGGTTCATGGCCTCCTGCATTCTACTAATCCCATATGCCAGGCTGCATATGAGGAAACTTCAGTGGTACTTAAAAAGTCTTTGGTGCCATTCTCAGGACCTGGAAACTATCATACCTACGATACCTTGTCTAAGGAAAGAGTTTTCTTTGGTGGGCAGCAGCATGCAACCACAACAAGGGCCTTCCCTTTTCACAACCCCACGCCACCCAGACCCTAACCACAGACGCATCAGACTATGCTTGGGGTGCACATCTGGATGGCAGGTGCATTCAGGGCCACTGGAGCCCAAATCAAATTCATCTGCACATCCACCAAAAAGAGATGCTAGCTGTTCAGCATGCTCTGACAGCTTTCATATCCCTACTCTCTCCAGGTCCTCTGCTAATCAAAACCGACAACACCACAGTGATGTGGTACATCAACAAGCAGGAGGGAACCCACTCTGCAGGCATGACCCTTTGGAATACGGCCTCAGCCATGCATATTCACCTGCAAGCCCAATCCCTGCCAGGCAACCAAAACTCTCTGGCAGACAACTTAAGCAGAAATCTCCTAGACCCACATGAGTGGCAATTAAACCACAACACCTTCAGGCTTGTGAACAAGAAATGGGGTACCCCAAAGGTGGACCTATTGGCCTCCCCCTACAACCACCAGCTCAGCAAATTCTGCACCAGGGAACCACACACAAGGCCTGGAAAGTGGACGCCCTGTCCTTCTATTGGGCAAACCTCTCAATCTATGCATTTTCCCCTACCTCTTCTTACAAGAGTATTACTCAGAATAAGGGAGGAGAGACCAAGTTCAGTCCTGAGTGCCCGAGACTGGCCATGCCAGCACTGGTACCCACTACTGAGCAGTCTGTCTCCGTTGCCTCCATGACACCTCCCTCAGATTCCAACTCTCCTGACTCAGCAGAAGGGAGAGTTCTTTCATCCACAATTGCAGACCCTGAACCTGGCAGCCTGGCTTACTCCTTGACTTCTCCTCCAGTGGCCAGCCGAAGCAAGCAGGTCCTGGATGTTATACATAAAGCCAGATGACCCAGTACTAGAAATCCTATGCTGACAATTGGAAAATGTATTGTTCCTGGATCCAGACTGAAGGAGCTGACCACAGCACAGCCATCCTTACCTCTTATCCTGGATTACCTGGCAGACCTACTCCACAGGGACCTATCCTTCTTTTCCATTAAAATCCATTACGTCTGTCATCTCTGCACATTACAGCACTTAGTCACCTCTCTTCTCACACCCTCTCATCAAGCACTTCCTGAGTGGGGCTAACAACTTAAGGCCACCAAGAAGAGCCCCTACCCCTGCTTGGGACCTTAACTTTGAGTTGGAAAAGCTCACGCTACCCCCACTTTGAGCCTGCAGCTTCAGCAGAGTTAAAATTCCTCTTTTGGAAAACAGTCTTGCCTTTGGTCATCACTTCAGCTAGAAGAATGTCTGAGTTACAAGCACTTAACGGCTGTGGAACCCTTCATCATTTTTCATGCGACATGGTCTCCCTCAGGACTAATTCAACTTTCATACCTAAAGTGGTGTCCATTGTGGCTGTCAACCAATCTATTCATTTGCCCACCTTTTCCCTAAACCTCAAAATAAGGGGGAAAGGATCCTGCACTCTTTAGATTTGTGCAGACAGCTCAAATTCTACCTGGATAGGACTAAGCCCTTTAGGAAATCTGACCAGTTACTAGGCAGCTTTGCACCAGGGGCGGAGGGCAAGGCCATATCAAAACAAACCATCTCCAAATGGATAGCACACTGTATCCATTTCTTTTACAAATACCATGGAAAACCACCCCCACAGGGGGTCAGAACACATTCCACTAGGGCAACTTCAACGTCTAAAGCCTTTTTCAGAGGGGTCCCTACCAGGGACATCCTGGAAGCTGCAACATGGAGTTCTGTTCATACCTTCACCATGCATTACCACCTGCCTATCTTTTCCAAACCCAGGGCAGGTTTTGCAGCCACAGTCCTGCAGGGCATACTTGCCAGCACCAACTTTTCTTGACTGTCTCCACCCATTCCTCAGCTTTGGGAATCAACCCAAGTGTGATAACTACAACAGTGAAACACAAAGAACATAGTACAGTTGTGTACACTTACCATAAATGTAAATGTTCGAGTATATTCACTGTTGCAGTCCTGGTTTCCCACCCTCCAACCCCCTAGTCCCTCTCTATCTTCCTCACTCTTTACAGGGCTGTTGGTATTTATTTTCTACTGATGGTGTTATTCCACCATAACTTAGCTCTCTTTTGGAGGCTCCTGACATTTGGGGCAAGAAAAACTGATGTGGTGGCATCGTTTACCTGTTTTTATACCACTAATGACCTAACGTTAGTCCTGGAGCAATGGCAACTGACGCAGAAATACTAAGCTTCTTGTGTTCGGGCCAACTGAAGGCTGCCCCTGGTGGGATAACCCAAGTGTGATGACTGCAACAGCGAATACACTCGAGCATCTACATTTATGGTGAGTGTACACAACTGTACTTCCTTCCTCCTTGGCATCTCAACTTTGTCTTAGAATAACTTACCCTGGCCCCTTTGAGCCAACAAGTTTTGCTTCTTTGCAGTACTGCACTTGGAAAACAGTTTTTCCCATGGCCATTACTTCTGCCAGAAGAGTGTCTGAGTTACAGACGCTGATGTCTTCTTCCCCCTTCATGTTTTTTCACAGGGATAGGGTTTCTTTATGCACTAACCCCTCCTTTATGCCCAAGGTGTTAAATGAGTTATAACTCAATCAGTCCATCAGTCTTCCAACATTTTTTCCTTATTCTCAGTCCTCTAGTGAGAGGATCCTACACACTTTTGATGTGCACAGGCAACTCGGATGTTACTTGGATAAAACCAAACCAGTTCGGAAATCTGATCACCTGTTTGGCCAGATGATGGTCTTCCCTTGGTAGGGGATATCTAGAGTAATGAATACTGCAGCAGTGAAGGGAAGGGCATCTATTGTTATAGTAAGATTTTACACAACTGTACTTTCTTCATAAAAACACTTTTGCAATATCCCTTACAGATGGGGCTTAATTGTGCTGTGTAACCATTCATCCAGCCAGTCTACAAAGCTTAGGCTCTGTCATCCCATACCCTGTGTTCTTTCTTAGGACAGACAAATGTACTAGTATAAGTGGGTTATACAGGCTAGCTAAAACGAAGAACATTCTTGCAACTAGCCCAAATATGTGGACTTCTGTCAGCATCACATGTAGTCATTCATATTAGCTGACTTCAGTACAGATTTGGAGGGAGGTAATGATCTTGTTGGGGACCCTTTCTCTCCAAAATGTACTTCCTGTGTAAAACTATGTCTGTCAGGAGAAAAGGAGAGTGTAGTTGTGGTCACCAAATATCATACTAAGACTCCCAATGAAGCTGCTTGTTTTTTTAGGGGCCGAACACTATGTAAAACTTGTACTTTGTCCATCATTTGCTCCCATGTCTGTTAGCTCTTTCTGCTGTGGCATTATTCTCGTCTGCTGCAGACCTTCCTCTCAGCTAAAAAGAAAACAAATGATGATCTTTAAAGAGAGCTGATTATCGAAACCCAGAATTCTGATTCTCTTTCTGACGTGGATGACTTTACTGGGGTGCCTTTGCTGCTCCTGGACTATCTGTCTGCGTATCTTGGTCCCCCAGAGGACCCCGCCCCCCTTGAAGGCTACTATAGCCAGGCATCCCATCACATCTGAAAAGACTGAATTGTCACCTTCAGTAGCTGGGAAGGAAAAACCTAGATTATGTATGACTGAGAGAAAAGGAGGGATTCATCATCCCTTTGCTGAAGAGCATGTCCATTGCTCCTGTATGGAGGTCAGACCTACAGCTTCTGTTCCAAACACAGTATATCTGGGTACTCCACTAAAACATTCTCAAAACACTAAATACATGTCGCCACCATCTACTACTATTTCAAGTCAGAAAGCCAATAAGGAAGACTGTCACAGTTTTGCTCAAGGCCTTTCATGCTTGTCAGCCCTCTTCTTTTGCCTCAGTTTGTACTCCTTTAAAGAGGAAGAGAAGGGGCCTTTTTGACAGAGGAAGAAATTTTCTGATGTTCTTCGTGTTTCACTGTTGCAGTCATTACATTTGGGTAATCTGCTGGCAGGTTGCCCTCACTCGGCCTGAATAACAAAGTCTTGGGTCCTGAGTCGGTTGCTGTCTCCTCTTCCACGACGTCGGGTCATCAGGGGTATAAAACATGCAGCCGACGCCATTTTATTCAGTCTTTCTTGCCGAGTGGTGCCTGAAGCAGAAGCAGTTCACAAGTGCCAGTCGGCCAACTCCTGAAATTTTCGCGTTTGAGTTTCAGAACCGAAGTCTTCAACTAAAGCTAAGTACCCCGTTGGGGAAACTTTTTCTTGCTCCTTACAGATGTCAGTAAAAGTTAATAATTGCATTACTTGTGGGAAACAAATACCTCATAAGGATTTTCATTTGTACAGTATTTCTTGCCTAGGCCCAGATCATAATGTGCCTTGCTGTCGGTTTTGTGCTAGATTTAACCAACGCACTATTAAGCATCGGTATATTTTTGCTTCTAAATATTTTGGATCAAGATTTAATTACCCTGAAATGACGTCGGTTAGCAATCGAACTACCAGAGTTCACAAAAAACGCAAAGAAAAAGACAGAGACAGACCGTTAAGGTCCAAATCCGACGAAACTTCTCCTAAGCCAGTCGCCGGTTCGCCTGTACTCAGTGAGGTGCTTTCGCGGCCCCTGATACCCGCTACTTTTGAGTCGCAGGCCTCTACCGAGACCCATGCGGAGTCCGGTATGCCGCGAGATTCTCAGAGTATTGAACCCGCGGATGTCTCTCCCTTGGATGGGTCCGGAGCCGCTTAGCAGGCACCGTCTTCTGACGGTGTTTTCAGGCCTCAACATTTTTATATAAAACCGACGCCAGCCTCAAAAACAAGATCAAAAACATCTTGTATGTCTAAAAAAACTATGCGTGAGCCACGTTCTCAGGGCCCTATGCCTAAAAAACAGATGATCAAAATGGCTGAGGACGTAATTACCTTGATCAGGGGTTCCCAACCCCCCCTGCTAAGAGACCTAGGCAAGGCACTGATTATGAATCTTCAGATCAGGTTTCCATTTTTTCTGATTCCTCTTCTGATCAGGAATTTTCTGTTTCACCCTGTGACTATTCTGATGCAGAAGAATCCATCCCATCTGCATCTCCTCCTGAGGATTACTCTTTTGGAGAAACCTTGCATACTTTAAGGGAACATTTTCACTGGGAGAGTCAGGATTTCTCTGAATGTAAAAAGAGGCTTAGGGATTTCCTTCTTAATCAGCGTAGGCCTTTGGCAATACCTCTTGTATTAGACATTGTGGATGATGTGTTTTCGGAATCAAGCATGACTCCTGATTCCCTTCCTCCGGCTCCTAGTAAGCCAGACAGATATTACAGGGTTCCTGACTCCCACAAATTTCTATTCAAAAATCCTGCTGCTGATCCTGAGATTATTTCACAGGGTCCCAAAGGTGTAAAGGCCTCTACAGCCAAAAATCCTACCCCCTCTGATAGAGATTCCAGGGCGCTGGATAGATGGGAAAAGAAGGTTTATACGTCTTCAACCTTGGCAATTAGGGCCTTAAACTGCCAGTTTCATATGCTTATATATCAACAGCATGTTATGGGCTTATTGAAACAGAAAATGATGTTGATTTCTGATTGTGTGGAAAATAAAGAATTACATGAATTACTTCATTCAGCAGGACAGGTTGGAAAGCATACTTTACAATGTGGTTTTGATTCCTTGGAGGCCTCTTGTAAGGCCGCAGTTACTGGATCTGTGATTAGAAGGCATGCCTGACTCAGGGAGCAAAATCTGCCTGATCATGTTAAAGCTAAATTGTTGGATGCCCCCTTGCAGCATGATACTTTGTTTGGTAATAAGGCAGAAGAGGTTTTAAAGAAAATGGAAGACAAAGATAAAATTATGCAAACTGTAAAAGATTTCTTGCAAGTGCAGCCACCCAGGTTCAATAGACACTGGCCTACTAAAAATTGGTCCTTTCCTGTGTCCAGCAGAGCCACTCAAGGCAAATCCAGGCGTTCAAACGGCTCTAGATACCAATCACAAGGTTCTTACAGGTCAAAGCAATGGGGTGCCTCCACCTCTAAATCTGGTGGAAACAAAGCACAACCCTGCAGTAAGCAGTCGCAATGACTTCCCTTTACCTTCACCAAGCACTTATCTTTTGGCAGCCCCCTTGGGGGGAAAATTAGCACTTCATGCTCAAAATTGGCAGTTAATTACCCAGGACAAGTGGGTATTAAACATAGTATCCCAGGGGTGCAGATTTCATTTCCATACTTTGCTAATTCCAAACGGTTGGCCAGATCTGCCACAAAATCAGTGGGCAGAAGCTCAGAAACAAGTTATGTCCCTCATGGATATGCGGGCTATTCAACCAGTACCAGAAAAGGAAAAAGGACAAGATTTTTATTCAAGACTTTTCCTGGTACCCAGAAAAGACAACTTCTGGCATCCAATACTGGACTTATCGATTTTGAACACGTTCCTGGACATTCCAAAATTCAAAATGCTAACTTTACAACAGCTACTGCCTATGCTGGGCAGGAACGATTGGTTAGTGACTCTATACTTAAAAGAGGCATACCTGCATATCCCAATAAGGGAATCGTGCAGAAGATACCTCCGCTTCAAGGCAGGTTTTTTGCATTACCAATTCTCTGCACTGCCCTTTGGCTTATCTACTGCGCCCAGGGTCTTTACAAAGTGCCTGGCACCAGTAATTGCATTCCGCAGACAAAGAAGCATACAAATTTATCCTTATCTGGACGACTGTCTCATTCAGGCAGAGGACACGGACACTCTTCTTCAACATCTGGCATTTGTAAAAAGGCTTCTAACATGCCTAGGGTACACAATAAACAAAAAGAAATCCCAACTGGTACCCTCTCAAATAATTACATTCCTGGGTGCAAGCTTGAATACAACTGCCCAGATGGCTTGCCTTAGCCAGATAAACAAAGGTAACTGACAACATACTTCAAACAAATGGCAACAAAAACCCAGTTATATACAAGACAAATTCTGCAGTATTTGGGGTTCATGGCATCCTGCATTCTACTAATTCCATATGCAAGACTACATATGAGGAAACTTCAGTGGTACCTAAAATGTTTGTGGAGTCAACATTGTCACAGTCTGGAAACAATGATTCCTCTCATTCCCTGCCTACAACAGGAGATTCTTTGGTGGGCACAGACATGACACCAAAACTAGGGACTGTCATTCACTCTACCCCCTGCCACCCAAACCCTAACTACAGACGCATCAGAATATGCTTGGGGGGCCCACCTTGCGGGGAGATGCATTCAGGGCAAATGGACCCCAAAACAAATGCGTCTGCATATCAACCAGAAAGAGATGCTAGCTGTTCAGAATGCTCTGACAGCCTTCAAGGATTTACTTCATCCAGGACAACTACTGAAAAAGACGCACAACACCACAGTTATGTGGTACATAAACAAGCAGGGGGTTCACATTCCTACCCCCTTTGTAGACTAGCCATGGTGTTGTGGAACACAGCTTTGACTTACCAAATACATCTTCAAGCTCAGTTCCTGCCAGGAAAACAAAATACTTTGGCAGAAGACCTAAGCAAAAATCGTATGGACTCGCACGAGTGGAAACTGGATCCACAAATCTTTAGCATTTTAACACAGAAATGGGGGAGTCCAGACATAGATCTATTTGCCTCTCCCCAAAATTATCAACTGGACAAATTCTGCACAAGGACTTATCACAGACAAGCATGAAAAGTGGATGCCCTATCCTTCAGTTGGAAAAACCTATCAGTCTATGCCTTTCCGCCTCTGCCTCTTCTCTCCAAGGTCTTACTAAAGGTCAGACAGGAAAAAACAAAAATGATCCTAGTGGCTCCGGACTGGCCTCGCCCGCACTGGTACCCAATTCTAAGGAATATGTCTCAGGAATATGTCTCAACTCCCTCCTTGGTACTTGCCTCAAATACCTCATCTACTGTCTCAGCAGAACAATCAAATTCTGCACACACAGCTCCAAACTCTGAACCTTGCAGCATGGCTGATCATTTAATTAATCAAACAACACCTCTCGGTAAATCTGTGATGGATGTCATTTTGGAAGCCAGAAGGCCTAGTACTAGAAAATCTTATGCTGATAAATGGAAAAGATTCTGTGCTTGGAACCAAGCACAAGGAACGGACACAGCAAAGCCCAGTATCCCTCAGATTTTACAATATTTGATGGAGATGCTTGACAAGGGCCTATCTTTTTCTTCAATAAAAATCCATGCCTCTGCCATCTCGGCTCATTACAACACGGAGCCTCCCCTCTTTTCTCATCCTCTGCTTAAACAGTATCTTAGAGGGGCCAAAAATTTAAGGCCTCCCAGAAGATCACCAACTCCTGCATGGGACCTCAATTTTGTGCTGGAAAAACTCACCCTGCCTCCTTTTGAACCAGCAGCTACTGTGGATATAAAATTTTTATCTTGGAAAACAGCTTTCCTCTTGGCAATCACTTCAGCAAGAAGGGTTTCAGAACTACAGGCTCTCATGGCTGTGGAGCCTTTTATTACATTTTACCCGGATGGGGTGTCCCTCAGGACCAATCCTTCTTTTATGCCTAAGGTGGTATCCAGTGTGGCTCTTGACCAAACAATTCACCTGCCAACATTTTACCCAAATCCGCAGAACAAGGGGGAGCAGATTCTGCATTCATTGGACGTACACACACAACTAAGATTCTACTTAAATAGGACCAAATCTCTAAGAAAGTCTGAGCAACTACTGGTGCCATTTGCTGCAGGATCAGCGGGGAAGGCTATATCAAAGCAGACTATTTCTAAGTGGGTAAGCCACTGCATTCGTTTCTGCTACTTGCACCATGGTAAACCTGTGCCCAAGGGAATCAGATCACATTCCACAAGGGCTACCTCTACCTCGGCAGCTTTTCTCAGAAGGGTTCCAACCAAAGACATCCTAGAAGCTGCTACTTGGAGCTCTGTTCATACCTTCACAAAGCATTATCATTTGCCTCTCTTCTCCAAACCCAGGGCAGGCTTTGCCCATGCAGTTCTGCAGGGCCTTATGTTATTTAGTTCCATCCTCCCATCCATAGCTTTGGGATTCTACCCAAATGTAATGACTGCAACAGTGAAACACGAAGAACATAGTACAGTTGTGTACACTTACCATAAATGTAGATGTTCGAGTGAATTCACTGTTGCAGTCCGGGTTACCCACCCGCCATCCCCCTTTTCTATAACTTCTCTTTCCTTCACTATATTCTAAAGCCTTTGTGGTGTATTTGCTTTTAGATGAAGATAACGTTTATGTTGCTAAAAGTGCATTTACATATTTTATATATATATATATATATATATATATATATATATATATATATATATATATATATATATATATATATTTTGCTCCCCATTTGGGGGGCACCTGACATCTGGGGCAAGAAAAACTGAATAAAATGGCGTCGGCGTCATGTTTTATTCCCCTGACGTCATGGAAGAGGAGACAGCAACCGACACAGGACCCAAGACTTTGTTATTCAGGCCAACTGAGGGCAACCTGCCAGCAGATTACCCAAATGTAATGACTGCAACAGTGAATACACTCGGACATCTACATTTATGGTAACTGTACACAGCTGTACTTTTTTGATTAAGGGAACCTAGATAATTCTTCACAGATCTCTTCTCCTTTGAGTCTGAATTTAAAGTAGAGGACACACTATCATCAGACTCCCCTAATAAGGAGATTTAATTTGAGACACTATTGCAAGAATGAAAGATTTATTTAAATGGAAGGGAAAGAGGCTTCTAATTCCAAAAAAAAAAAAAAAATACTGTGGTTGTTGAAGATGTCTTTTTGGTTGCTCCCTTGTCCCATGATTCCCAACTTCCAACCCCACCCAAAAGACAGATTTTATAAAATCCAACTTTTAATCTTACTTTTCTCTCTCTGGATTTCATTAAGGGAGCTAGAGCCTTTTCATCTTCTAATTCCATGCTTAATGGTAAGGGTACCAGAGCTTTATGCAGATACCAGTTCATAGGTGATGTTAATTATCCCAGTGTTAACTCTGAATCCTATACAACACCAAACGTGCAGGCACAGAGATTCCTGGATTTTGTAAACGCAAACTTCCTGAACCAGATAGTCAATAAACCAACCAGGGGTGCAGCCATACTAGATCTGGTTCTCACTAATATAGAAGAGTGCTGCACACATTCCCTACTGTAATGTCTTCCCTGGTAAGTTCAGACCACAAAATGGTCCACTTTGAACTAAAAATAAAACCTGGACACCCAGCTAAACCTGGAATATTCAGAAATTACTCTAAGGCTAACCTCCTGCTATTAAGAGATAACCTGGCAAAATTTCAAGCCCCCCCATAAACCCTGAGAACACTGCTGTCTATGCAGAACTGTTCACAGAAACCCTGTACAAACTTGTTAATAGCTGCATAGAAGCAGCTGTACCCACCAGGAAGAAGTACAGAACTAACTGAAAAAAACAAGCCATCCTGGTGGAATCACAAAATCAGTAGGCTGTATAGCAGAAGAAAGAAAATCATGGCAAAAATTATGAGGTGCAGCACCCAGCAGGATAAAAGCACTCTCATCAAACTAAACAAACATCTCAGAGGACAAATGGTCTACCAAAGCCACATTTGAGATGAATTTGGCCTCCCTGGCCAAGGACGACCAGAAGGCATTCTTTACCCATGTCTGCAACCTCAAAGGCAATACACAATTGTGTGCAGAGCTCATTGTAAATGGAGTCACCTATACTGAACCAGAAGATATAGCAAACTTACTGGCCGATAAATTCTGCTCCAACTTTAACCCTCTCTCCTCCGTAACCTTCCCTTAGGAAATACCATCAAATATAACTACCCCTGCTATCAATAGGGAAGAGGTCCTTAATGCTCTCTCTAGGGCCAAGAACACTGCATCAATGGGCCCAGACAGTTTCCTAGATGCCTTCTAAATAGCAAGAAACATGACCTATCAAGACCTCTGGAATTGCTTTTTAACTAGAGCCGCATGAATGGACAACAGCAACCGTCATCCCTCTGCACAAAGGTGAGCCATCTACAGACCCTGGAAACTACAGACACATAGGTCTTAGTAGTCTTATATGTAAAATCATAGAAAGAATTATCATGGAAATGATCAGTAGTGATATGGTAAACCTCCAGACACTGGACCCAAACCAGTTCGATTTCGTCAAGGGCAGATAATGCCTGCTCAACCTGGTGGACTTCTTTGAGAAGGGTATCAAAGCAGTGGATGAGGGCAGAATGGTTCACACTGCCTATCTTGACCTGGCAAGGCATTTGACACAATACCTCACTCGAGCATTGCTGACAAACTCAAGTTAGGTACAAACTCATACGGCACTCGGTGGATAGCCAACTGGCTCACAGACAGGACACAGGAAGTTCGAATTGGGGAGTCCACCTCTACAAAGAGGCCTATCACAGGTGGAGTCCCTCGGGGATCAGTTCTTGGACCGCTCCTTTTTGGCATTTACTTCTCTGAAGTCAAGGCCAATGTCAGTGGTCTCTGGCTGACGATATTTGCAGATGATTGCAAATTAGGCACTGTCTTCGAATCCCACACTGGCACTAATGTTCTCCAGGAGGGGCTGACACAGACAAACAACTGGTGTCAGAGCCATAGACTAAAACTTAATGCTAAGAAATGCATAATAGTATCCTTCAGGAAGTTATCCACCCCTGATAGCTATCCTATTGACAACACATCCCTTAGAGTTGACCCAGTAGTCAGGGACTTAGGGACAAACATAGATAGTTATCTAGCCTTTGACCATCAGGTGTCTACAGTAGTGAGGAAATCCTTCTAGGTTGTGCAACTTATAAACAAAGATATGGCATCTAAGTCCAAGGAAGTCATTGTTCCATTGTATTTCGCATTAATCAGATCTGTCATTGAGTACAGTGCCCCCTTTGGTATGTACCTAACCAGGCATATCCAACAATTAGAACGTCCACAGAGGTTCCTCACTAAAAGAATACAGGGCTCAAGTAAAATGCCCTTCGCAGACTGCCTCATGGCTCTATCCTGTTATTCTGCCTCCTACGGGCTTTTGAGGGGAGATCTATGACTGACATACAGGGCATTGTCAGACCCCACTCTGATGGACCTCTTGCATATCCGCAAAACAAACAGCACCAGAATTACCCATTCTAATGACTTAAACTTTGCCTACAATATAAATAGGACCTGCTAGAGAGACAGGTATGTATCCCAGAGATTACCCAGTCTCTGGAACAGGCTCCTCATCCATGTGAAGCAGATTTCCTCCCTAACCCAGTTCAAGTGCAGCCTGGACAGTTGGATGGGAAACAGGAAATTCATCCCTGGTTTCGCACCTATGTCTCTAATGGACACAGGCAACCTGTAAATGGTTCATCTCCCAGGCCCTACCTTGTAAATGTTTCATCTCCCAAACTGCTTACACTTAGCAAGGGTATCAGAACTTGTCAAAGATTTTGGGATGCATGACTAGGCTTAAAAAGGCCATTGTGGTCGTTGAAGCTAGTAAACACCTATGAACCTATATGGCAAAAAAGTGTATACTTCAACAGCTTTCGTTCTCAGGACCATTAACTGTCACTCACATAACTAAAGTTTCTTCTGTCTTATTCTTAACAGCATATGATAATCTTTGGCAAATATTCTTAAAATCAGATGAGAAGTTTAATTTAGTGTGGACATGCTTAATTCCATCTCTCAGGTTGCTAAGCATATAGTGATATGTGAGTACAATGCTGTAGATCCTACCACTAGGGCAATTACTTCTGGCACTGTTATGAAAAAGCATGCTTGGTAAGATTATAGTTTTTCAAAAAAGATGTTCAGTGCAACCTTAAGACAAAGATCTGTTATTTGACATGCTTCAGCAGATGTCTTCAAAAAAAATTGAACAAAAGCATGGAGTTAAAGTGTTCTTTTTAATTCATGAATTTTAAAATAATTATCTGGTCATCCAGGGACCCTTTTTTCATAAGCCTCAAAAGTCAGGACACCAAAAGTTTGCCAAAGAATAATTTAAAAGAAAATGGCAAGAAGTTTCCAGAAGGAACTCTAATGGATCACAATGATCCATTTCTTAAAGAAAAAGCATTTGACTGCTCTTGCCAAAAATTCTTCCCCCTTCCCACCCCAGCCTTTTTCAGAAAATTGCAGGGAAGTTTATGCTTTCCCTTCTTGCATAGCAGTCTGTGACCACAGACACCTGGGTACTAGGCATAGCAACAAATTGTTACAAACATCAGTTGGGCAGTCTTCTCCATTATCTTAGGAATACACCAGATTCCAAAGAATCAATACCGCCTTACTGCTTCAGTTAATTGTGGGCCCATGGAATCAGTACCTGCAGACCATTAGTGTAATGGTTTTTACTTAAAACTTTTTCTGTTACTCAGGAAAGAGGATACCTGGAGGCCCATCCTAGATTTGTCCATGCTAAACACTTTTGTACTGATTCCATAATTCAAAATGTTGACACTTCAGATATTGCTCATTCTCTCCAGCATTTTTTGGTCATCCGCGGTGGTGCAGCGGTAGCATTGTTGCCTCACAGCAAGAGGTTCTCCTGTTCGATTCTCGGCTGGAGTGCGGGGAGTGCCTTCTGTGTGGAGTCTGCATGTCCTCCCTGCGGTTGGGTGGGCGTTCGAAAGACATGCGTAAATGGGCGTGCCTTAGTTGAAGGTTAAACGTCGAGCTGGCACCTCGGCGTTCATGAAAATCTACTGCCAATCATTAGCCGACTGGAGTTCCGCTGTGGCGACCCCTAACCGGGAAAAGCCGAAAGACAACAACTCTCCAGCATTTTTTGGTCACTGTAGACCTAAAGTATGCTCGGCTTCACACTCCCATTCACAAGAATCACGGATTGATTTTTTTTTTTTTAAAGATTCTAAGCTTTGGAATTGCATTATCAGTTTATTTATTTCCTTCTTGGGTTATCTGTTAACCCCAAATGTCTTTTCCCAGTGCTAGTTTACTTCGTACTTTAAAGCGTACACGTTTTTCCTTTTCTGGACAATTACCTGATAGCAGCACCAACCAGACAGGAAGCCTTTACAGCACTAGGGGTCACAGTGAACCTTTTTCACCTTCTAGTATTCACTTTGAGGTTAAAAAAGTAACCCCTGCAACCATTTCACAGGCTGGTATTTCTGGAATACATTTTGGACATTTACCTAACAACTGCCTTTATTCCACCAAAAAGGATGCAGATGTTCCATGTCTTGTTTCTTCAGTCTCTCACAATAAGAAATAACTGCCATGAGGAAGTTTCTAAAACCGCTGTTTTTCTTTTGGCTTCATCTGTGCTTGATGACTCCTCATGCAAGACTTCACACGAGAAAAAAATTAGTAGTTCATCAAGTCAGTCTGTGCCCAACACTCTCATCCTGTCCTTCCCTCTCTGTCTCTCTGTTTCCCTCTCTTCCCCCTCGCAGGATTAAACAAGCTCTGTTCAACAGTTTCCTTCTTTTTTCCCATCCTTTCTCAGACTGTGTTTACAGATGCTTCGGACTTTGGTTAGGGTGCTCTCTCCCAAGGCTGTGGAATACAAGGAATTTAGGAACTGCATTGCATTCACACCAGTCTCAAAATTGACTGCTTTCATTGATACTTTGAATGCTTTAAACCAAATGTGGTGCATTACAGTCATGACAGGCAATGCCTCACTGATATAGTATATGAACAAACAATGGGGGACAAAATCTTACTCAGTCTGCAGACTAGCTATGATTGCCTGGGACTTAGCCATGCAAAACAACCTGCATCTCCAGACAACGTACATTCCTTCAGCACAGAATACAGTGGCAGACTGATCAGATCCAGGCCAGGCCTTTATGAGTGGTTTTCCTCCAAATTGTCCACCAGTGGAGATTCTGTCAAATAGATCAATTTGCCTCCAGTCTCAACAGACAGCTAAAACAGTTCTTTTCCAGGGCACTCAAAAGAGACATGGAAGATGGTTGCTATTTCAAATCCCTGGGTAGGGATGTTTCTGTATGCCTCTCCACCACCTTCTTGTCATATCCAAAGTTTTTTAAAAGATAAGGAAGGACCAACAATGATATTTGTGACAACCTTTTGGCCCAGGCAACACTGGTTCTTTCTCATGCAGTTGGCCAAGGACAATAATCATAAACTTCCTCACACTGTGAATTTATTCACACAGGACAGTGTATCTCTGATTTATCCAAACTTTTAAACACTGACCCTAACAAGTTTGGATGTTTTTTTTTTTTTTATCCTCTTAGATGCCTTTATTTTGAGGATGTGCTACAGGTATTTAAGGAAACAGCAAAACATGCTTCTGGGAAATCTTATTTGTTTAAAAGAAAAAAATAAATATTTTCTTTTGGTGCCAAAACACAGTGCAGGAACCATCTGAAGGGGAATGGGGGATACTTGTAGTTCTTTAATACCTTCACTTCTTGCTTAGTGTACATCTCATTAATAGTACAGCCTTCAGCCATTTCAATCTGTTTGTTTCTGGATACCTTTTATTTTCTTTTTTTCATGTCAGACAGTTTATAAAGGGAGGTTTGCATATTAGAACACCAAGTAAAATGGTGACTCTTGGGATTTGAATTTTGTTTTAGAAAAGCTTACTCAAGCACCTTTTGAACTAATAGCCATATCTTCTCTAAACATTTTAATCTGGAAAACTATTTGTGGGGTGGTTTGACATCTGCTAGAAACTTATTGCAAACTGCTTAGTTTCAGTGCGTGGTTACCCAGACTATTTATCCACACCTGCATGACTGCCCAACCCCAGCCAAATCCCAGGAGAAACTGAAGATCATTAATACCACATCAGGTCTCCCCAGAAAAGAGGCCATTGGCCTAGTGGGACTAACCTGATCACCAAAGAGTTTAAAAAGAAAAAAAAAAATCACATTTTTTCACAATTCATTCCTCCACCAGGGTGGGGGGTTTCCACAGTCTTTAGAAATTCAGCATCTTCCCCAAAGACCTAATATTTCCTGGAGAGACATTTTGGATGTAGAATTTGGAAGGTCTGTTTCACAAGTTAAAATATCAATATGTCGGCTACATTTTTTTCCAAGCTGCAGTCCTTCCCTCTGTGACCACAAGACATTTCTGATGACACTGGGCTACACACTGTGCTCAATCATCATGGTCTATTGGCAAGATTACACATGAAATTACTTAACACCTGGTGCCAACTCCATCATTCCCTCTTGAAGGGGAATGCCCTGTATTCTCCCATTTCAGAAAGAGCTGTGTTGGTGGGTGACACAGGTAAAACCTAATCAAGGTGTGCCTATTGTCAGCCAGTAGAGACTTGGATAAGGGCACATCTGGGCTCCATAAGAAACCAGGACACTGGAAGAAGAGAAGGGCAAGAGCACCAATACCAGAGATGTTAGCCATTGTTTGAGCTCCACATGTTCAGTATAATCTTACAGCAAGACAACTTTAGATTTATCAAGGACAGAACCATTGCGGTACATCACCAAGCTAGGAGACTTGTGATTTTTAGTTGTGCAAGTTACTTGTGTTGGTCTGAGATCTGCAGTCAAAGGCCGAACATCCACCTTCATGCTTCTTACATTCGTTGAACACAGAATGAATTGGCAGACCATCTCAACGAGTCTGTTGAGACAGGTCTGTACCAAGTCACAAAAAATATGTATGTTGTGACTTTCGGATTTTCCCGGTTAGGGGTCGCCACAGCGGAACTCCGGTCCGCTAATGATTGGCAGTTGATTTTTACGTAGCGAGTTGCCAGCCCTGATGCACAGCCTTCTACAAAGGTACGCCCATTCACGCATGTCTCCACGCAGAAGACGACGCTCTAACTGAGAGTCGAACCGGACAGCATCTTATTGTGAGGCGACAACGCTAACGCAGCACCACCACCACGGTATTTACAAAAAAATATGTATATGAAGTAGTAATCAGAGTATGAGTAAGACATGGACACCTCTTCTGTTTTACCTTGCAACCTGCTGGTTTCTGGTGAGTGGAGAAAGTGACTCTGTGAAGGCTTATAGTTCTGCAGAGTTGGAATGAATAGTTTGACAGCTGCATGTAGTGTAATCCCACATGCGTTGAGACACACTGGTAACAGTAATCATAGTTAACATCTGGTGTTATAGCTACACTTTCTTCTCCCGTTGTTAGGGGTGATTTTGATTCCCTTTGTTTCCTGGCAACCACTGAATTTGGGAGTGGGGGTGGTGTCCCAAGTTAGACTATAAAGAGTTGCTAGGATCCTCCCAGTTCTGTTCAAGCAGTGCCTGCTACCACTTAGCATGGCTTGCAGTAACTATTGATGGGGCCTCTTAATATCTGATGCTAGGTGAGCCAGAAGAGGTCCTTCCCTTAATTCTGAATTTTTTTTTGGGGGGGGGGGCAGCATGAAGACTTGCCAGCAGCTTGATTGACATTCCCTTTTTCCCCTCTGAAGTATTGGGAGTTCCTTGTTTTGACAAGCATGCCTGTATAAGAGGTCCTCTGACTGTAACTTTCCGTGGTGACTTCATCTCTTCTGAGTGCCCAGTCACTACAAGCATGACTGTGTGTATGTGTGCCCTGGCTTCCTCATGGGTATAGGGCACTCTCTGCTTCTCCCACTACCCCAGCACCCCCACCCCTGAAGGTACTTCTTCACTGTTAATGTGTGCCTCCTGTCAGTTCTTATGCCATGCAAATTAGGGAGTAATGAGGGTCTTTATTTGCTCCCAAGTATGGTGTGATTTGGTTTTCTTAGGGGGGGGGGTGCAAACCTGGGTTGTCATGGATTGTTGGTTGATTTTCAAAGCTCTGCAAGTGCATTATTGGCAGTTTCCTTCCCTCCTCTTGTTAAGGGTGGTTATTAGGCTGTATGCTCCTATGAAGGCCCACTTGGTGGCTGGACTGCAGTTTAGTCTGCTCCTCTGTAAGATGAATGTCTCCAGTGCATAATGGGTCTTCCTTTGCTGAATTTCGTTTTTGTATCCTTTAAGGCCCCCATGATTCTTTCCCCAGGCAAGCCACTTTAGTGAATGACTTTGGTGTCAAACCTTTTAGTCTGTGTTCTCTAGCACTCTTATCGTCTTGCAGGTACTAGCGTTGTTTTCCAACTTCTTTACTGCTTGAGACTGACCCCAGTCATAGGAGCTATGAAAGAAGGTCATTTTCCTAGATCATTTGCTAGAATGACTCTGAGAACCTTTCTTTGTTGGTGAGGAATACCTTTACTTTGCCCTTGTTTGGCAATAAGGTCCTTCATTTTTTATTTTTTTTTTTGATTTTGTAAGCCGGGTGGATGAGTTGGTCTAAGGACCTTTTTTCAGTAATGCCCCTGGCCAAAACGCAAAGACAGATGCAAGGTGACATAAAAATAATAACTTAATTTTAGTAATTTAACAACGTAAGTAATTATTTGAAAGCTATAATAAAAATAGCTGCAATGCATTTTTTCACATAAGTATTATATATACATGCATACCAGTGTGGCATTGTTTTTTGCCCTAGAGAGCAAGCATTTGTATTATTGCAAAGTTCTATACAGACACAAGTAGAAAGTTGAAATATTATATCAACTTAATGAAAACTTCTGAGTGCTTATGTTGCCAATGTGTAATGTCATGAGACACATTATCACAGCTGAAGTATCCATTCCCAAGCATGGGAACATTTGTAAAAATTTGCTAGATACTTATTGTTGCAATGGGTAAATCCATCCATTGTACCCATGAAAAAAGGTTGTCATAGTCTACACTTGTGGCATAAATGGATAAACCCTTGACAACTGCCCAGGTGACATGAATTAGACTTGCAACTCATGCACTTGACAATGCATGCAGCATGCAGGGAGGATGGGCATGCCCTTTGGGGGGGGGGGGTGATGGTTCTCTGTCAGCCCAGTCGGAGAATCTAGTGGCAAGGTCCCACTGATGAATGGAAGCTTATCATGCATTGGGGGGGGGTTGGGAGAGTGTGGCCATGGCCTCCCGAGCCAGTGTTGGTAGCACCTGTTTGTGCATGTGGAGGAGCATGGTTGTGCTGACTGAGGGGCATAGGCTGCTCTCATAATGATGCAGGTACACCTGTCACCACTGTGGGATGGGGTTTAAGCTCATAGATTAAAAAATGGTTTTAATTTTGGGATTCCAGCAAGAGGAGAAAGTGCGTCCATGGCTGTCTTGGATGACTGCCCCTTAGATTAATTGTTAGCTGGTACAGGGGCAAATGTCATACAAAAGTCATACAAAGGGGGGCTCTTTATATATAATTTGGTTTGGTACAGTCATATCTGTCTTATTGAATGAGTAGCTAGGAGGGGAGATTTGAAGTCTTGTTGAAACAGTTAATGTTTGTTGCATAGCTGAGCTTCAGGAGTCAGTTCATCAGAAGTGAAAGTAATAAAGATGTTACAGAATTTATTTGGTGAGGAGCAGAAGTGTCATATGATTGCATAATTAGGCATATGCAATGATGACATTCTTCTAATATTAGTTCCCTTTCATACCTATTCGGAAAACTCAGAAGTAAACGTAAACACTCTTTCTGCCAAAAAAAGAACTAACATGGTAACATTGGCTAATTGCTTGTCAGTCACCGTCACAGAATGCAATAAATTAATACATTACATGTCAGCTACTACTTTTTTTGGGGGGGGGGGCTTGTCATTTTCTGTTTGAGTTTAACTTGTAAATTTGATTCTGTTGAAAAATTACTTATTGAAGACCAAATCCATCTTTAGTTTTGTTTTGAACATTTGAGTGATGAGGAGTGCTTAGATAGTGATTCAGATGTTGTATTTTCTTCTTGTAGTCGAACAAGTCAGCTTTCTGTTTCTACATTGCTGGAACTGTGCAAAGGCCAAACCGGAGAGCTGGCAGTTGGTAGGGAGTTACTTAAGTCAGGTAAGAATGTTTCTTTACTTCGGATGACATAACTCTCCAACTTGGTTTGGCATTCCTCATTAGTCGTTAAAAGTAACTTGGATGCAGAAAATAGCTGTCGCATCAGGCTGTGCATTAAAGTAATTTTGGTAATGTTTAGAAAGTAGCATTTAAGCCATTTCAAGCAGTTGATTAACTTCATGTACATGCTTTCATTTTCTAGAATGATAAAGAATTGTTGCCTTATCTCTTGGATGTCAGTAGCCAAGGAGTAGACCTTTTTTAGTACAGGTCCAGTTAATGTGATGAAAGTGTTTATTACTTTACAACTTTTTAAATAAATGTTCACTTGATCTTCTAGGGTCCATTGGCATTGGTGGTGTTGATTATGTCTTAAGTTGCATTCTTGGAACACAAACAGAACCCACAAACTGGCAGGCATTGCTTGGTCGTCTCTGTCTCATAGACAGGCTTCTTCTGGAATTTCCTGCTGAGTTTTATCCACACATTGTCCCAGGTGTGGAGGCTTTACACTGTGACCCTGCAGTAGAAAGGTATCTCTGTGGTTTTGTAGTACATGTTGTTTTGTTGCAAAAGTACTGTTAGACAAAGCCAGTTTTTTAAATATCATAAGCTGTTTAAGGGTAGATGTCCTTTCTTTGAAGTAAATGTGTTTTTATGTTGTGGATGCATTTAAAATACTGATGACTGTTTTATTTTAATTAAACAAAAACATATAATAGCTCCTATTTATTTTTATTATTTATTTATTTTTTGACATTTGATTACTGGGAAAGTCTAACTGGGCAGGAGCCCATTTTCAGCAGAGGCCTGGGGAGAATAGCTCCAAAGTGTCACAAAACGTTTTAAGAATAATAACGTCAGAATCTTGAAAAATAGTACAAAAATCTACAGTTTAAATAATTATACCAAAATAAACATCATATTGGTTAAGAATACACAAGTGTTATGATAATGATTTAATATTTAGAGAAATATTAGCCAGTTTATAGAGAAATTAAAGGTAAGTAAGTATAATACAAATATGAATTGCAATATGAATTGAGAGAAAAGCAGGCTTATGGTATATTTAGAAAGAAATCCAGGGGAAAAAATTGATAGAAGTAAAGAAGTGAGTGAAGCAGGGAGAGTAATGGGGGGTGTACTTTATGATTCGTTACTTGATGACATTTAAGGATATGGTTTATCCTGGTGTTGATCACAAAGAGAGCCAGATTTAAGTTAGAAGTTGGACCTTGGCAACATGGCACAAGTATAGACAATGCCCAGCAGATTTGATTGATTTGTGGACAGGCAGGAGTTTTTGTGGACAGGCAGGAGTTTTTGGTCATAGGATCATAATGATCAACTGGTTGTGTGGAATGATACTTAATTCTGGACAAGCAGATGGCTGCTGGATGATTTTATAGGTGTTAAGAAGCTGTGCATATGTTAGTGCATAGGGTAGTTCTAACCAGTTTAGGCAGTTTAGTGCTATATAGCGGTGAGTTCTGAAAGGGGTATTTGCTGCAAATTTAGCAACTCTGATATAGCATTGTTCAAGTTTTGATTTTTGTGATGCCTGGAGGTTAGTAAGGATGGAAATCCCATAAAGAAGTGTGGGGAGGAGAGAAGTAGTGGCAAGTGTATTTTTAATTGTGTTGGTGAGAAAGTTTTTGGTTCCGTAAAGCATCCCTAGTTTTTGATGATTTTTCTTATGCTGTTTTGTATATGCGGGTCGAATTTAAGATTGTCAACCACTATCATCTCTAATAATTTGCTAAGAGAAATGACTTCAGTGGTTGTATTATCAAGTGAGAACTTTAATTTTTGTTTTTCCATGAAAGCAGGATTTGGGGAAAAGAAGCAGTAGTTGTTTTTTGGAGGGGGTCAAGCATGAGTTGTGAGTTGCAAAGCCATGTTTCAGTGACTGTTAAAGTTTTCTGAGTAATTTGTTTGGAGGCATGCTATGTTGTCAGATATGCAAATGAGCATGGCGTCATCCGCGTATTGTGTTAGTGAAGGCCCGATGTGTGGATGGTGTTGGTGCGAATGTTAGAGGAAAGTACCAAGGACAGAGTTTTGTGGCACATCAGTGGTGATTGGTGGGGGGGGGGGTATATTGAGAGGGTGGAGTATCATTTTTACTAGCTGTACATATTGGATAGGTAGCTTTCAAACTATAGAAGTGTGGGCTGAGAGAGACCTAATGAGTACATTTGACGTAGAAGTTTGCTGTGACAAACTGTGGCAAAGGCTTTAGGCAAGTCTAGAAGTAAGCAGGAGACTAGTTTGCCATTATCTCTTGCTTTGTTGACAGTATCTATGTAACTTAGAAGTGCAGTGTTAGTACTCTGGGAAGGATGGAAGCCATGTTATACGGGGGATAGGACTTTTTCCTGCAGGAGGTAGTTTTAGCAGTTGTTTTTGAATACAAAGTGTTTTGGAGAGGGGGGTAGGATTGTTTTAGGTCTAAATTTAGTAGTATCTGTAGAAGTTCCTCCTTAGTGCAGAGGGATAGTGTGTGACTTTTTCCAGAGAGAAGGAGTGTGGAATTCCTGGACTGACCTGTTTATAAGGATAGGCAGTGCTATTGGCTGCTGTTTTACTGAAGTAGAGCATGGTTTGAGTTTGTTTGAGTAGTTTTATTTAGGATGTGGGCACAGGTTTGAAGATGAAAATGGATGTGCTGATACGTGACTGACAGGGTTAGGATTAGATGTTGAGGAATTCTTGGTTAGAGATGCTGTACTATCAATGAAATAAGATTGAATTGTATTGCAGTTTTGAGTGGTGAGTTATTGGGAGAGGGGTTAGGATTGAATTTTTTTCCGGGATGCAAGATTTCTTTAATGACTATCCAGAGTTATTCTCATTCTGAAAGTTATTATAGTATAGTTTTTGTCTTATTTATTTGCTTTCTAGTATGATTGCAAAGTATTCTGAAGTTTTCAAGATGTTGTGGTGTTTTACGCTGTTACCATTCTTTTCATGCTTTTTCTGTATCCTGCTTAGCATTCTACTCTTTCTGGATAGCCAAGTTGCATTATTTGGTTTTAGCCTCTTCCTTCTAGGAGATGCAAGGCTGTTTAGAATATTCAGGAAAGTTTAATTGAATTCATTTACAGCATCATCTAAGGGGGAGGATTTTTTTGAATTTCCGGTTAATAGAGCATAAGGTAGTAATGAACATTTCTGGGTTAAACCTGGAAAGGGTGGGTGTTTTATAAACATGCCATTTAAGTGGATGTGTGAGATGTCTAGTTGTGTAGATTGGGAGATAATAACTGGGAGAACCTGACATTGTACATGTGATGGTGTTTTTTGGACGGGTCTGATACTAGGATCAAGTCTAATAGGGAATTTGATGTTTTGCTGTATGTAATCTGTGGGGCTGTTAATTAGTTGAGTGAAATTATGTGAGTTCTTGCTAGATGTAGGGGAGTTAGAGTAATTAATCTGTTGCCTGTTTTGATTAGAGCAGTGAAACTGCAGACTGCATTAAACATTATGTTTTTGAAACTCTGATTTTTTTTCTCTTTCATGTAATAAACATGCCGGATGTGGACGATACTTTGTATTGTGTATGATTCACTGAGAGAAATTGTTGTGGTGCCTAGATATTTTCAGATGACGTGTAGGATTGTACCTGCCACTTTGTAATGCAGTCTGAAATTTTTATCCAAGGTGGGTCCTGGGAACTACCACCCCATCAGTCTGACGAGACTAATCTGCAAGACCATGGAACGTATTATCATGGAACTTATAAACAAAGTCATTGGCAACCTTCAAACACCGAACCCCACCCAGTTTGGGTTCGTGAAGGGCCGATCTTGTCTCCTGAACCTGATTGACTTCTTCAAATCAGTCTCCTGAGCCGTGGATGAGGGTAAGGCGGTCCACACAGCCTATCTGGACCTCGCCAAGGCCTTTGACACCATCCCCCACTCTGGAATCATAGATAAACTTACTAAGCTGGGCATTAATCCCTATGTCACTCGATGGGTTGCCAACTGGCTTACTGACAGAACCCACACTGTAAAAGTAGCTGACTCCAAATCCAGCTCCAGACAAGTGACAAGTGGAATACCTCAGGGTTCAGTCCTGGGACCGCTCTTGTTCGGCATCTACTTCTCTGAAGTACAAGCCAACACTAAGGGACTCTGGCTAACAGAGTTCACAGATGACTGCAAACTGGGAGCCATTATTGAATCCCCAAATGATGTGGATACTCTACAAAAGGGCCTTACAGAAACAAATGCTTGGTGCCAGAGCCATGGGCTCAAGCTCAATGCCAAGAAAGGAATAGTTAGCCCCTTTGGGAAAAAGCATGTATCCGTGAATTACCACATAGGTGGCAGAACATTAAACACCGAAAGTGTGATAAGAGACTTAGGGACATAGGTGGACAGTGGTCTCACCTTCAATAACCACATTGCCACAACAGTCAGGAAATCCTTCTATGTGGCACACCTGATCACTAAGGGCTTTTCATCCAGAAAAAAGGAGGTCATTGTCCCACTGTACTCATCCTTCATTAGACCCATTATAGAATGCAATGCCCCATTTGGTATGTACCTCTCAAGACATCTGCAACAACTAGAAAGGCCGCAGAAATACCTCACTAAATGAATCACAGGCCTAAAGCAGATGCCCTATGCTGACCACCTTAAAAAACTCCAGCTATACTCTGTCACATATCGTCTACTCAGAGGCGATCTCTGCTTAACATACAAGGCCATGTCAAATCCAGAGCTGTTGGACATGCTACACTTAAAGAAATCCCAATCCCTCAGAGCCACATGCTCCAGGGATCTAAACCTTGTCATCACAATAAACAAAACATGCTGGAGGGATAAGTTCCTGACCCAGAGACTCCCCAGACTCTGGAATAGACTGTTCATACATGTCAAGCAGAGCACCTCTTTGTCTGTCTTCAAAAGGAACCTTAACGATTAGATGGGAGAAAGGAAATTCACCCTGGGGATCACATCAGTCACCCTGCTAGACAGGGGTCCAGGAAAGTAAATAGTGTGGGAAGAAATAGCCAGGGAATTGTTATGGCTAGCCTTGTATAGGCCCTAGGGCCAATAGCCTAGTACCAACCTATGAACCTTAAAACCAACTTGTCATATTTTTCTGGCATATTAAAGGCCCTCTGTAAATTAATCCTCCCTGCTTATAATCACCATCCATCTTTGGCATGTCTGCAAACAAATGTACTCTGTTAATTAGATTATGTTAATCTTGGCTGAGAACAGCATTGGCCCCACTGCTACCATTCTTTGTGACAGTGGAGCTGTTGTTGCAAAGTCATTTAAATCCTATACCCTTTAACACCTCCCGTCCTATCCTACTGCTCCACATAATGTTCATCATATTGATCACTGATACAGTAGAGAGCTATATACATTGTATCTTGCCAAGTCTATAACAGATGGACAGCTTCCAAAGCTTCTGGGCAGCTTTCTTACACCCAAACTGTCAGTCACCCCGAGCTGAGCTTACTAAAAAGACGCGTGGGTGCCAAGCCCTTCAGAGCTTTCATGCCAACAGAGAGAGGGAACCCGTACCCTGAAAGGACAGTGCTAGGAACAGCAAATTTTTTTTTCCACTCTCTGGCTTACAACACAGCAAAGAACAAGGGGGGGA
Source organism: Protopterus annectens (assembly GCF_019279795.1). Lineage (NCBI taxonomy): Eukaryota > Metazoa > Chordata > Ceratodontiformes > Protopteridae > Protopterus > Protopterus annectens. The sequence continues at coordinate 114,023,999 of NC_056730.1, forward strand.
GGGGGGAGCGGCTACTGCAGTAGTGATCATTTGAACATCTACTGTATGGTAAGTGTACTTACACAACTGTACTATTTTCATGAAACTAATTACTACTACTACTACATTTGCTACATTTGAGAGCTGGAAGGAATAGGGACAAGGAACACCTGGAGAACAGTTCTAGCAAAGCTTGATATTTACATAGAGGAGGAATCAAGCTTGTATTATCTTGTAAATGTATCCACGTACGACCATGTTGTTGCTTCTAAGACTACTTCTAGAATCCAGTCCTATCCAAAAAGCCATAGATGAAACCAAGGCCCTGCCTGGAATAGTTTTGTTTTGGTGAGTATGACAAAAGGTTATCATCTTAGACACCATTTGGAATTGATCAGTTTTGACACAGGTCGTCCCTTCTTACATTCACTTCTACTGTTTTCTGATCAAGAATTTCTTAACAGAGCCAAATGTAGTGGTAAATAAAGGCAAATGTTTAAATATTACTGTAATTTTCTTAAAGTTAACAGAAAAACAGGTTTTGCCTCAGCATTTGTTTTTTGGCAGTAAGAAGTATTAAACTCTAACTTGCAGCATTATTGATTGACTGTAATTCACAACAATTTACCAGAATGTCAGTAGTTTTCCAAGGGGCAGCTCAAAAATATGAGACAAAATCAGTGGTGTCCTACAAAGTCAGGAGCAGATGAGAGGTATGCTTCCAACCTCCTCTTTCTTACCTTTACTGTTTGCGGTTATACTTTACAGCTTTGCCGCAAGTCATATGGATGGCATCAGAGTTGTATTCCACTGGGTTACTGATTATTTTGTAGTAATGTAGTGACTAGCAGAGTGTAATCGCACTATATATAAATGTCACAGCAGCACACTCAAACTGGTATATAACTGTATAATATGTCAATTAACTGAAGTTATGAAAGCATCTGAACAAGTCTTGATCCGGAACTTAACTGAGTATTCTGTTCTCAAACATATATATTGTATTGCTTCTTGTTCAGTAATTTTTCTCTGGTAGCTGAATCCACCCCTTCAACCTTGATTCCCAAACCTTGTACCACTCGGACAGTATTTATTATTTCAGGTGCTTAACTGTAAGATGTTCTTCATACCACATTGCTGCAGTCCTAACACTTGGGTAGTCCGCTGTCCCAGTCGGCCCGAATACCAAAGTATAAGGCTGACGTCGGTCAAGGCGCATTAGTCTGACGTCAGGACGTCAGGGTACAAATGCGCATGACCGACGTCATTTCCTCTGTCTTTTTTGCCGCATGGTCCGATGCAGAAGCAGTTTTGCAAGTGCAGGTTGGCGTTCTGAAATTTTCCGAAGTCGGAGTTTCAGACCGAATCCAAGTTGGCTAAGTACCCCGTTGGGGAATATTTTGTTTTTTTCTTGCCTCAGTATTTTACCGGATGTCAGAAAAAGTGAATAACTGTATTTCTTGTGGGAAACAGATACCTCATAGGGATTACCATACCTTGTGTATACCTTGCTTAGGGCCTGAGCACGACGTTGTTGGCTGTCGCTCTTGTGCTAGATTTAACAAACGCACTATAAAGAGAAGATTAGATTGTGCCAGGTTAGTTTTTGGGAAGCGGTGTAATTATAAAATGCCGTCGGATGCTCCGGCGCCCGCTTAATCAAAAAGCGCAAGGACAAAACAGCAAAGCCTAGGCTGGAAGAACCGTCCGTACCGGACGTCGGTTCTTTAGAGGGCTCAGTGGACCCAGGGGTTCAGCCAGAAATTTCTTTGGAATCCCAGGGAGAGACTTTATTACTGCAAGATGTGACCTCTCAGGAGGTAGGCCAGGCGGAAGGGGCTTCTCAGGTAGCTGTTCTTCCCTCCCTTCCTAAGGTGGTTAGGCCCTCCCCTGCTGTTTCCAAGGCTTCTCCCAGGGGCAGGCCAGGTTTTGTTTCAGGTGTTACCCCTAGTTCTTCAGGGTCTGTACCTAAGAAGCATATACTTAAGATGGCAGAAGATTTGATTACAATGATTAGAGGTTCTATGCCCCCTCCTGATAAGAGGCCTAGGGTGGAACCTGAGCTTGGGAGTTTTGAGCAGTGTTCGGATGCTTCTGAGTCTTGACTGAAGACTTGCAGGAGTATTCCCCTTACTCTGATTCTGATGTAGATGATTCTACTCCTTCTGCTTCTCCTCCTGAGGATTTTTCTTTTTCAGAGACTCTTCATTCCATGAGGGAGCATTTTAAATGGGAAGGTCAGGATTTCTCTGATTCCAGGAAAAGGCTTAGGAATTTTTGTTTCTTCCCAGCATAGGCCTTTAGCTATACCTCCTGTTCTAGATGTGGTGGAGGATGTTTTTGCAGAGGCTTCTCTGAACCCTGACTCTTTGCCTCCTGCTCCAGTTAAACCGGATAGATATTATAGGGTGCCTGAAGCTCATAAGTATCTTTTTAAGAGTCCTAGGGCAGACCCAGAAACTGTTTCACAGGGGCCTAAAGGTGTTAAGGCTTCTGTTGTTAAAAATCCTGTTCCTCCAGATAAAGAGGCAAGGGCTTTGGATAGATGGGGAAAGAAAGTGTATACTTCTTCCACTTTGGCCATGAGAGCTTTAAATTGCCAGTTTCACATGTTGAAATACCAATATTATCTCCTTTCACAATTAAAGTCTAAGGTAGATGCTTTGGCGGAAGGTATTGAGTGTAAAGAGTTGCAGGATTTAGTTCATGTTTCTGAACAGGTGGGTAAGCATTCTTTGCAATGTGGTTTTGATGCTGTGCAGGCCTCTTCGAGGGTGGCTGCCACTGGTTCGGTTATTCGCAGGCACGCCTGGTTGAGGGATCAGAATTTAGCTGAGCATGTGAAAACAAGGATTTTAGATGCTCCTTTACAATCTGATGTGCTGTTTGGTTCGCCTGTGGAAGCAGTTCTAAAGAAAATGGAAGACAAGGCTAAGTCTATGCAGACTGTTAAAGATTTTTTGCAGGTTCAGCCTCCGAAATTTAGTAGAAATTGGCCTACCAAGGGGTGGACATATCCTGCTTATGATTCCCAGTCTAGGGGTAGGTCTAGACGTGGTAGAGGCAGAGCTCAAGGTTCTTTTAGGCCTAGAACAGGTTGTTCACCTGCTCAGTCTTCTGGTGAGGGCAGGGGTCAGTCCTTTCGTAAACAGACCCAATGACCTGCCTTTTCAGCTGCCAGAATCTTCTCGTCTGGCAGCACCTTTGGGGGGAAGGTTGGCACTTTTCAAAGAAAACTGGAGTTTAATTACCCAAGACAGATGGGTATTGGATATCATTCACCACGGTTACAGGTTTTATTTCCATACCTTGCCTCCTTTCAAAGGCATGCCAGACATTCCTCCTCAACAAAGGATAGAGGCTCACAAGCAAATTACTCTGTTGCTCCAAATAGGGGCCATTCAGCCGGTTCCTGTGCCAGAAAGGGGCCTGGGATTTTATTCTCGCCTGTTCCTAGTACCAAAAAAGGGGAACACGTGGAGACCAATTTTGGATCTGTCTATCCTCAACACTTATCTGGACATTCCCAAGTTCAAAATGTTGACGTTACAACAGCTTTTACCTCTGCTGGGCAAAGATCACTGGATGGTAACTTTGGATCTCAAGGAAGCTTACCTTCATGTTCCTATCAGACTAATTTGCAGGAAGTATCTGCGTTTTCGAGCTGGGAATTCTCATTATCAGTTCTCTGCATTGCCCTTTGGCTTATCTACTGCCCAGAGTATTCACAAAGGTTCTGGCTCCAGTGATAGCTTTCTTCAGGCTAAAAGGAATACAAATCTATCCTTATTTGGACGATTGCCTGATTCTGGCTCAAGGAAGGGACGTGCTTCTTCAGCATTTGAAATATGTGATAGCAGTGCTAAGATGCCTAGGGTATTCTGTGAACGAAATAAAGTCCAGTCTAGTACCCTCTCAAGACATGTGCTTTCTGGGTGTGAGACTGAATACAGCAACCCAGATGGCCTTTTTAACTTCGGACAAACAAAAGAATCTTTCTCTCTACTTCCATCAACTATCTCATCAGTCCGGGCTGACTGCAAGGACAGTCCTTCAAGCCTTAGGGTTCATGGCATCTTGTATTCTGGTACTTCCCAATGCCAAACTGCATATGAGGAAGCTACAATGGTATCTCAAAAATGTATGGACACAGCACTGCCAGGATTTGGACACTGTCATTCAAATAATACCTTGCATTCAAAAGGAATTTTTGTGGTGGGCTCAGGAATGTCACCTAAACAAGGGACTCTCTGTGACCCGGCCAGAGGCGAGTCAGATTCTAACGACAGATGCCTCAGACACAGCTTGGGGAGCTCATCTAAATGGAAAGTGGATACAAGACAAGTGGCCTGCCAGACTGCAGCATCTACATATCAACATGAAGGAGATGTTAGCAGTCCAGTTTGCATTACTGGCTTTCAAGGATTTACTTCTTCCGGGGCAGGTGTTGATTCTAACAGACAACACAACTGTCATGTGGTACATCAACAAACAAGGGGGAACACATTCTTATCCTCTATGCAGGCAAGCAATGATTTTGTGGGAGACTGCGTTAAGCTTGCAACTGAATCTTCAAGCAAGGTTTCTGCCAGGAGCACAGAACTCCTTAGCAGATGTGTTAAGCAGGCAAATCATGGATCCCCACAGTGGAAACTGGATCTTCATGTATTTCAAACATTGACAGTGTCATGGGGAACTCCAGACATAGATCTGTTCGCTTCTCCACTAAACCACCAGCTGCCAAAGTTTTGCACGAAAAGGTTTCATCACACAGCCTGGAAAGTGGATGCTCTTTCTTTCAGTTGGAAAAATCTTCATGTGTATGCCTTTCCACCTCTGCCTCTCCTCCCAAAGGTACTCCTAAAGGTCAGACAAGACAAGCCAAGGATGATTTTAATAGCTCCAGATTGGCCTCGGCAGCACTGGTACCCATTGCTGAGGAGTCTGGTAAGGAAGCCTCCATGGCCCTTACCTTTGATTCCACACCTATTGTCTCAGAAGGACGGGCATCTACTCAATGTCAAGCTTCACTCTTTCATCTAACAGCCTGGCATATTCTGTTTTGAACCATAGCAGGTCTCAGCTTCCTCAACAAGTTTTGAATGTGATTATGGAAGCCAGAAGACCTAGTACAAGGAAAGTGTACGCAGGAAAATGGAAGAGATTTTTAGTTTGGTGTGCAGCAAAGGATTTGGATGTTTCTGAGCCAAATTTGAGTGTGGCTCTTCAATATCTTACTGAGTTATTGGACAAAGGTTTGTCTTTCTCTTCCATTAAGATTCATGCTGCAGCAATTTCAGCTCACTATGATTGTGACCCACCATTGTTTTCTCATCCTTTGTTCAAGCAATTTCTTAGAGGGGCAAAGAATATAAGACCCCCACGTAGAGCTCCTACTCCTGCTTGGGACCTCAATTTTGTGTTGGAGAAACTTACTCTACAACCTTTTGAGCTTGCGGCTACTGCTGAGTTGAAATACTTGTCATGGAAGACTGCGTTTTTGTTGGCCATTACTTCTGCAAGAAGGGTTGCTGAATTGCAGGCCCTTATGGCGGTTGAGCCTTTTTGATTTTCCATAAGGATAGGGTATCATTACGTACTAATCCTTCCTTTATGCCTAAGGTGGTTTCTAGTGTGGCTTTAAACCAAACTATTCATTTGCCTACTTTTATGCAGATCCCCAAAATAAGGGGAAAAGATTTTGCACACTTTAGATGTACACAGGCAGTTGCGTTATTATTTAAGCAGGACTAAGGATTTTAGGCAGTCTCAGCAGTTGTTTGTTTCTTTTGCTTTGAGTTCTCAGGGCAAGCCTGTGTCAAAACAAACTATTTCTAAGTGGATTGGGTTTTGCATTGCATTTTGTTATTCCCATCATGGCAAGGAGATTCCAGCTGGGATTAGGCCTCATTCCACTAGGGCTACTGCCACTTCAACAGCATTTCTAAGGGGTGGCAACTAAGGATATTTTGGAGGCAGCTACTTGGAGTTCAGTGCATACTTTCTCTAAGCATTACCACCTTCCTCTCTACTCTAAATCTAGGGCTGGTTTTGCCACAGCTATTTTGCAGGGCATGTTGACAGCTCCTGCTTCTTTATGATTTGCCACCCTCCCTTACCTCTGCTTTGGGATTCTACCCAAGTGTTAGGACTGCAGCAATGTGGTATGAAGAACATAGTACAGTTTTGTACCTACCATAAATGTAGATGTTCGAAGATCCACATTGCTGCAGTCCAATTTACCCTCCCTCCTTCCCCTCTGTGTTTAGGGGTGGTTGTGTGGGTAGGATTGTACCTTTCTGACTTTGTATATATATTGTACATATATTTGGTACAGGGGTGTTGTTGTTTTTTGGTTTGGCCTTATCTTTTTAGGGTCTTCTGACATCTGGGGCAAGAAAAGACTGAGGAAATGACGTCGGTCATGCGCATTTGTACCCTGACGTCCTGACGTCAGACTAATGCGCCTTGACCGACGTCAGCCTTATACTTTGGTATTCGGGCCGACTGGGACAGCGGACTACCCAAGTGTTAGGACTGCAGCAATGTGGATCTTCGAACATCTACATTTATGGTAGGTACAAAACTGTACTTTCTCCGTCTCTGCAAAGTCTTCACATTCCATTGAGAAAGCACATAACAATGTCCTTCCGTATCACTGTTGCAGTATTCATTACATTAGGGATCTGCTGCCAAGGGCAGCCCAACATCCAGCCAGTATACCAAAGCCTTTAGGTTGTTTTAAGGTGCGCCATACATCACACGTATGCTCCTTGCAGTAGCGTAGGGCATAAAGTTTATGTCCAGACATACAATCCTCAGAACTTCTTTGCCACCAGTCCGAATCCCATTCTTTGATCGTCAGTCTGAGCATCCATTCCATTGCTGCAGGTAAATGCCCCGTTGGAGTTCTTTTTTACTTATCCTTTTTTTCTTTATTGTTGCTTGTGGGGTTTTATGTCATCCAAGAAGGATAAATGCCAGTGTGGGAAACAGATTCCCCATAAAGACTGCCATGACCAATGTCTGTACTGCTTAGGGGTCTCTCATGACCATACTTCCTATTCCATTTGTCAGGCTTTAGTAGACTGTCTTCTTTGCCACTCTGTCTTGAGAGTCACTGTCTTAAGCTTCTTGCAAAAGTCCGTGGGACAGCCATCAATGAAGAAGGCCAAGATGCCTAAGCCAGAATTTTCCACTGTTCGGCCTCTGCTGGACGTGTCTCCCAAGGTGAGTGAATGCCCGGAGGTTCGCCCGGCTTTATTGTTGAATTCCTCTGCCACAACCAGGTTGGAGGCTGGCAGGGATCCAACTTTTAAGTACATCCGAGGAGGCTTTGCAGATGTCCATTTTGGAAGCTCAAGGGGAAACACGGTTGATTATTTCCAAGGGCGTAGGGGTGTTCCTCAGATTTTAGTCAGAGAAGTCATCCCTACTACCATTATTGTATGCTGTCCTGCTGGGTCAGAGGCTTTCAGATTTTGTAAGGCAGAGGTCCCATTTAAGAAAAAGCAAAAGACTAAGCATATTTCTCCAACTCCTAAGGAGCCACAGAGTGAATAGCAGACCCTCACTCAGAGTTTGTTTACTGCTTTGATGGCATTGAAACCTTCTTGGGGAGTTTCTGTTTTATCTCCATCCCACCCTGACCCCAACGCACCCACACCTTAATGACCCATGGAACAGGATTTCTCTGAGGAGGAGTTGGATTTGGATGAGGCATCTCTTGCTTACTCTTTTCATATTCCTTCTCCTTTGGAATATGGGTCAGAGGAAGAGGAATCTACCAGTCCTGATACTCCCTTTGAAGAGATTACTTTTGAGGATACAATCTTCAGGATGATGGAGTTTTTTAAACGGGATTGTGCTCAGGTGACTGAGGTACATAAGATACTATGAGTTGCTGCAGATGGACTGTCCTAAATCTTCTGCTTTTCCTCTTGTTTTGGCTGCCTTGTTGGATGCATTTTCCGATCCTTGTAAGGCTGCAGACTCTCAGCCTCCTGTTCCCAAGAAACCTGATAGATTCGGGTCTGTATTGCATAATCAAAAGAGCTAAATATCGAATCTACTTACGTCGACACATAAACAGCGAACCGTATAAAAAGCGAACAACATTAACAGTGAAAAACATAACATCAAAAAAGCATAGTTGGCCAAAGCACGTACATTAGTGACGTAATACACCATCTATAGCAGGACACACCTACACTAATTATTGACAATAACTGTACTTGATATTCACATCATACGTTACATTTTTACAAAGGAACCCTGTATAAAATAATCTGTATTTATATATAGTAAAGACACGTAGTAAACTTTTACAACACACTTATTACCGGAAGTGATAAAAGCAGGAGTGATGCGGAAGAAAAATTTCTGTATGGCAATCCATATCCTTAACAATGGCTACATATACGCTGACAGCTCCTGGTGTGATAGGTAATAGTTACCTCACAGTAAAATCTCAAAAAAACAAGGACATGTTGGTAGTGGATGGTTACTTATATAATCTAGAAAAGGTGATGAAATTTAGGAAATACTGGTGCTGCTTGCGTGCTGTAGCTATGTTATTGAAAGTGTAATGTACTTTGTATGCAAGTCATAGTTACATGGAACGACTACACTTTATATTGATTGCTTACATGCCACTGCACGGGTTTAGTATGTTACACTTATTCACGCTTTTCTGTAATGTTATTATTTTAGTTATTTCCGTTTGTGTCAAGAGTTGTATAACATTCATGGGTGAAATCACAATATAAGGAAGGGTAGTGTGTTTTATTTCACTTTAGGAACGTTATTATTCACCTGCGATGTGAGGTATATTTACGTTGTGTATATCACACCAGGTTGATGCTGTTGGACAAACGAAATTTTTCGATGTTTTCAGTTTCACTATTTATAATGTTCGCTATAATTAGCGGTCGATGTATATGTGTCGACGTAAGTAGATTCGATATTTAGCTCTGTCGCTGATGCAATATAGACCCGATAGATTCTGTAGGATGCCTAAGGACTGTAAATTTTTGTACAAGTGTCCTGCTAACCCCTTGGTAGTGTCTGTAGCTTCTGACAAGCCGTCTCAATTGCCTTAGTCTCCCAAGTTACTGCCGTCTGATGAAGATAACAGAACCATAGAAATGCTAAGCAAGAAGGTTTACACCTCTGCTACCTTGGCTTTTAGGGCTGCTAATTATCAGACCCATATGTCTAGGTATTTGTTGGCTGTCTTATCCCAGACTTGTGTTATTTCTGATATTCCAGACTCCGAGGGTAAAACTTCTGTTTTTTCCCTGTTAGGGACTTCCTCCCAAGTGGCTCATCATTCCATCAAGTGTAGTTATGATGCAGCAGATGCTTCCTCTAGGGCTGCTCTTTTTTGCGTCATTGATAGGTTCATACTAGGCTATCTGCCCTAGGCCATTTATAAGCCTAGCCAGAATGTGTTTGGCTTTCGCCACCCATTTTAAATTTATTTTGCTATGCCCTTTTTCGAGGTTAGTATACTGTGCCTCTGTCTAACAGTGACACAGAAGTGATACCCGGGGTAAACCTACGATCTCCCATCCACTCATCAAGATTCCTCTTGAAGAGAGTCAATGAGGGACTCTGCCTAACCTGGACTGGGATTTTATTCCAGAGTGAAGGGCGCCTCTGGGTTATGAATCTGCCCCTCCAGCATGTCCTATTTATTTCAGTGCTGAGGTTCAAGTCTCTCGAGCACGTAGCTCGATGGGATTTGGATTTTCTGAGGTGCAGCATGTCCATTAATTCGGGTTGGACATGGCTTTATCGTCAGGCACAGATCGCCTCTGAACAGGTGGTATGCCACTGAGTAGAGCTGGAGTTTCTTTAACCGGGCAGCATATGGCATCTGTTTGAGCCCTTTGATCCTCTTGGTGAGGTACTTTTGGGGTCTTTCCAGTTGCTGCAGGTGTCTGGTAAGGTACATCCCAAAAGGGCATTGTACTCAATTGTGGGCCTGATGAGGGATGAGTAAAGAGGCACGATGACCTCCCTGATCTAGATGTGAATCCCTTCATGATTAGGTGGGCTATATAAAATGTTTTTCTAACCACTTTGGCCACGTGGTTGTCAAATGAGAGATTGCTATCAACTTGGGTCCCCAGGTCCCTAATTACTTCTTCTGTACTTAATGGATTACCTCCTATGTGGTAATTTGTGGGCACTGTTTTTGCCAAAGGGATGACTATACACTTTTGGCATTTAGCTTGAGGCCATGGCTCTGGCACCAGTTGTCTGTTTCTATGAGGCCCTTTTGGAGGATGCTTGTGTCGGTTGGAGAGTCGATTATGGCGCCCAGTTTGCAGTCATCTGCGAACTTGGTCAGCCACAGTCCTTCCGTGTTGGCCTGTACCTCCGACAAATATATACCGAACAAGAGAGGTCCCAGGACTGAGCCTTGTGGGACACCACTTGTAACTGGTTTGGAGTCTGACATGGCTCCAGCAATTCTAACCATGTGGGTTCTGTCCTTGAGCCAGTTTGCAATCCATCTAGTGACATAGGGGTTTATATTTAAGCTGGTGAGCTTATCTATAATGCCAGTGGGGTATTGTATCGAAGGCTTTTGCGAGGTCCAGGTAGGCTGTGTGGACCACCTTCCCTCGTCAATGGCCTTGGTGACTGTTTCAAAGAAATCAACCAGGTTTAAGAGGCAGGATCTGCCCTTAACAAAGCCGAACTGGGTAGGATCCAGTGTCTGTAGGTCCCCAATATCTTTATTTATAAGGTCTATGATGATCCTTTCCATAGCTTTGCAGACCAAGCTAGTCAGGCTTATGGGGCGATAGTTTCCAGGATCCGTTGAGGCACCACCTTTATGGAGAGGGACCACTGTTGCTGTACGCCACTCTTTGGGCACATATCCTGTAGTAAGGCTGAGATTGAACAGTAGTTTTATGTTTGGGTTTAACTCTTCTTGGAGTTCATGTAGGGCCAGCCGGGACACCGTCTGGTCCCATTGAAGCTGTGTTTTTGCTTTGGAGGCGGCTCTTACCTGAGCATCTGAGATGTCAGGGGCAGCACTCTGCTGGGATAGATATTTGCCCTTTTGGTGGGGAGTTTGCGCTGAACCTGTTAGCTAGGATGTTGGCAATGTCTGTGGGTTCAGTGTATTTTTGTCATTTTGGACTAATTCTGAGCATATCTGGGAATTACCACCCAGGTTCCTAACATAACTAAAGAAAGCCTTGTAATTATCCTTAGTGTCCTGTGCAATTTTTCTCTCGAAGCTGGCCTTAGACAATTTTATGAGTGCCCGTAGTTTTTTGCTAATACTGATCAGTGATGCCTTCCCTTTTTGGGATTTTGCTCTATCATTTAGTAGCTTCCTCCTTCTATTGTATAGTTTGTTTATGGCTGGGGTCCACCAGACAGGACGTCTGCCTGTGGAGGATTGGGTCTTGGTTTTATTTGGGATTGCATGATCCATGCATTCCTGAAGGTGTTCATAGAATGCGTTTATAAAGGATTCTGCGGTCTGGGCCGTATTTTCCACAGGCCCGGGGCTTTGAAGGATTCCACCTCGGTTTTGAGGAGTGTGAAATTTGCTTTAGAGAAGTTTTTCACTGTGGTTTTCTGGGCAGGCGCTGGGGTCGGGATGTGAATATCCAGTGAGATTAGTTTATGGTCTGATCTTACCAGTGAGGGATACACTTCTGGTCTGGAGCATAGAGTCCCCATGTTGGTGATGATCAGGTCCAGTATGTGTTCCCCTCTTGTGGGAGTGGTAACAAGTTGTTCCATAGCATTTGAGTTTATAAATTCTAGGAACCTTTGGGCTAGGGTGTTGGAGCTAGAGTAATGCTCCCAGTCTATGTTTGGGTAGTTGAAGTCGCCCAATATAATGGTGTTTGGAGAGACCTTCATATTTTCCAGTGTTCTCAGAAAGGCCGAGTGGGGTTCCTGGGTTTGGGAGGGTGGTCTGTAGCAGGCTATAAACTGGAAGGCAGTTTTATCCACTGTTAGTTGCACATGGATAGTCTCTGATGCTTCGTGCTTTGCCACCAACCTGGAGGTGTGGGTATCTTTGATGAATATCGATACTCCGCCTCCTTTTGTGGTTCGGTCCAAGTTTTGGGGCTGAAAAGCATGGTATGAGGTATAACCTGGTAGTGCTGGGGTGCTCTCGGGAGCCCTGAACCAGGTTTCTGTTACTGCACAGATATCGATGTTCTCCATGCTATGGAGAGTTTCGAGTGCGTGCATCTTGAGGTTTAGACTTCTGGCGTTGAGTAGCATTACTCTTAGTTTCTTATCCCTTGTGATACCTATGGAGGTGGGTTTGTCTTTTGAGCCTTGCCTAAAAAGGCACTATGGGGGTAGCAAGAGCCTTTGCCAATATCCGAAAGCCCAGGGGTGACAGGTGCAAGCCATCCCTAGCAAAGCATCGTGGCTTGTCGAGCATATCATCCCAAGCTGACAGGCATTGGATCCCCTTTGAATGACACCAGTACTTAAGCCATTTGTTGAAATTGATCATCTTGTCTTCATATTGTGGCATCATTCTTGGTGAGGGTAAGATGCTACTCAAGGTCAGGGTCATACCGGCCTGGGCTACATGCTCAGAGAGCTCCTTTATGTCTCTTTTCATGTAGTCCAGGGAGGTACGTCTCAGGTCATTCACATCAGGCATGGACAATGACTGAGTCATATTTGTACTTGCCTTGGAGTGACCCGAGTGCTTGTGTTATGTGGCGGATCCTAGCGCCCGACAGGCTGCTCACCGTGACCCTCTCCTTGTTCAGCCTGGTGAGCGGGACGTCAGTGTGCCTGACGATAGAGTCACCTATTACAAGTGTATCAGGTGTGTTGTTTAGTCTTAAGGGCTGTGACTGTTCGGCACACTGGCTTTGTGAGATATGTGTTGCAAGTGTTTTGTTTTGGGGTAGCGGTTGCTTAGGTGTCTGCTTTGGAGGTCTCTGCTGCTTAGGCAGATCTTTATTTAGAGCCTCCGAGTATGTTTTTGTGTGATTATGTGTTTGGTTTGCTGTCGTGGTAGGTCTATGTGAGACTGGAATTGTAGTGAGTGTGGTTTCCTTCTCCTCCTGACTGGTTATGCCAGTACTGAGTTGAGAGAGCTTAGCCTCCAGTTTGGCTATATGGTTGCATCTCTCACATGTGTTGGAATTTGTTGGGAGGAGGAGAGGGTTGTCTGTGTACATGAGGCAGTTGTAACATTGCCTCAAGATTCCCAGATTCACCAGCTGGACCAGAGAGGAGATTGACAACTGACCTTTGGACATGCTAGAATAATATTGGGAATTCCTTAATAATTGAAAACAAGGGCCAGTGGAGAGTGAGGGTGTAGTGCTTTTAATTTTTAGTGCTGACTTATATAATTGCTTTAGCGAGCAAGTGCCAGGTAACTTAAGTGCAATATGCTACAGGTAACTTAAATGCAAAAATGACAAACAGTAACTTTCTTTCAAGTGAAACAAGGAAATAAGTACAGTAAGCAATGCAGATATCACTAGTGATCCACAGAAGCTGAGAAGCGTATTAGGTGGAATTAGCGTTCAGGAAATAACAAGCAAACAAACAACAAGCATATAAACAAAGCTATATTCAGCAGGCCTGGATCTAGTCTATGCTACAGCAAACAAGGTGTACCAATTTCAGTAAGATACAGTTCAAATATTCAGGCACTATAAACCTTTAACCAGAAATTCCCAGCTCAGAAGGGCAGAGTCCAGCCTCTTCTCCCACAAGAGTGCAGACCATGAACCTTCTTAATGTAAAATAACTGGCCTGAAGCCCAAGTGCTTAAACCAGAACTAATACACTTTTAGAATAACAGACACTGGGCTCTCAGTCAGCAGTTCCCAACTTAGAAGGATGAAAGCTACCTGTCCTGCCACCACAGTGCATGCCACAAACCTTCCTAATGTAAAACAACTGGGCTGAAACCTAAGTGCTTAATCCAAAAGACTTAGAATGATAGCTACACTTTAATCAAGTTACTACCAAGCAGTAATAAATACAGTTGAATACTTTAGAGAATGCCTGGATTAGTGCTCAAGTTACACAAACAAAGCTAGACCCAGCAGGCCCGAATCCAGTCTATGCCACAGCAAACAAGGCGCACCAACTTCATTAAGAAGCAGTTCAGATATGCATGCACTATAAGCCTTTAACCAGAAATTCCCAGCTCAGAAGGGCAGAGTCCAGCCTCTCCTCCCACAAGAGTGCAGACCACGAACCCTCTTAATGTAAAATAACTGGCCTGAAAGCCCAAGTGCTTAAACCAGAATTAATACACTTTTAGAATAACAGACACTGAGCCCTCAATCAGCAGTTCCCAACCTAGAAGGATGTAAGCTACCTGTTCTGCCACTACAGTGCAGACCACAAACCCTCTCAGTGCAAAACAACTGGTCCGAAGCCCAAGTGTTTAAACCAAAAGGCTTAGAATGAGTTACACCATGCAGTAATAAATACAATTGAGTACTTTTAAGATGATGCAAAAGTAAAATAAAGTAGGTAGAAACACAAGTACAGTAAATAACTGTCCTGAAATCCCAAGTGCTTAAACCAGAATTAATACACTTTTAGATGAGGAGGTATTCTTGGCTTTGGCTTCAACCTTTGCTTTAGGATATTAAGGCTAAGTTGATGGATGCCCTTATTGATAATAAACATTTATTTGGAGAAGCTGCTGCTGGTATGTTTAAAGTCTCTTCAGGATAGGGGTAAGGCTTTACAGGAACTTAAACATGAGTTTTTTCTTGTGAGTAAATTTCAGAGAAACTACCCCGATAAGCCAGCCTTCACTCGCAGGCAATCTTGCTCTCCTCCTAAGGGCAAAAAGGGTGGCAAGTGGCCACCTCCTGCTAAGGCCACTTAGACTTCTCAAAAGTCTCTTTTTCCAGATAAACCAGGTGCTGTCTGACTGTCTTATTCTTCCCAGCCACTTTCCTCTTTCTCTTCCCCTTTCTCTCTCTCTCTCTCTCTCTCTCTTTTCCTGTTTGGCCACAGATTACTCCGGATTCCTGGGTCCTGTCCTTTATTCGTCAGGGGTATTTCATGGTTTGGAAATCTCTTCCCCCTTTTATGGGTATTCCTTAGCCCCCTCAGGAACAATTCTCCTTCTTTCCAGAGGTGCTTTCAGACCTTATGACTCCAGGTATTATTCAAAAGGTACTGGTGTCCCAAAGGGGGGAGGGAGTTTTACTCCAGGATGTTTCTAGCACCCAGAATAGAGGGTACTTGGAGAACAATTCCAGAACTCTGTCTCTCATCTGAACACTTTTCTGAAGATGCCCTCCTTTCAAATGTTGTCCTTTCAGACTTTGTTCCCTTTTTTGCCTCTTCAGACTTGTATAGTCTCTGGATCTCAGGGATGCTTATCTCCATATCCTGATCCATCCTCTCTCCAGAAAGTTTTTACATTTCTCTGTTGCTTCTTAGCATTTTCAGTTTTCTGCTTTGCCCTTTGGTATTTCTACTGGCACAAGGGTATTCACCAAATGCCTCGCTCCTGTGATTGCTTTTTGCAGGATTCAGGGAATCCAATCATTACCTTACTTGGACGACCTTCTGTTTCAGGCATCTTTTCCAGAGATCCTGTTGCAAAGTGTTCATTTTGCCATTTCCCTTCTGCAAAGCCCGGGGTTCACAATCAATTTCAAGAAGTCTTTTCTGACTCCTTCTCAGGACCATGTTTTTCTGGGGTGCAGGATTCAGCCAGTGCCAATGCTGGCATCTCTGCCTTTTCCCAAGGCCTTGACACTCATTTCCTTCTTTCAAACTTTTCTTCCTCTGGCCTCTTACAGCCAGGGAGTATCTGAGAGCTCTGGGATTTATGACATCCACCATCCCTACTTCCTCTAGCCAAACTCCACATGAGAAAGTTTCAGTGGTTTCTGAAGTCAATTTGGCTTCAACATGTGCATCACCTAAAATTTGTAGTTCCTCTTCTACCTTGTCTCAGGAACTTCACTGGTGGATCCAGCAGTTGTCTCTAAACCCAGGGCTCCTTTTTCATCTCACTTTTCCCTCTCAGGAGCTGTTCACATACACTTCAGATGTGGGATGTGGAGCAGCTTTTGGCTCCCTGAAGGTGCAGGGGGTGTGGTCGCATCTTCAACAGAAATAGCACATCAGTGTCAGAGATGAGACCTCTTCTGCTGGCGCTTCAAGCTTTTCATCCTCTCTTCTCCCCAGGACCTCTGAATGCATTTCAGACAATACCATGGCGGGGGTGGGCGGACAACAGCTTTTCTTCTTTTCCACTTGGCACTCGTGGTGTAGATCTTGCTGCCCAGTATCAAGTGACTCTTCAGGCACTTTACATTCCCTCCGGTCAAAACTTTGTGGCAGACTGTCTGAACAGGTCCTTAACTCAATCCCACGAATGGATGCTTCCCAGGGATGTATTTCTGGACATTGTCCATCAGTGGGATACTCCTCAAATAGATCTATTTGCCTCCCCTGTGAATAGACAACTTGACAACTTTCTCTATTTTGTGCCAGAGTCCTAGGTACTCTGGTATGGAAAGTCTTCTTGGAAGGGGATGCTTCTGTATGCTTTCCCTTCTGTTCCCCTCATTCCAAACGTCCTGTTCAAAATCCAACAGGACGCTCTCAAAATCCTATTGGTGACTCCCTTTAAGCCAAGACAGCATTGGTTCCCTCTTCTTCTGCATTTAGCCAAGGGCAGTCATCACAGATTACCTCGCAGAGTGGACCTACTCACACAAGACTAGGGATTTTTCATCAGTTACCACATGTTCATTCTTCAACTGACACTGATTCCACGTAGACATCTTTTTTCTGAGGACGGGCTTAGAGTCCTGCAGGATGTCAGGAAACCCAACACTAGGAAATCATACTTATCCAAATGAAAAAGGTTTTCTGTTTGGTATCTTTCTCATAACCTGGATCTACTTTATGTGGATAATCCTTTGGTTCTCTCTTATTTGTGCGAATTGCTCGATGCTGGGTTGGCTTATTCTTCTGTTAAGGCCCACTTGTCAGCTATCTCTGCTTGTCTGCCTTTATCTCCCACTTTAGCTTCTAGATTTGAGGCTAAACAATTCCTAAAAGGCATTTTCATATTAGGCCTCCCAGAAAGCCTGTTTATCCTCCTTGGGATCTTATTTTTTTTTTTTTGGAAAAATTGACTAGGGTTACTTTTGAGGCTGCAGTTTCAGTTTCCTTGCAAAATTGCTCTTGGAAGACTGTTCTTTTATTAGCCCTTACTTCTGCCGGACAGATGTATGAGCTTAAAGTCCTTATGGCTTGTCCTCCTTTTTTAGCGTTTGATAAGGACAGGGTGTCCTTCCGTACTAATCCTTCCTTTATGCCTAAGGTGGTGAATGAGTTGTCCATTAATCATTCTCTATTCATTTGCCCACTTTTTTTCCCTTCTCCACAGTCTGCCATTGAGAAGGTGCTGCACACGCTGGATATGCATAGACAACTCGCATTTTATTTGGATAAGACTATTAGGAAAGCTGATCAGCTTTTTGTTTCCTTTCATCCCAGGTCCTTGGGATTAGCTGTATCCAAGCATACGGTTTCTTCTTGGATCTCAAAATCTATTTCTTTTTATTGTTCTTTTTATGGTAAGAGCCTTCCTTATTCTGTTAAGGCTCATTCTGCTAGGGATGTGGCTTCTTCTGGTGCTTTTTTTTAAGGGTTTGAATACTAACTTTTCTTGAGGCAGTGACCTGGACTTCTGTGCATATGTTTACCAAGCACTACAAGTTGGATGGATTCCCCAGGGCTAGAGGTGGGTTTGCTAGGACCATCCTTCATGGGTCTGTAGAGGGCTCTGCTTATCGTTCCTCCTTCCAAGTTTCTCCCAGGTCTTTACCACTCTCCCTAATGTAATATATGGAAGGATATAGTGCAGTTGTGTAAAATTTTATCATAATGGTAGATGTCCTTCTCTTCACTGTTAGTGTATTCACTCCCTCCAACCTCTGGTCCATTTCTCTTTTGGATGTACTGTTTA
Organism: Protopterus annectens; assembly: GCF_019279795.1. Taxonomy (NCBI): domain Eukaryota; kingdom Metazoa; phylum Chordata; order Ceratodontiformes; family Protopteridae; genus Protopterus; species Protopterus annectens. Next base: position 114,041,967 of record NC_056730.1, read on the forward strand.
ACCTTTGTTTTCCTTGAACTGGCATTCCTACTGGGGAGCTTACATGTCACGTACTGCGTACCTTAAAGCAACCTAAAGGCTTTATTATACTGGCCCGGTGTTGGGCTGCCCTTGGCAGGGGATCCCTAATGGAATGAATGCTGCAACAACGAAGCAAAGGCCATCTACTATTATGGTAAGATTTTACACAACTGTACTTTCTCTTGAGAAAGTCCGTGATTCTCCCTTGAGAGCTGTTATTCCTGCAAATCTCATGCTTAGCCTGTGGGTTATCTTAAACGTTCTTTTCTACCAAACTGCTTTAACAGAAACCGTATGTATAAAATGAAGACACAGGCCTGACTTATATTTTAAGTCCTATGTACAGTTTATTCTAGCTTATGTCTAACAACTATTTTTAAATGAAGAGCCTCAATTTCACAAGAAGGTAAGTGTGTATGCAGTTACTAGGCTTGTAGTCTAGGGGACCTTTGAGGATCCTTGCCCATATTCCCAGTTACCCTAAGCACTGTGTAGTTAAGTGACTTGCTGAAGGTCATACAGTAGGCAAATGAGGGAGGGTATTAGTTTCAAAACTTCAATTATATGTATGATGTTCGAAGTTTTGAAACTTTGATATATATATATATATATATATATATATATATATATATATATATATACTTGTATGTATATACTTTTATATACGTGTGTGTGTGTGTGTGTGTATATGTGTGTGTATATATATATATATATATATATATATATATATATATATATATATATATATACACACACACATATATATGTGTGTGTGTGTGTATATATATATATATATATATATATATATATGTATATACTTGCATTATATATATATGTATATATATATATATATATATATATATATATATATATATATATATACATCAGCATTTTGGAGTTAAAAGCAGTTCTTATGTTGCAGGCACCTCAGGGCCATCTACCAAAGTATGTGATTGCCATACATTCAGGTTTGATACATCAACAGAAAAGATGGAATCCGATCATGAGGAGCCTCACTGGTCTCTCAACAAAACAGTGGCAACAGAGATCTTCAGCCACTGGGTCCAACCTTGCTGCAACCTTTTTGCTTCTTAAAACTACAAATGCAGAAGTTATTTTGCCCTCATCCCTCCACAGGGTCCGAGAGATGCTGTAGTCGAGCTTTGGCCCCAGGTCTCCTTTATGCTTTTCCTCCTGTTTCACTTATCACAAGGTTCATTCAAAAAGCAATGGAGTACAAGACCTGGGTAATCCTTGTTGCCTGCTTCTGGCCTCAGCAGGTATGGTTCCCCTTTCTTTGTCTCACCTAGTTTACCCATCATGAATGCTAGATCCATTTGTGGATATCCTGTCAAACACCTCCGGTCTGCCTTTACCGAACCTAAAGACCCTAAAACTAGTGGCATGGTTTCTCCAGTTCTAGAAATTGCCAGAGATACCAGGATTTCCTCTCCAGTAGTACGAGTCATATCTTTCCCACAAGGGAATTCTACAAAAAAGACTTACAAGGGCAAATGCTGCATATTGGCATCCTCCAATGGACTAGATCTCTTTTCAGCACCAATTCCAGAAAGTTTGAGTTTCTTTCGAAGATTTTTATGGCTGGGTCATTGTATTCAGCAGTTACAGGTGGAAACCATTCCAAACTTCCTCATAGGGTTCAACAACGCTTCCATTGCTCCCCTCAAAATTTCCAAGGCTTTTCTAAGATGTACCTTTTTATTCAGACCCCCAATTCATGATCCAGTCCCACCCTGAAATGTCACCATTTTGCTTCTACAGATAAGAATTTTTTTTCTTGGAAGACTATATTTCTGGTCACCATTACGTCTGCCAAATGTGTATTAGAACTTCAGGCACTCTCATTTATAGCCCCCTTTCTGGTCTTTCATAAAGATAGTGTCTTTAAGACCAAATCCTTCCTTTCACCCAAAAGTGGCTTCTGAAACAAATTTAAATCAACAAATTGATTTGCCAGTTTTCTTAATAATTAACAATTTTTCCAGTAAAGGAGAGCATGTGTTACATATATTAGATGTGATTATACCTCCACCATACCAAGAAATTCAGAAAATTGGATTGGTTATTCATATCCTTCTCCAAGAAAAAGTTGGGGTAATCAGTTTATAAAATAACTCACTCAGGATGGTTAGCAAATTGCATTTCCTTTGTCTGTGATTCAGTAGGCTTGCCTCTACAATCCAAGCCTAAAGCATATTCTACAAGAACAATGGCAACCTCAACAGCTTTTGCTAAACGAGTTCCTATAAGTGACGTGTGCAGCAGCAACTTGGTCCTCAACTCATACCTTTATGTATCACTACAGATTACATGTGCAGTCCAGGGCGCTCACATCCTTTAGCTCTGCCATATTCAGGAATCTCCATCCTTGAGTCCACCCAGATACCTGTCGTGTAGTTTGGGAAATCTGCCCTACATGTTGAATCAGATGAAAAAGACAACATCAGATAATGAAAGATGTTCTTCATTCCACATTGCTGCAGTCCTAACTATTGGGTAGTCCGCTGTCCAGTCGGCCCGAATACCAAAGTATATGGCTGACGTCGGTCACGGCGCATTAGACTGACGTCAGTACGTCAGGGTACTAATGCGCATGACCGACGTCATATCCTCAGTCTTTTTTGCCGCATGGTCCGATGCAGAAGCAATTTTGCGAGTGCAGGTTGGCGTTCTGAAAGTTTCTGAAGTCAGAGTTTCAGACCGAATCAAAGTTGGCTAAGTACCCGTTGGGAATATTTTGGTTTTCTTGCCTCAGTATTTAACGGATGTCAGAAAAGTGAATAACTGTATTTCTTGTGGGAAACAGATACCTCATAGGGATTACCATACTTTGTGTATACCTTGTTTAGGGCCTGAGCACGGCGTTGTTGGATGCCGCTCTTGTGCTAGATTTAACAAACGCACTATTAAGAGAAGGTTAGACTGTGCCAGGTTAGTGTTTGGGAAGCGTTGTAATTATAAAATGCCGTCGGATGCTCCGACGCCGGCTTCGGCTAAAAAGCGCAAGGACAAAGCAGCAAAGCCTAGAGTGGAAGAACCGACAGTCCCAGGCGTCGGTTCTTTAGAAACTCAGTGGAGCCGGAGGTTTTGCCAGGTGTTTCTTTGGAGTCTCAGGGAGAGACTTTACTGTTACAGGATGTATCCTCTCAGGAAGTAGGCCAGGCTGAGGGGGCTTCTCAGGTGGCTGTTCTTCCTTCTCTTCCTAAGGTGGTTAGGGCCTCCCCTTCTGTTTCCAAGGCTTCTTTGAGGGGCAGGCCAAGTTTTGCTTCAGTGGCGGTTTCTCCTAGTGCCCCAGGGTCTTTGCCTAAGAAACATATGCTTAAAATAGCAGAGGATTTGATTACTATGATAAGGGGTTCTATGCCCCTCCTGATAAGAGGCCTAGGGTGGAACCTGAGTTTGAGAGTTTTGAGCAATGCTCGAGGCTTCTGAGTCTTGACTGAAGACTTGCAGGAGTACCCTCCTTATTCTGATTCTGATGTGGATGATTCTACTCCTTCAGCTTCTCCTCCTGAGGATTTTTCATTTTCAGAGACTCTGCATTCCATGAGGGAGCATTTTAAAAAGATTTCTCTGATTCCAGGAAAAGGCTTAGGGAATTCTTGTTTTTACCCCAGCATAGGCCTTTAGCTATACCTCCTGTTTTGAATGTGGTGGAAGATGTTTTTGCAGAGGCTTCCCTGAATCCTGATTCTTTGCCTCCTGCCCCAGTTAAACCGGATAGGTATTATAGGGTGCCTGACGCTCATAAGTATCTTTTTAAGAGTCCTAGGGCAGACCCGGAAACTGTCTCTCAGGGGCCTAAAGGTGTGAAGGCCTCAGTTGTTAAAAATCCTGTCCCTCCTGATAAAGAGGCAAGGGCTTTGGATAGATGGGGAAAGAAAGTTTATACTTCTTCCACTTTAGCCATGAGGGCGTTGAATTGTCAGTTTCACATGTTAAAATATCAGAATTATCTTCTTTCACAGTTGAAATCTAAGGTGGATGCTCTGGCGGAAGGTATTGAGTGTAAAGAGTTGCAGGATTTAGTTCATGTGTCTGAACAAGTGGGTAAACATTCCTTGCAATGTGGTTTTGATGCTGTGCAGGCCTCCTCCAGGGTGGCTGCCACTGGTTCTGTTCTTCGTAGGCACGCCTGGTTGAGAGATCAGAACTTAGCTGAGCATGTTAAGACAAGGATTTTGGATGCTCCTTTACAGTCTGATGTGTTGTTTGGTTCGCCTGTGGAAGCAGTTTTAAAGAAAATGGAGGACAAGGCTAAGTCTATGCAAACTGTTAAGGATTTTTTTGCACGTGCAGCCTCCGAAGTTTAGTAGAAATTGGCCTGCTAAGGGATGGACTTATCCTGCTTATGATTCCCAGTCTAGGGGTAGGTCTAGACGTGGTAGGGGCAGAGCTCAAGGTTCTTTTAGGCCTAGGACAGGGAGTTCACCTGCTCAGACTTCTGGTGAGGGCAGGGGTCAGTCCTTTCGTAAGCAGACCCAATGACCTGCCTTTTCAGCTGCCAGTACCTTCTCGCCTGGCGGCACCTCTAGGGGGAAGACTGTCTCTTTTCAAAGAAAATTGGGATTTAATTACCCAAGACAAATGGGTTCTGGATATCATTCACCACGGTTACAAGTTTTATTTCCATACCTTGCCCCCTTTCAAAGGCATGCCAGACATTCCTCCTCTACAAAGAACAGAGGCTCGCAGACAAATTTCTCTGTTACTCCAAATAGGAGCCATTCAGTCAGTTCCTGTGCCAGAAAGGGGCCTAGGATTTTATTCTCGCCTGTTCCTAGTACCAAAGAAGGGGAACACGTGGAGACCAATTTTGGATTTATCTATCCTCAACACTTATCTGGACATTCCAAAGTTCAAAATGTTGACGTTACAACAGCTTTTACCTCTACTGGGCAAAGATCACTGGATGGTAACTTTAGATCTCAAGGAAGCTTACCTTCATGTGCCTATAAGACTAAGTTGCAGAAAGTATCTGCGCATGCGAGCTGGAAATTCTCATTATCAGTTCTCTGCATTGCCCTTTGGCTTATCTACTGTGCCCAGAGTATTCACAAAGGTTCTGGCTCCAGTGATAGCTTACTTCAGGCTAAAAGGAATTCAAATCTATCCTTACTTGGACGACTGCCTGATTCTGGCTCAAGAAAAGGAAGACCTTCTACAGCATTTGGAATATGTCATAGCAGTGCTAAGATGCCTAGGGTATTCTGTGAGCGAAATAAAGTCCAGTCTAGTACCCTCTCAAGACATGTGCTTTCTGGGTGTGAGACTGAATACAGCAGCCCAGATGGCCTTTCTAACCCCGGACAAACAAAAGAATCTTTCCAGTTACTTCCATCAATTATCTCTTCAGTCCGGGCTGACTGCAAGGACAGTCCTTCAAGCCTTAGGGTTCATGGCATCTTGTATTCTGGTGCTTCCCAATGCCAAACTGCATATGAGGAAGCTACAATGGTATCTCAAAATCTATGGACACAGCACTGCCAGGATTTGGACACTGTCATTCAAATAATACCTTGCATTCAAAAGGAATTTTGTGGTGGGCTCAGGAATGTCACCTAAACAAGGGACTCTCTGTGACCCGGCCAGAGGCAAGTCAGATTCTAACGACAGATGCCTCAGACATTGCTTGGGGAGCTCATCTAGATGGAAAGTGGATACAAGACAAGTGGCCTGCCAGACTACAGCATCTACATATCAACATGAAAGAGATGTTAGCAGTCCAGTTTGCATTAATGGCTTTCAAGGAGTTACTTCTTCCAGGGCAGGTGTTGATTCTAACAGACAACACAACTGTCATGTGGTACATCAACAAACAAGGGGAACACATTCTTACCCATTGTGCAGGCAAGCAATGATTTTATGGGAGACTGCGCTCAGCTTGCAACTAACTCTTCAGGCAAGGTTTCTGCCGGGAGCACAGAACTCCTTAGCAGATGTGTTAAGCAGACAAATCATGGATCCCCACAGTGGAAACTGGATCTTCATGTATTTCAAAATTGACAGTGTCATGGGGAACTCCAGACATAGATCTGTTCGCTTCTCCACTAAACCACCAGCTGCCAAAGTTTTGCACGAAGGATTTCATCACACAGCTTGGAAAGTGGATGCTCTTTCTTTCAGTTGGAAAAATCTTCATGTGTATGCTTTTCCACCTCTGCCTCTTCTCCCAAAGGTGCTTCTAAAGGTCAGACAAGACAAGCCAAGGATGATTTTAATAGCTCCAGATTGGCCTCGGCAGCACTGGTACCCATTACTGAGGAGTCTGGTAAGGAAGCCTCCATGTCCTTTACCCTTGATTCCACACCTATTGTCTCAGAGGGACGGTCATCTGCTCAATGTCAAGCTTCAAACTCTTCATCTAACAGCCTGGCATATTCTGTTTTGAAAGACAGCAGGTCTCAACTTCCTCAACAGGTTTTAAATGTGATTATGGAAGCCAGAAGACCTAGTACAAGGAAAGTGTATGCAGAAAAATGGAAGAGATTTTTATTTTGGACTGCAGCACAGAATTTGGAGATTTCGGAGCCTAATTTGAGTGTGGCTCTTCAATATCTTACTGAGTTATTGGACAAAGGTTTGTCTTTCTCTTCCATTAAGATTCATGCTGCAGCAATTTCATCTCACTATGATTGTGACCCACCATTGTTTTCACATCCTTTATTCAAGCAATTTCTTAGGGGCAAAGAATATAAGACCCCACGTAGAGCTCCTACTCCTGCTTGGGATCTCAATTTTGTGTTGGAGAAACTTACTCTACAACCTTTTGAGCCTGCAGCTACTGCTGACCTGAAATACTTGTCATGGAAGACTGCTTTTTTGTTGGCCATTACTTCTGCAAGAAGGGTTTCTGAGTTACAGGCCCTTATGGCGGTTGAGCCTTTTGATTTTTCATAAGGATAGGGTATCATTACGTACTAATCCTTCCTTTATGCCTAAGGTGGTTTCTAGTGTGGCTTTAAACCAAACTATTCATTTGCCTACTTTCTATGCAGATCCCCAAAATAAAGGGAAAAAGATTTTGCACACTTTAGATGTACACAGGCAATTGCGTTATTATTTAAGCAGGACTAAGGATTTTAGAAAGTCTCAGCAGTTGTTTGTTTCTTTTGCTTTGTGTTCGCAGGGCAAGCCTGTGTCAAAACAAACTATTTCTAGGTGGATTGGGTTTTGCATTGCATTTTGTTATTCCCATCATGGCAAAGAGATTCCAGCTGGGATTAGGCCTCATTCCACTAGGGCTACTGCCACTTCAACAGCATTTCTAAGGGGGGTGGCAACTAAGGATATTTTGGAGGCAGCTACTTGGAGTTCAGTGCATACTTTCTCTAAGCATTACCACCTTCCTCTCTACTCTAAGTCTAGGGCTGGTTTTGCCACAGCTATTTTGCAAGGCATGTTATCAGCTCCTGCTTCCTTATGATTTGCCAGCCTCCCTTACCTCTGCTTTGGGATTCTACCCAATAGTTAGGACTGCAGCAATGTGGAATGAAGAACATAGTACAGTTTTGTACCTACCATAAATGTAGATGTTCGAGGATCCACATTGCTGCAGTCCAATTTACCCTCCCTCCTTCCCTCTGTGTTTAGGGGTGGTTGTGTAGGTGAGATTATATTCTGGTACCTTTGTATATATTGTATATGTTTTTGGTGCAGGTATGTTTGGTGTGTTTTGGTTTTGGCCTTGTCTTTTTAGGGTCTTCTGACATCTGGGGCAAGAAAAGACTGAGGATATGACGTCGGTCATGCGCATTAGTACCCTGACGTACTGACGTCAGTCTAATGCGCCGTGACCGACGTCAGCCATATACTGTGGTATTCGGGCCGACTGGACAGCGGACTACCCAATAGTTAGGACTGCAGCAATGTGGATCCTCGAACATCTACATTTATGGTAGGTACAAAACTGTACTTTATGAACTTAACCAAAGTAATAGATCCATGTTGTCTTCTTATCATCTGGTTCAACTCTATTCCCTCCTTCTCACTTCCAAATTGTCATTGTACCTTTAGGTATATATATATATAATTTATAATGATTTTTTTAATGTCAGTCAGCATCAGCATACTTGACCTGAGGTAGTTCAGTCAGGAGAAGGGAATTGTGGGTAGGGGTGAAGTTGGAGCTCTCAGATCCAAAGGTTTCATATAAGGTGCTGAAACTGGAACTGGCTGAATTTTACAACCCACTCATTGAACCAGATGAAAAGAAAGTAACATGGAACTATTATTATGATAAATTCATAACTTTTGTTTTCTTGTTGTTGAAGTCCAATGCACCTTTCTATCTCAGTTGTCTAAGTCAGTGCTGATGCCAGAGGATTTTCAGATAAGTAACCCATTGGGGAACTTGTTACACCTGATAACTGTTGTAGTTGTCTGACAAAAAGTAATAAATGCCTGAGTGTGGAAAGCAAATCCTCCTCTGGAGATGTTCATCGTGCATACAGCTGCAGTCATAACAGATGGGTTATCCTGCCGTCAGGCGGGTCCTCGGTCGGCCGAATTCCAAAGTCTAGGTCCGGCGTCGGTTGTCGCCACTTCCTCCCTGATGTCAGTGCGGCAGGGGTATAGAAGAGGCAGCCAACGCCATTTTCTTCAGTCTTTCTTGCCGCGCGGTGCCCGAAGCAGAAGCAGTTCGCAAGTGCCGGTCGGCCAGCTCCTGAGATTTACGAAAGTATTTCAGCCGAAGTCTTCTTGAAAGCTAAGTACCCGTTGAAACTTTTCTTGCCTCAGACCGATGTCAGACAAAGTTAATAATTGTATTTCATGTGGGAAGCAAATACCGCATAAGGATTTCCACTCTTACTGTATACCTTGCTTAGGCCCAGACCACGACGTCTCGGCCTGCCGTTTTTGTGCTAGATTCAACAAACGCACTATTAAGCGTCGGGCGGAGTTCACCCTTCACTTTTTTGGCAAAAAATTTAATTATATTATGTCGTCGGATACTCCGACTCCAGTTTTGAGCAAAAAACACAAAGATAAGGACCGGCATACGAGATCCGCACCACCTACTGATACCACGCTAAGGCTGACTACGGGTTCTCCAGTACTCAGCGAGGTGCCTACGCAGCCCCTGAGTACCGATGACAATGCATTACCGGTGTCTTCAGTACCCGAGGTCGCAGGCTCCTCGGCCCCCATTCCTACTACAGATACCGACGCCACTCCTGGCGGGGAAACTCAGAATTTAGACAGGCCTGCCATTTCTCAAGGGGTCTTTAGGCCTTCCTCCTTCTCCATTAAAGCCTTCACTAAATCTAAAACAGCCATGAAAACCAAAAAACAGGTTCCTCAGACACCCGCTCAAGGCATCATGCCTAAAAAGCAGATGCTTAAAATGGCTGAGGATTTGATTACTCTTATCAGGGGTTCTCAACACCCCCCTGACAAAAGGCCTAGATTAGAGGAAGAGTACCCTTCCTCAGATCAAGCTTCTATTACCTCAGAACTATCTGAGGACCAGGATTGTGCCTATTCTCCATTCGAAGACTCTGATGCAGAGGAGTCTATTCCCTCGGTCTCCCCCCCTGAGGACTTCTCTTTTGGGGAAACCCTGCATACATTGAGGGAACACTTTCACTGGGAAGGCCAAGATTACTCAGATTCCAAGAAAAGGCTCAGGGAATTTCTTCTGCTCCCCCAGCATAGGCCTCTGGCTATCCCTCCTGTTATAGATATATTGGATGATGTGTACACAGAAGCCAGCCTTAATCCTGATTCTTTGCCTCCAGCTCCTGTTAAACCAGACAGGTATTACCGGGTTCCTGATTCTCACCAGTTCCTATATAAAAGCCATACTGCTGACCCAGAAACTATTTCACAGGGTCCCAAGGGAATTAAGACCTCTACTGCTAAACACCCATTACCTTCAGAGAGAGATTCTAGATCTTTAGAAAGGTGGGGGAAAAAGGTGTACATCTCGGCCACTTTAACCATGAGGGCATTAAACTGTCAGTTCCATATGTTAAAGTATCAACAGTTTTTGATATCTTAGCTGAAAAGCAAAATGACACAACCAGAACAACCAGATTTAAAAGAGTTGCAGGATTTGTTGCATGGTGCAGAGCAAGTGGGTAAACATACCTTGCAGTGTGGTTTTGATGCTTTAGAGGCCTCATGTAGAGCTGTTGTTACGGGGTCTGTTATACGTAGGCATGCTTGGCTCAAAGAGCAAACCTTACCAGATCATGTCGGAGCTAAATTATTAGATGCACCTCTTCAAAAAGATGTATTGTTTGGTGTTAAAGCAGAGGAGGTGCTAAAGAAAATGGAGGAAAAAGCGAAATCAATGCAAACAGTGAAAGATTTCCTGCAGGTACAGCCTCCACGTTTCAGCAGAAACTGGCCTTCAAAAAATTGGTCCTTTCCAGCCACGGACAGACCTCAAAGGGGCAGATACAGGCGTCCAAGGGGTAGAGGGCAACCTCAAGGATCTTTCAGAGCCAGACAGTGGCAAGCACCAACCCCAAGAGGTGGAGAAGATAGATCACAGTCTTTCAGAAAACAGACACAATGACTTCCCCCTACACCTGCCAAGCAAAGCTTTAATAGCAACACCTTTGGGCGGAAAACTGACATTATTCTCAAAAAATTGGCATATTGTTACAAAAGACAAATAGATTCTGGACATTATAGACAGAGGCTACAGGTTCCACTTTCACACCCTTCCAAAAATGAGAGGCATGCCAAACCTGCCACAAAATCAAAGGGCAGAGGCACAAAAACAAATTTCAGCTCTCATGGACATGAAAGCAATTCAAGAGGTACCTGCAGAAGAACAAGGTCAAGGGTTTTATTCCAGACTATTCCTGGTACCAAGGAAAGACAAAGATTGGAGACCGATCTTAGACCTATCCATCCTAAACACATATCTACAGGTGCCAAAATTCAAGATGCTCACATTACAGCAGCTTCTTCCCATGCTGGGCAAGGAGTCTTGGCTGGTAACATTGGACCTCAAGGAGGCATACCTGCATGTCCCTATCAGACAAGATTGCAGAAGATACCTCAGATTTCTTGCAGGTTCAACCCATTACCAATTCTCTGCATTGCCCTTTGGCTTATCTACTGCCCAGAGTGTTTCTGAAATGCCTGGCATCAGTAATCACCTTCTGCAGACTACAAGGGATACAAATCTACCCATATCTGGACGACTGCCTGATCCAAGCGGACAGCAAGGACATACTACTGCAGCACCTGGCGTTTGTAATAAAACTGTTGAACTTCCTGGGATACACACTCAACAAAAAGAAATCAAAACTGAAACGCTCTCAACAAATAATTTTCCTGGGTGCCAACTTGGATACAACCACCCAGATGGCCTACCTCACGCCAGGCAAGCAAGGGCAACTGTCTCAATACTTCAGAAAAATGGCAACTTACACCAGGCTAACTGCAAGGAAAGTCCTGCAGGCTCTGGGATTCATGGCATCTTGCATCCTACTTATCCCATGTGCAAAGCTGCATATGAGAAAACTTCAATGGTACCTAAAAAACTTATGGTCTCAACACAGCCACAGCTTGGAAGCAATTATACCACTCATTCCATGCCTTCAAAAGGAATTTATGTGGTGGGCTCAAGCTTGCCAAAGAAACACAGGTCTTCCTTTCTGTGTACCTCAAGCAACTCAAATCATCACAACAGACGCCTCATACTACGCATGGGGAGCACACATGACAAATCAGTGCATTCAGGGAAAATGGGCACAAAAAGAGAAGCTCCTTCACATCAAACAAAAGGAAATGCTAGCCGTGCAAAAGGCTATTATGACCTTCAAAGACCTACTGCATCCAGGCCAGCTATTGATAAGGACAGACAACACCACAGTGATGTGATACATAAACAAACAGGGGGGAACTCATTCATACCCCCTGTGCAGGCAAGCCATGACCCTATGGAACACAGCACTGGAATTGAAAATTCAACTACAAGCACAATTCCTGCCAGGGAAGGAAAACACACTGGCAGACAACCTAAGCAGAAATATGACAGATCCACATGAATGGAAGTTGCATCCTCAAATTTTCACAAAGATAACTCAGGCATGAGGACAGCCAGACATATATCTCTTTGCTACCCACAGAAATTGCCAGTTGAAAAAATTTTGTTCAAGGACCTATCATCCACAGGCCTGGAAAGTGGACACACTTTCCTTCAATTGGGCAACATTGACAGTCTATGCCTTCCCGCCTCTTCCTCTGCTGCCCAAAGTTCTATTAAAAGCCAGAGCAGAGAGGCTGAAAATGATTCTCATTGCTCCAGACTGGCCAAGGCAACACTGGTATCCGCTCCTGAAGAGCCTGACACATTCCCCACCATGGATCCTACCTCTAGTCCCTCTTCTGTTGTCCCAGCACAGCTACAAGACTCTTCACAGCCATCTCAAAACTCTAAATCTAGCTGCATGGAGAATTCCTTGATTTCCCAACAGTTTCTACTCTCCAAGGAGGTGAAGGATATCATCTTGGAGGCCAGAAGACCTTCTACTAGAAGGGCCTACTCCACTAAATGGAAACGATTTTGCGCCTGGAATCAAAAGTCCTTGGGTAATAAATATACCTCAAATCTTACAGTACCTAGCTGAGATGTTAAACAATGGACTTTCCTTCTCCTCCATCAAGATCCACGCTTCAGCCATTTCTGCACAATACAACACAGATCCTCCTTTATTCTCTCATCCTCTCTTAAGGCAGTTCCTCAGATTTGCAAAGAATATAAAACCCCCAAGGAAACTACCAGTCCCTGCTTGGGACCTCAACTTCATATTGGAAAAGCTGACCCTTCCTCCCTTCGAGATAGCTTCTTCATCAGAGTTACAGTACTTGTCATGGAAAACAGCCTTTCTTCTGGCTATCACCTCAGCTCGCAGGGTTTCGGAGCTACAGGCCCTCATGGCTGTGCAACCATTCATCATTTTCCATCAGGACAGTTTCCTTACGAACCAACCCTACCTTTATGCCAAAGGTAGTATCCAGTGTAGCTTTGAATCAGACTATCCACTTACCTACCTTTTATCCTAATCCACAAAAGAAAGGGGAAAGACTACTACATTCCTTGGACATTCACAGACAACTGCGTTATTATTTGGACAGGACAAAACCATTCAGGAAATCTGAGCAACTCTTTGTGTCCTATGCTGCAGGTGCTCAAGGAAAGGCTATTTCCAAACAGACAATTTCAAAATGGATAGCCCACTGCATACGCTTTTGTTACTCATTTCATGGAAAAACTGTGCCTGCATGCATCAGATCCCACTCCACCAGAGCCACAGCTACCTCTGCAGCCTTCCTCAGGGGGGTCCCTACCAAGGATATTTTGGAAGCAGCCACCTGGAGTTCAGTGCACACTTTCTCCAAGCACTATCACCTCCCACTATACTCTAAATCTAGAGCGGGCTTTGCCACAGCAGTCCTGCAGGGCATCCTAGCCCCTCCTAGTTCCACTTAGTGCCTGCCACCCTTACTTAGCTTTGGGATTCTACCCATCTGTTATGACTGCAGCTGTATGCACGATGAACATAGTACAGTTTTGTATCTACCATAAATGTAGATGTTCGAGTGCTCATACAGCTGCAGTCCAGGTTTCCCTCCCTCCAACCCCTCTTAGGACAGGCCTTATGACAAACCCTTTTCATATAACCTTTTGGGGTACTCTTTTATGGTGTATTTGCTTGCAACTACTGTTTTTGATTTATCAACATTGCATTTTTGCATAACATTATGTTTGCCTTCCTTCTGGGGGCACCTGACATCTGGGGCAAAAAAAACTGAAGAAAATGGCGTCGGCTGCCTCTTTTATACCCCTGCCGCACTGACGTCGGGGAGGAAGCGACAACAACCGACGCCGGACCTAGACTTTGGAATTCGGCCGATCGAGGACCCGCCTGACGGCAGGATAACCCATCTGTTATGACCGCAGCTGTATGAGCACTCGAACATCTACATTTATGGTTGGTACAAAACTGTACTTTTCCACTCACTGTCGTTTTTTTTTTTATGGGTCTACAGCACAACATGCTTAGTTGTCCTCATCACAGGTTTTTCAAGTCCCTGACAATTAAACATAGGGCTGAGTTCGTAAGACGTTACTTTGAGCAGAAAAGATTATGCTCCTGATCTAGGCTTATGGTGTCTTCCAGTAAGAGCTTTAGAGGAACTGATGACAGATTTATAAGGTTAGACAGCCCTCCAAGGGTTGAAATTGCTGAAGGAGGTGAGATGCTTTTGCAGCCCCCTCCAACATCCTTCATTGCTTCGGCCTACCCCTAGGGAGGCATGCCTAGTGCTGCACCAGTGTCCTTTAAGGCTACACATATTCAGGCATCAGTCAGGTCTGGAGTTACTAAACAGGCATCTGCTTATGACACCACAATTTTGATTAGCAAGACAGAGGGCAGACCTCCCCCCACTCCTCCAATATCTTTGCTTTTGAATAGGTACATAGGGACCAAATCCATATCGTGAAATCCAGGTAACATTACCATGAAAAGATACCTGCTCCAGGAATCTCTCTTGTTGAAAGCGGGATCATTCCTCACAAGAGACTTCTGATTCTTTAGACTCGGAGAAAGAAAAATTGGAATATGTTGACCAGCGTTAACTCAGATTCTGTACCGTTTCAGTGTCTGAAGATATTGTAGCCTCTGCTTCACTACATGAGGTCCTCTTTTTTGGGGATCCTTTGCATAGGATGGATGAGTTCTTAAACTGGGCGGATCAGGAATATCCTTAGTTTACGAAGAGATTTAGACTTGTTTCTTGATCTTCTTGAGCTTAAACCTTTAGCTCTACGTCCAGTAATAAAGAGTTTAGATGATGTGATTCATGACATGTCCTTGTAGCTAGACTCCCAGCTACTGCCCCCAGGAAACCTGACCAGTTCTGTAGAGTACATGAATCCCACAGGTACCTGTATAAGAACCCTGTTGTGGATCCTGAAGTGACCTCTTCAGATTCCAAGAGTCCAAAAGCTGCTTTTCCAGAGCAATAAGGAGAGCAGAGCTCATGACCGCTTTTGAAAAAAGAGATATGCACATCAGCCATCTTAGCCATGAGAGTATTGAACCATTTGTTTATGATTAAATACCAGGACTCCCCTACTGAATGTGATAAAATGTAATAAAGCTTGCTCCTAAGTTGCCAAACATTCCTTGAAGTATGGCTGTGATGCTTTGAATGCATCTAGCAGGGCACCTGCTTTGAGGCCTGGTATCAGGAGGCAAGCTTGGTTGAGTGAAAGCCCCTTATCCAAGCATGTTAAAGTGGAGGTTCTGGATGCCTCTGACAATGATTTCCTCTTTGAGTCCATGTTCATCACGTCTTTAGGAAACTTGAGGAGAAGACAAAGACTATGCATACAAGCCAATGATTTTCTGCAGTCACCCAAACAAGGTTTAGCAGAAACTACCCAAGCAAGATCTAACCCTTTCCTTGCACTCAAGACTAAAGGAAAAGGTAGAACAGCAAATACCCTAGGATGTGACAAACCAGCGCCAAATCCAAATCTGGTGAATCCCAGTCTCAGGGTCCCAGCAGGGAGCAGCTCTGGCTCAGCAGGGCACCACCCTGCCCCTCCCCAAGAAATCCCTAACCAGCCCCTCACCCTGTGTAAGCCAGAAAGAATAGGAGGCAGGCTGTCCATTTGTTACCCTTAGCTGACTTTATATTACCCAAGACATTTGATTTTAAACCTAATAAAGTCAGGATGTACGCTACAGTTCATAAAAAATACCAACCTTTTCCCCCCATACCAGAGGACCAACAGAAGCTTACACATGCCTAAATTCAAAGGCCACAGGAATCCATGAAACTAGTACCAAATAAAGTAGTAGAGGCAGACTTCTATTTTAGATTTTTTCTGGTCCCAAGAAAAGCAGGGTCATGAACGCCAGTCCAAGACCTCACAAGACTTAAAACAAGGTTCTGCTTGTCCCAAAATTCTAGTTGCTTACTCTACAGAAACTTCTACCTATGATCCTCCCAAAAGCCTTCATTGTCTGCTTAGGCTTGAAGAATGCCTACTTCCACATTCACAGAGTTCAGGAGCATGGATGGTTTGTATGTTTCAAGGCAGAGGGCTCACACGTCCAGTTTTGGGCCTGTCCATAGCACTCAAGTTTTTACAAAATGTTTGATTCCAGTGATTGCACAGGACCCAGAGAGTGTACAATAACCTATGTCTGGATGACTGCCTTATTTCAGGCACCCTCTCTTCAAGAGATGCAGGCATCCTTTGCAGTTAACCATGGATTGCTGCAACAAGATGGGGATGTTCTTAGTTTTTCAGTGTTGCAGTCCTGACTTGTGAGAGTTCCTGTTGTGGAAGACCTTGGCCAGCCCAACTTCCAGAGAAAAACTTCTGTCCCCCAGCAGTCATCGGATGCCCTGGCTAACGTCAGCACGCTCAAGTATAAGAGGAGTCAACCGACGTCATGATCTCAGTTCTTTATTGCCATCGAAGCCCAAAGCAGAGATCCAATCAGTGCATTTGGTCAGTCCGCACTAGAGAGACGCTTCAGAAAGCTAAGTATCCCATTGGGGAACCCTTTCTACACTTTTAATTAATGTCAGAGAAAACCAATAATTGTCTATGTTGTGGTAAACACTTTCCACGCTGAGACTTCATTCCTTCTGTGTAACTTGCTTGGGCCAGGATCACAATGTTCTCAACTGTCATTTCTGCACCCAATTTAATACTGGAACCATTAGATGTAGAGCCAAGAGGTTAGCTAGGCACATCAGTGAGTCATCAGGTCATCCACATGTTATAGCGTCCACCAGTCATTCCGAAGCTGAATTTCCTAAGTGTAATAGGGAGAAGGAAAAATGCCCCAGGCTTAGGGCCTCAGACAATGCCCACTTACTGTTGGCCAGTTCTCCCAAGCTTATTGCCACTTAAGAAGGTGAGGCACTCTCGCAGCCCCCTTCCATGACTGTGGTGGTGATGCAGGCCTCTATCGAGACCCATTTGGAGTCTGATATGCTGTCAGGTCCATCAACATCTGCTCAAGCCTTAGGGCTCAGTTCGTCGTCTGGTACGGGACTGCATTGCAGGTCTCAGTTTCCGCCGACTTCAGTATAGCCAAAGATGCATTTTCGTGACGCCAGGCCATGGCAGTGACCAGTCTACTGAGGGAGATGGGCTTCTGTGTTTCAGACATCGCCAGGCCTAAACCGAGAGCTACTCCTAAGAAAGTGGCTTTGTCTCAGCTTCAGCCAAGACCTACCAGCTCCCACTCGCAGGCTTATCAGCAGAACCTTGTGAGATTGGTGGAGGACCTTATTTCACTTCTTTGAGCAGACAACCCCCAACTGAATTCTCCCCAGGAAAAAAGAAAAAGTGATCCCCTCTCAGAATTCCTTTCTGACCGTTTTGAGTTAGTTGAGGATTCTGGACAGGACGATTCTGTTTTTCAAGAGTGCCTTCACATGGCATCTTTGAAGACTCGTACTCTGAGGAGAATTTGCCTCTTGTTTCTCCTGCTGAGGATTTATCTTTTGGGGAAATCCTGCACACTTTGAGGGAAGATTTCCAGTGGGAATCCCAGGATTACTCCAGTCCAAGAAAAGGATAAGGGAATTTCTTAACCTCCTAGAGCATAAACCCCTCACCATTCACCCATTTTGGAGGTTGTGGATGATGTCTTTCAGGGCTGTTCATTGAAACCAGACTCCCTCCCTCCTGCTCATAGAAAACCTGACAGCTTTTATAGGGATTGGATTCTCATAAGCATCTCTTCAAGAATCATACAGTTTACCCAGAGGTCATGACCCCTGACCCCAAAGGAGCCAGAGCTAGTTCCTCCAAAACAACCTTGCCACAGATAAGGTAGGGCCCTGGATAGATTTGGCAAAAAAAGTTTACACTTGCGTACGAGGGCATTAAACTGTCAGTTCCACATAATAAAATGCCAGGAGACTTTACTGAATCAGATGAAACAGAAGCTCATGACTTTAGAGAACAAGGGTCTCTGTAAGGAGTTAATGGATCTTTGCAGTTCCAGTTCCCAGGTAGAAAAAAGTTCCTTCACTGTGGGTATGATGCTATGGAAGCCGCCAGCAGGGCTACAGCTACAGGTTCTCTCATTAGAAGACACACATAGTTGAGAGAGCAGTCCTTCACAGAGTATGTCAGATTTAACCTCTTGTATGTTCCCTTGGACAAGAAATTCTTCTTTGGCCCCAGAGTAGAGGCTTTGCTAAAAAGAAGACAAGGCCATGTCTGTGCAGACTGTTAAAAATTTTCTACAGGTGCAACCCCCCACCACCACCTTTCAATCAAAACAACCCTTCTAAGCATTGGTCCTTTCCCCTCCCAATCTAAGGCTAGGCAAACAGAGTCACATAGGGGAAGAAGCCAGAGACAGCACCAAAGATCCAGGCAATGGCTTTCTAAAAGTTGTAGGCCAGGGAGTTCTAGACCATAGACCCCTGGCAGGGAAAAAACATGACTCATCCATAATAGTTCCCCCTCCCTTACCCTCCCTGTCCCAGACTTTGAGGAAGACTAGCAATATTACAGGTGAATTGGTCCCTCATTACTTCAGACCAGTGGGTACTAACCATTATCAAAGAGCTACAAACTTACAATGTTAAGTTGTCAACTCGCCTTCATTCTTGCTGGATGGGTTCGGAGCCGATCCTCGGCTCCGACTCGGCCAATACTAAAGCTCGAGAGCTAATTCCACCGGCTCGAGGCTCCCCTATATCCCACAATGCTAGGCGGTAACTACTCAGATCTCGTTTGCCGCTATAGCTGACGAGGTGCTTTTCTACCGGCTCAGGCAGGTGAGTTACACTTTTACCTTTAGGTACTTCTTAAAACCCTTTTTTTAATTTTGATACCATAACTTTTTAGTTTAAATTAAAAATTTAGATAAATCGACCCCTGTTTGTCGAGCCCCCTTTTCCATTTTTCCCTTATCTTTAGGCCTTGACCCTTCCCTTCCCCTAGTCCTTTACTGACTAAATTAGTTCTTTTTGTAAGGGCTTGTGTGTGTGTGTTTGTGGCTTTAGCCTTAATAATTTATTTTAATAGTTTTGTAAAGAGAGTGTCTGTAGTGTGTTTGTGTGTGTCAGGCTCTTCTTTTTACTATGTCAAAAGACAAGGTCTCAGGCTTCAAGAAGTGTGACTCGTGCTGTCAGAAAATGTCTCTGACAGACGGTCACACTTCTTGTGTATTGCCTGGGGCCTTCACGCCTGGGACTCTTGTGCTATTTGTCATGGGTTTAGCCCTAGAGTCCTGCAGGAACGCAAGAATAAACTTATCTTGCGGGGCTTATTAAAGCCTGAAGGCCCCCCGACTCAGTCTGTGTCGGGGAAGCCTTCAAAAACTTCCAAACAGTCGGCTCCTGTTCCAGAGTAGACTGCTGAGAAGACTAAGTCGGCTTCGACATCGGCTCCGGCTGGAGCCGATGTTTCTAAGCCTCATACTGTTACCTCGGCTCCGGCTGGAGCCGAGGCTGATAAAACTCCGTCGGCTCCGATACCTTTATCGGAGCCACAGTCTAGAAAGAGGTCCAGATCTCCCTCTATCGGATCCATGCATTCGGCGCCAGGATCACCTCTTCTTTCGGAAAGAAGTCACAAAACTCATTCCTCACGGTCTTCCAGATTATCCGACCATGATTTGCAAAGGGTAGTGAGTAGACTTCTCAAGTCCGAGGCACTGGCCCAAATGCTGCATAGCCCGACTCACCAGTCAGTGGCTATTTCTGTTCCCCAATACATTCCTCCTCCTCCGACTCCTTTGAGTTCGGAGCCAGGGCTTGTCGGAGCCATGACTGTCGGTGCGTCGGATCCGATACCTTCCATTTCGGCTCCGTCGTCTGCTCCGATCTCCTCCTTGGAGGAATCTCGGCGCCGGGCTTCCCTCGTCGGCTCCGAGGGGGCGAGTGGCATCGGACCCTTGTCCGACCCCGCTCTCCCTCTCGGGGCTTGGCAGTGAGTTCGGCTCGCTTGAGCCGTCCTTGTCGGTGCCGGGGGTCCTTGTCTCTTCGGGCGGGGCCTCGGGCCTTGCCTGACAGGGGTGCCTTGAGGTCATGCGGGCGTGCTAGAACCAGGTTCTGCCCACAGTCAGCTCCTTCAGCCCCTCCATCTACAGTGCCTGCGGTGATTTCTACTCACCCCTTGTCTCAGACCGCAGAGAGCCAACTCCTCAAGTTTCCCCATTGGGAATTTCCTCCTCTTCGAGGCCTCTCCTGACCCTGCAGGAGATCCCCAAGGAAGAGGCAGTGCAGAAGGAAGCACATTGACTCCCTGAGTCTGTCACCTCTGACACTGACTTAGAGGAATCGAAGGTTCCCTCGATCCCCTCTGAGGATGTCTCCTTTGCTGACATCCTTGAGATCCTGAAACAGAGGGGTAACTGGCCAGCCCTTAACCCTTCGGAGGATGAGTCAGTGTATCTTGAGGCATTTGGCTCTCACCCTTCTACCTCCTGGGTGTCCCCTCCCTTTGACCCCCTTATGGAAGTGGTGGCAAGGAAGGCTTGGCGGCTCCTGACTCAGTGGAACCCACCCGAGGAGACCATCCAAATTTATTACTGCCCCCAGAGACAAAGATTTTTTATCCAAAGGTGTCCCTGTTGATGCCATGGTGGTGGCTGCGGCCACAAAGAAGGAGTTAGCTGATCCTTCGGTTCCTGTCCAGCCTCCTAATAAGGAATCTAGGAGCATGGGCAGGTGCAAGCGGATGTTTTCATCAGCGACCTTTTCAATCGTCGCTGAACTACTTATGCCACTTCACTCGTCTCCAGAGAGATTTACTCAAGGATATGGGTGAACTGATAAAGGATCCTACAGCTGAGGGGTTCAAAGACACAATTAACTCCCAGTTGGCAACCCTAAATTCCATCGTTAACTCCTCCATGCGGCTGGTCTCATATGCAGCAGATGGGGCGAGTAGAGCCACAGGCACAGGTGTTGCCTTACGACGTCACGCCTAGATGCGGCTATGCAACTTTGTGGACCCTTTCAAGGCGTCCTTCACCAATTCTCCCTTTGATTGATCATCCTTGTTTGGTCCACAGGTGAAGGATACTTTGACCAGGTGCGAGGTAGAAGGTAAGACTCTCTCTGCTGTAGGAGTCCGTTTTTCTACCCCTTCTAGACCCTATCCCAAAGGTCAAAGGGGAGGAAAGATGTGGTTCATAAACAATCCCAGGAGTCTCATCTGGCCTGAGGCGATTCCCCTCTAGAGGCAGAGGGGGAATAATAATAGACACCGCCCTAGAGACAGAGGAGGTCCGCAAAACCAGGGTAGCAGAGAAATGTTCTCTGACAAACCTTTTCAGCATCCCTGAGGGGCTGCCCGGCTGTCCACCTTCGGAGGCAGTCGGGGGAAGGTTATCACTGTACCCAAAAGCCTGGCTTTCCCTTACTCAAGACAAATGGGTACAGTCGATCATATCCGAGGGTTACAAAATTCCCTTTATTCACATCCCAACCCAACCCAAAAGATCCCTTCCAGATGTTCCACCCGGTCTAAGGGAACAAGCAGCATTAGAAATTTCAAAGCTGCTATCAAAAAGAGCTATCCAATCAGTCCCGGCAGACCAGCAAGGATCCGGAATCTACTCCAAATTCTTTTTGGTACCAAAGAAAACAGGGGACTGGAGACCCATACTGGATCTCAGCTACTTAAACAAGTTTGTCAGGAAAACAAAATTTTGGATGGTCACGCTACAGTCCATTCTACCCTTCTTGGGTCAGGACAATTGGATGTGCTCAATAGATCTTCAGGACGCGTACTACCACATCAAAATGAACAGATGCTCCAGGAGATATCTCCGCTTCAGGCTGGGAGCCAGTCACTACCAGTTCAGGGCCCTGCCCTTTGGTCTCACTACAGCCCCCCGTGTGTTCACCAAATGCATAGTAGTGGTCGCGGCTCACTTGAGACGTCAAGGATTCCAGGTGTTTCCATATTTGGACGACTGGCTCCTTACCGCCACCACCAGACATCAGCTTCTTCTATCCAGGAACTTCACCATCCAATCTTGCCAAGCTCTAGGCATTTCGATAAATTTCGAAAAATCTGCTTTGTCGCCTTGTCAATCTATTATCTTTATAGGCGCCACCTTAGACACACTCAATCTTTTAGCCAGACTCACAGAGCAGAGGGTGTCAGACATTCGGAACCAAGTTTCCCTTCTCTTACAATGCAACAAAGTCAAAGCCAGACTGGTTTTGAAGGTACTAGGACTCATGGCAGCAGCTATTCCCCTTCTCCCCTTAGCTCGCTTTCACATGAGGATCCTCCAATGGATGCTGTTTACTCAGTGGTCCTTTCAACAGCTCCCGATGTCCCATACCATATTGATAACTCAATCATGCAAGAATCAACTGTCTTGTTGGATCACATCACCTCAACTTCTCCGAGGAAGACCCTTCACTCTTCTCCCCCCAGTCGCCACGTTGACAACAGACGCCTCCCTGATCGGGTGGGGGGGGCATTATCAGGGCAGGACAGTCCAGGGCACGTGGCAACCTTTCGAGTGCCACTTGCACATAAACGTCTTAGAGATGAGAGCAGTGCTTTTAGCGTTGCAAGCCCTTCACGACTCTCTTCCCACTGGGACTATTGCAATTGAAATGGACAACATGTCCATAGTGTGGTACATCAACAAACAAGGCGGAACCAGATCATACCCTTTATGTCGAGAGGCACTCAGACTTTGGCAATGGCGATCTCTTCTCAGCGTTTTCTGATAGCAACGCACATTCCCGGGAAATCCAACGTTATTGCAGACAAATTGAACAGAGCAATTCTCATGCCCCACGAGTGGTCTTTAAAGAAATCAGTTCTAGAAGAAGTTTTCCTAAAATGGGGCCAGCCTTGCTGCGATCTTTTTGCTACTCCCCAAAACAGCAAGTGTGACGACTTCTTCACTCTCTTCCCGTTACCAGGCCATCCCACCAGAGACGCTCTAGTCCACGATTGGCCCCGGGGACTTCTATATGCCTTTCCCCCCTTTCCACTGATATCTCAACTAATTCAGAAAGCCATTGCCTTGAGAGTGACAATGATCCTCATTGCCCCTTACTGGCCTCGACAGATATGGTTTCCCTTTCTTCATCGTTACCTTTTGGAGCAGCCTTGGCATCTGGACCCAGTACCAGATCTGATAACCCACCAATCGGGTCAGCTGCACCAATCTCTGCCTTCTCTAAACCTCACAGCGTGGTTTCTCCGATTCCAACCTTAGCCAGGCTTCCCTCAGTATCTCGCTCGGTCCGAGATATCTTGATAGCCTCTCATAAGTCTTCTACCCGGAAGATTTATAGTAGCAAATGGAAACGCTTTTCCCTTTGGGCAACATCAAAAAACATAGATCCCTTTACTGCACCTATCCAGTCTATTTTAGGCTTTCTAGCAGAACTCTTTCATTTAGGATCTTCTGCATCAACCATCAGAGTTCAATTGGCTGCCATATCAAATTTTCATGTTGGTGTCCCAGAGTCTAGCATCATGGCTCACAAACTCTGTAAAGCCTTTTTAAGGGGTGTATTTCTTCTCAAACCTCCAATCAAAGTTCCCCCGCCTCAATGGGATTTGAACTTGGTTCTGGCATCTTTAATTCTTCCCCCCTTCGAGCCGGCGGCTTCATGTTCTCTGAAGTTGCTTTCTTGGAAGACACTTTTTCTGCTAGCTATAACTTCAGTGAGAAGGGTATCCGAACTCCATGCTCTGTGCAGTCGTCCTCCTTACTTAGTTTTTCACAAAGACAGGGTATCCCTCCGTACTAACCCATCCTTTTTGCCTAAAATTTCTTCTCAAATAAACCTAAACCAAATTATTGATCTTCCTGTCTTTTTCCCTAACTATTCAAACAGGTCGGAACAAAAGCTACATTTTTTGGATGTTCATCGCCAACTTAGATATTACTTAGGACTAAACAATTCAGGAAATCTGATCAATTGTTTCTGTCATATGCGGAAGGCAAATTGGGCCTTCCAGTTACTAAAGTATCCCTCTCTAGATGACTCACCTCTACAATTACCTTCATCTATGAGATCAGACGTCAAAAACTACCCTCAAGACCTAGAGCTCATTCAACTAGGGCATTAGCTACATCCGTAGCTTTTCAGGATAGGCTGCCGATAGATTCAATTTGTGCAGCAGCCACCTGGGCTTCTCCTCATACATTCATTTCACATTACAAATTGGACATGGTTTCCAGAAGCCGTGCCAATTTTGGTTCCACTGTTCTCAAGAGTCTGTTCCGATAGGCCACCCGGGATAAGGTGCTAGGGACGCGGTCCCATCCAGCAAGAATGAAGGCGAGATTGACAACTTAACATTAAGAAGTTATGTACCTACCATAACGTTCCATGTTAGTTGCCTTCTTCTCGCCTTCTTTCTTGCGTCCCACCCTCCTTCCCCCAAGCCTGGACAGACTGACTGGAATTCATTTTGTGTTTTTCTTCTGAAAGTTATCATTCCCACACTTTCTTCCACCTCTTCTATCCTTACTGAGGTCTGTCTTTCCTTTACGCAGATTGTTTTGAGGTGGGTTTCCCTACTCCATTCAATGGAGACTAGGATTGCTTGGTATAGCTATCAAACGAGATCTGAGTAGTTACCGCCTAGCATTGTGGGATATAGGGGAGCCTCGAGCCGGTGGAATTAGCTCTCGAGCTTTAGTATTGGCCGTGTCGGAGCCGAGGATCGGCTCCGAACCCATCCAGCAAGAAAGAAGGCGAGAAGAAGACAACTAACATGGAACGTTATGGTAGGTACATAACTTCTTATTCAAGCAGCCTTTGAAACCATCAGGTTTTCCAGACATTCCCCCAAACCAAAGGGCAGAGGCTGTGTCCCAAATACATATGCTTCGTGCCTAGGGTTCAGTGGAAATGGTCCCAGAACACCAAAAAAAAGTGGCTTCTACAACAGACTCTTCTTATTTCCCAGGAAGGACCATATGTGGTGGCTTTTACTGGACCATCAACCAATTCCTACAATTTCCAGAATTCATGATGTTGACCCTTCAAAAGCTTTTGCCTCTGATTTCTCCAAAGGCCTTCATGGTTACTCTAGATCTAAAAGGCGCATACCTACTATTCCCATAGAGGAATCGCACAGAAGTTTTTTTTACAGTTCAGAGCAGATACTAGGCACTCTCAGATATTCATCGTGTTTCACTGTTGTAGTCATTACTCTTGGGTTATCCTGCTGGCAGGCTACCCTCAGTCAGCCAGAATTCCAAAGTCTAGGTCCAGCGTCGGTTGCTGTCGCCTCTTCCCTGACGTCAAGTGCGCCAGGGGGTATAAAAGATGCAGCCGATGCCATTTTCTTCAGTCTTTCTTGCCGCACGGTGCCCGAAGCAAAAGCAGTTCGCAAGTGCCGGTCGGCTGACTCCTGAGATTTTCAAATCCGAATTTCAGAGGAAGCAAATAACTCATAAGGATTTTCACTCTTACTGTATTCCTTGCCTAGGCCCTGATCACAACGTTGCTAGCTGTCAGTTTTGTGCTAGATTTGACCACCGCACTATTAAGCGTCGGTTCGATTTTGCATTTCATTACTTTGGCCGAAGATTTAATTATATAATGCCGTCGGACCAGCCGACAACCGGAGTTTACAAAAAACGCAAGGACAAGGATAGGCATCCGAGGTTCAAAACCGACAACGAGGCCTCTGCTAGGCCAGTCGCCGGTTCTCAGTGAGGCGCTTTCACAGCCCCTGGCGTCCGCTACCTCAGAGCCACAGGCCGCTTCCAACTCCCACGTGGAGCCGACTGGGCCTCTGGATACTCAAGGTATTGGACACTCGGAAATCATTCCCTCAGATGGGTCCGGAGCCGCTGAGCAGGCATCGGCTTCTGAGGGTGTCTTCAAACCTACACAACTATATATTAAGCCATCTTCACCTTCAAAGACAAAGACTAAAGCAGCTCTAAAGACAAAGAAACAAGTACAGCATTCTCCTACTCAGACTTCCATGCCTAAAAAACAGATGCTCAAAATGGCCGAAGACCTAATTACTTTGATCAGGGGTACCCATCCCCCTCCTGATAAGAGGTCTAGGCAAGAGACAGAGTATGATTCTTCTGTTCAGGTTTCTATTTCCTCTGATTCCTCTTCTGAACAGGATTACTCCATGCTTCCCTATGAGGATTCTGATGCTGAAGAATCCATTCCTTCAGCCTCTCCACCTGAGGATTATTCTTTTGGGGAAA
Source organism: Protopterus annectens (assembly GCF_019279795.1). NCBI lineage: Eukaryota > Metazoa > Chordata > Ceratodontiformes > Protopteridae > Protopterus > Protopterus annectens. The sequence goes on from NC_056730.1 coordinate 114,068,201, forward strand.
CCCTGCATACCATGAGGGAGCATTTCCACTGGGAAAGCCAAGATTATTCTGAATCTAAGAAAAGGCTCAGAGACTTTCTGCTACTTCCTCAGCACAGACCCCTTGCTATTCCACCTGTTCTAGACATTGTAGATGATGTATTTTCAGAGTCCGGCCTGTCCCCTGACTCTTTACCCCCTGCACCTGCTAAGCCATACAGATACTACAGGGTCCCGGATTCTCATAAATTCCTGTATAAAAACCCCACTGCTGACCCAGAAACTATATCTCAGGGTCCCAAACGGGTTAAAGCTTCCACTGCAAAAAACCCTGTCCCCTCTGATAGGGATTCTAGGACTCTAGACAGATGGGGGAAAAAAGTCTACACTTCTGCGACCCTGGCTGTAAGGGCTTTAAATTGTCAGTTTCATATGCTTAAATATCAGCAATATTTAATGTCACTGCTTAAACAGAAATTGTTGACAAATACTGAATGTTCAGAGAACAAGGAATTGCAGGATTTATTGCATGCAGCTGAACAAGTGGGAAAGCGTACTTTGCAATGTGGTTATGATTCACTGGAGGCCTCTTGCAGGGCCTCTGTTACAGGTTCTGTTATTAGAAGGCATGCTTGGTTAAAGGAACAGAATCTGCCTGATCATGTTAAAGCAAAATTATTAGATGCACCATTACAGCATGATACTTTGTTTGGTACTAAAGCAGAAGACGTGTTGAAAAAATGGTGGATAAAGCAAAATCCATGCAGACAGTCGAGGATTTCTTACAGGTACAGCCACCCAGGTTTAGCAGGAACTGGCCTTCTAAAAATTGGTCCTTTCCAGTGTCAGACAGACCACAAAGAGGCAGATACAGGTGTCCCAGAGGCAGATCTCAGCCCCAAGGCTCATACAGGCCTAAACAATGGGGTGCTCCTACCTCCAAAAGCAGATAAGACAAATCACAGCCTTACAGGAAACAGTCCCAATGACTTTCCTCTACCAGATCCAAGCACTTTTCTTTTGGCAGCCCCCTTAGGGGGAAAACTAGCACTTTTTCATCAAATTGGCAAATGGTTACCCAAGACAAATGGGTCCTGAACATAGTGTCCCTAGGCTACAGGTTCCATTTTCACACTCTACCAAGGTTAAAAAGGTATGCCAGACTTGCCACACAATCAATGGGCAGAGGCACAAAAGCAAATTACAGCCATCATGAACATGAGGGCCATTCAGCAAGTACCACAACAAGAGCAGGGGCAAGGATTTTACTCCAGACTTTTCCTAGTACCCAGAAAGGACAAAACCTGGAGACCAATACTGGACCTGTCTATACTACATACGTTTCTGGAAGTTCCAAAATTCAAGATGTTGACTCTACAGCAGCTACTGCCCATGCTGGGCAAGAAGGCTTGGCTCGTAACTTTGGACCTAAAAGAGGCATACCTGCATGTTCCAATCAGACAGTCTTGCAGAAGATACCTCAGATTCATAGCTGTCTCAGTGCATTACCAATTCTCTGCACTGCCCTTTGGCTTATCTACTGCGCCCAGGGTCTTCACAAAATGCCTGGCACCAGTAATTGTGTTTTGCAGACAAAAAGGAATTCAAATATATCCCTACTTGGACGACTGCCTAATTCAAACAGAGAACAAAGACATTATTCTAAAGCATCTGGCGTTTGTAAAAAGATTACTAATTGGCCTAGGGTACACAGTAAACGAGAAGAAGTCAAAACTAGTGCCCTCTCAAGAGATAATATTCCTGGTGCAAGCTTAAATACAACTGCCCAGATGGCTTATCTCACGCCAGACAAACAAAAGCAACTGACTACTTACTTAAAGAAATTGGCAACAAAACCCCACTTATCTGCAAGGAAAATCCTGCAGGCCCTGGGTTTCATGGCATCCTGCATTCTACTAATTCCATATGCCAGACTGCATATGAGGAAACTACAATGGTATCTAAAAAAGTGTTTTGGACTCAGCATTGCCACAGCCTGGAGACAGTAATTGCACTCATTCCCTGCCTGCAGCAGGAGTTTCGATGGTGGGCAGAAGCCTGTCACCACAACAAGGGTCTGCCATTCAGTTTACCCACAGCCAGACAGACACTGACAACGGATGTATCAGATTATGCCTGGGGGCCCATGTGGTAGGAAAATTTATTCAGGGCAAATGGCCCGCAAACCAGATGCATCATGACATCAATCAAAAAGAGATGCTAGCTGTTCAAAATGCCCTGACAGCTTTCACCCAGGACAGTTACTGATAGACAGACAACACTATGGTCATGTGGTACATAAACAAGCAGGGAGGTACACATTCCTACCCCCTCTGCACACAAGCAATGACCTTATGGGACACAGCATTGGCTTTTCAAGTTCACCTGCAAGCACAATTCCTGCCAGGAAAAACAAATACTCTGGCAGACGAACTAAGCAGAAACCTCATGGATCCCCACAAATGGAAACTGGATCCACAAGTCTTCAGCATGCCAATAAGGAAATGGGGATGCCCAGACAGAGATCTATTTGCCTCCCCTCACAACTGCCAGTTGCAGAGATTTTGCACAAGGATTTACCACAAGCAAGCATGGAAAGTGGACGCCCTTATCCTTCAGCTGGAAAAATCTAACAGTATATGCTTTTCCCCCCACTGCCTCTCCTTCCCAGGGTACTCCTAAAGGTCAGATAAGAGAAGCCAAAAATGATACTGATTGCACCAGATTGGCCACGCCAGCACTGGTACCCAATCCTAAAGAGCTTGTCTCAAGGTCCAGCATGGATATTGCCTCAAACTTCTCACTTGCTGACCCAACAAAACAATCAGATCCTGCACAGCCAACTCAGGACCTTAAATCTGGCAACATGGCGAATAATGTAGCCATTCAGAACACTCCTCTTTCAAAAGCTGTTATGGATGTTATCTTGGAGGCCAGGAGGCCCAGTACCAGAAAATCTTATGCAGAAAAATGGAAGAGATTCTGTGCTTGGAACCAGGAACAAGGCATTGACACGTGTGTACCAAATATCCCTCAGATTTTACAATACCTAACTGAGATGCTGAACAAAGGCCTTTCTCATCAATTAAGATTCATGCCTCTGCCATTTCAGCACACTACAATACGGAACCACCTATCTTTTCTCATCCTTTAATAAGGCAGTACCTTAGAGGGGCCAAAAACATTAGGCCTCCAAGGAGAGAACCAGTTCCGGCCTGGGACCTCAATTATGTTTTGGAAAAACTCACACTGCCTCCTTTCGAGCCAACATCAACAGCAGATATAAAATTCTTATCCTGGAAAACAGCTCTGCTCCTAGCAATAACATCTTCAAGGCAAGTCTCAGAGTTACAAGCACTAATGGCTGTGGAACATTTCATCATTTTTCATCCAGACAGGGTTTCTCTGAGGACAAACCCTACATTTATCCCTAAGGTGGTGTCCAGTGTGGCCCTCAACCAAACCATTCACTTGCCTACCTTTTATCCAAATCCACAGAACAAGGGTGAGAAAATTCTGCATTCTTTGGACATACACAGGCAGTTACGCTTCTACTTGGACAGAACTAAAACTTTCAGAAAGACTGAGCAACTTTTACTGTCATATGCTGCAGGATCACAAGGAAAGGCTATCTCAGAACAGACTATTTCTAAATGGATAGGCCATTGCATCCGCTTCTGCTATTTTCAACATGGCAAATCAGTGCCCAAGGGCATTAGGCCTCATTCCACCAGAGCAGCAGCCACGTCAGCAGCCTTCCTCAGAGGAGTACCAACCAAAGATATCTTATAGGCTGCAACTTGGAGTTCAGTGCACACCTTCACAAAGCACTACCACTTACCTCTTTACTCTAAGTCCAGAGCAGGCTTTGCCACTGCAGTTCTGCAGGGCCTCATAGCCTCTCCTAATCCTATTTAGCCCAGCCACCCATCCTCAGCTTTGGGATTCAACCCAAGAGTAATGACTGCAACAGTGAAACACGATGAACATAGTACAGTTGTGTACCTACCTTAAATGTAGATGTTTGAGTGTATTCACTGTTGCAGTCCAGGTTACCCACCCTCCATCCCCCTTTTCTTTGCTGGGGCTTATCTGCACTTCTCTATCCTACACAACCTATTTGGTGTATTTGCTTGTAGATGAAGAAAATGTTATTTTTGTGCATGCATTTTATTGGCATATTTTTTAGCCTACCAATTTGGGGGCACCTGACATCTGGGGCAAGAAAAACTGAAGAAAATGGTGTCAGCTGCATCTTTTATACCCCTGGCGCACTGATGTCCGGGAAGAGGCGACAGCAACCGATGCCAGACCTAGACTTTGGAATTCTGGCCGACTGAGGGTAGCCTGCCAACAGGATAACCCAAGAGTAATGACTGCAACAGTGAATACACTCGAACATCTACATTTATGGTAGGTACACAACTGTACTTTTTGTGCTCTGTCCTTTGGCTTGTCTACTACTCCCAGGGTTTTCAAAGAGTCCTTAGCCTCTCTAATTGCCTTCTGCAGAACAAAGGATTTGGACGATTGTCTTATCCAGGCTACAAGCCTGACAAAGCTCAGCTCAGACTTGATGTTCACCCAGAACTTCTTAACCTCCCTGGGGTTCAAAATAAATCATCAAAAATCCCATACAGACCCTTCAATCAGAATTGAGTTCTTGGGGGCCCTGCTGGATTCTACAGTCCAAAAGGTTTTCTTGCCTCCGGACAAGGCCTCCTTCCTGACTCTGTACTTTCAAAAAATCATGGTCAGGGATTTCCTCACAGGCAGATAGTACCTCAGGGCATTGAGTTACATGGCCTCTTGCATCCTTATGATTCCCCTGGCCAGACTACACATGAGAAAAATCCAGTGGTACTTCAAGTGTAATGCCAACATGCACAACCACTCTCAACCAAGATCAAATTATCCTTTGCCTCAAGGAGGAATTTGCATTGTGGACCAGAGCTTGCTCCCTCAGCCTGGGCCTCCCAATCAGATTCAGGCCCCCACCACCACCACCACCACAAAGACTGACCACAGATGAGTCAGAGGTAGCCTGGGGAGCACTCTTCAACCACTTTCAGACAAAAGGGAAGTGGAATCACAAGCTCAGAGACAAACACATAAATTTAAAGGAATCTATGGCAGTCCAAAAAGGCCTACTAGCCTTCAGAGAGAGAAATGGAAACCAGGGGTGCTAGTATTGAAAATGGACAATACCGCAGTCATGTGGTGCACAGACAATCTGGGAGAACTCACTCCTACCCTCTCTGCCACCTAGCAGTGGATGTTTGCAAAACAGCACATTCCCTGGGGTTACACCTTTTGGCACAAAACCTGCCAGGTGTAGCCAAACAACTAGCAGACCACCTCAGCAGAAGTCTGTCAGACACCCACGAGTGGTAACTACATTGGGAAACTTTTCTCATTGTAGCCAAAAAATGGGGAGTTCCTCAAGTAGACCTTTTCGCCACCAGGGAAAATACTTTAATTGAAAAAGATTTGCTCCAGAGACAAAATGAAGTCAGCCTGGAAGATAGATGCTTTCTCATTTCCATGGACAGGCCTCTTCATTTATGGCTTCCCTGCAATCCCTCTGCTCCCCAGGGTACTCTTAAAGATAAGGGAAGAGGGGCCAAAGGTAACACTAATAGCCCCAGACTGGCCCAGGCAGCACTGGCACCCACTGCTACTCAGATAACCAGCACAAAACCTTGGGATTGGGCCTTCTGATGCAGGACAAGGGAAAGATTGTGCACCCCAGTCTGCAGACTCAAATTATCAGCTTGGAGGATACCTTAATGTCTTGGAGAGATCCACTCCTAGACAAACAGATTCAGGACATTCTAAAAGAGGCCAGATGGCCTAACACTAGGAAGTCCTACTCGGCTAAATGGAAAATGTTTTTCCTTTGTTGTGGGCAACATGTGCTCTGAATCCTCGTCTAGCTAAGATCCCGGTTGTCCTGCCCTATCTAGCCACTCTCTGTGACAAAAGCCTGTTTTACTCCTCCATAAAAATTCATGCTTTGGCTATTTCAGGCCACTCCCTGCACAACCAACTGTCTTCTCTCACCCCTTATGAAATGGTTTCTTAGAGGGGTGATCCACATCAGGCCACCCAGAAGGCATCAGGCCCAACCCTGGGACCTTAATTTTGTTTTGGAAAAACTTAGTCATCCACTATTTGAACCAGCTGTCTCGTGACTTAACATTTTTGACATGGAAGACTGCATTCTTGTTAACGGTCACTTTTGTTAGAAAGGTTTCTGAACTGCAGGCACTCATGGCATTGGAACCTTTCCTCATCTTCCATCCGGACAGAGTTTCTGTCACGGCTAACCCTTCCTTTATTCCCAATGTGAGGAGAGATACCTCCTTAATTCAAGACATACATATGCCTACCTTCTTCCCCAAACCACAAAACCAAGGGGAAAAAATTATTTTTTCCTTGGATATGCATAGGGAGCTCCATTACTATCTTGACAGAACAAAAACTTTGATAAACTCAGACCAGCTGTTTGTGGCCTATGCTGCCAGTTCTAAAGGGAAGCCAGTTTCCAAACAAACCATTTCTAAATGGATCTCTCACTGTATCTACTTTTGTTACAGCCATCATGGTAAGAAGCTACCTGATGCTGTCAGGACACACACTATTAGGGCAACTGCTCTCTCTGCTGACTTTCTAAAAGGGGTACCCACCAAAGGCAGCCTGGTAGCTGCTACCTGGTCTTCAATGCATACCTTTACCAAACATTGCCACTTATCATCCTTCTCCAAGTCCAGGGCAGGATTTGCCACTGCCTTCCTGCAGGGCATCCTTTCCTCTCCTTAATGTACCTTCCATCCTTCTCAACTTTGGGAATCATCCCAAAAGTCAGGACTGCAACAGTGAAACACGAAGAAAATAGTACAGTTGTTTTTATTTGCCATAAATGTAAATGTGCCAGCATATTCACTGTTGCTGTATTCTTTCCCTCCCTCCTTCCCCCCTAGCCTACAGGGTAGGTTTGAACAAGCTTCTTCTCAAGTCGGGGGGCGAGGTCCCTCCTCTTGCCCTTTTCCTTTCTTAGGTTCTCTCTCAAAGGTCATTGACATTAGGGTCCCTCTATGGGGGGGCTCCCTTCAGGGATCAAGAAAAACTGAGATCATGACGTTGGCTGACTCCCTTATACCCGAGTATACTGATGTCAGTCAGGGCATCCACCGGTTGTTGGAGGGGGAGATTTTTCTCTGGTAGTCAGGGAGGCCAAGGGCTTCCATGGCGATAAATCCCACATGTCAGGACTGCAACGTGAATACACTCTGACATCTACTCTTGTGGTAAGTATACACAGCTGTACTTTATTTACATGTTCATAATGGGGCATAGCACATGGTGCAGTCATACATTTTCCAGTCTTGGCAGTAACATCGCTTATCTTGTCTCTATGCTATTATGTTTGTTTTACCGGGAAAACCTGAATGGATTCAAAAACCCCTTTTCAGCATAGGCCCAGAGAGAAAAGCTCCATAAAACATAAAATTATACAAAAGTCTGAGTATGGATCCAGTCACATAATTAAATCTGGGTCTTAGAAAAGCTCTGGTAATTCTCTTTTTGCCCCTAATTTTTAGATAGCCTTTCTCTCTCATTATTCAGAGCTGTTGTATCTTATTCCACTGTCCTTTACTACGGGTGCAGATGTCTATAAAGTAGGCAGTTGCAGTCAGGTTGCAACTATTTTATATGAACTCTAACAGGTTTGCTTTGTCTCCCGTCATTTTACTGGTTAGAAGGTATTTGCCTTTTGTTGTATGGTGCAGTTTCATATGCCTTCAAAAGTTTATGTTGTAGCACTTTTGCAGCTTGTCTGGTGAAAAAAAACTGCAGATGGTGACAAACTGTGTAATGAATGCTGCATGCCTTTGTATATTTAAGGAGTATTCACATTTTTATCCAGCTGTTGATATAGCTGGATCTTTTACTGAGATTTGATAATCTGTTACAGTAAACTATTGTTGCACATTAGCATGTGTTTTTTTTAAATGCTGTTTGGCAACATAGAATACTTTTCCTGCTTTTGTGGTAGTTATTTTATGTGGAATGTGTTTTCCTTTTATTAATTATTTTAAGAAGTAATGTCTTTCCTTGAGTATTTTTTCTTTTGCCATTTATTGCATTTACTACTGTGTTCATTTTGAAAAAAGAAATGTTCATTTTAATTACTAAGAAAATAACAGCTCTTTTTAATTTCTTGCAGATATAAAAAACTACTGTCCCTTCTGAACTTTGCTTTACAATCCATTGATAATTCCCATTCAATGGTTGGTAAACTGTCCCGTAGAGTCTTCCTGAGTGCAGCCAGAATGGTTGCACGAGTGCCTCATGTATTTGTAAAACTGTTGGACATGCTAAGTGAAACCAGCTCAACCCATTATGCACGTATGCGTAGACGTTTAATAGCCATAGCTGAAGAAATGGAGATTATGGATGCCATCCATTTAGGCATGGAGGGTGCACAGACTGTCGAAGGAAGGCATGATTTTGTAGAACCTTCAGCTCCTCATAACTCACCAAATGAAACAGGAAACAATACCCCACTTAGTACTGTTCACTTATCTAGCAAACCAGGAAAAAATATTGGTGACTTTAAATTGGGTGCCAGCACTGAGGACATTTCTGAAAGACTAGGAGCCATGAGTATGGGACTTCCATTGCTACCACTGTCAAATGAACAACCAAAGGCTACTGTTCAGACAAGAAGTAGACCACAGAGTCAGTGTCTGAATTCTCCCTCATCTTGTCATTCCCCAGCTTTATCCCCAACACGCTGCTCGCCCTCATCTTCTCCTTTTGTTGTACCTACATCTGTGACTGACAGCACTAAGCTCCGAACTCAGGGATTTTTCCCAAGTAAGTTAGCATCTGCTTCTCCTCAGATGCAGCGCAAGTTTTCTCTTCAGTTTCAGAAGAATGTTCCTGCAGACAGAGACACTGAAAAACATTCTCCAGTTTTTATGCCTACGCATGTTTTGCCAGCCAGTCCTGTCTTCAAACCAAAATCATCTCAGTCTCAGCAAACGCAAAGTGATGCAGGGAAACATACTGATGTTTCTAAGAGCAGTATGTTGCTTGACTTAAAAGACACAGCCCATTGTGATGGCAGTAGCAGTACTGTAGTTACACCAGGTGATAATGCAGTATGTACTCCTGTGGAGAGCCGATACAGTCGTTTAGATGCTTCTGCGGACCTGAACTCCAGCATAGAGGACTTACTGGAAGCCTCTATGTCTACAAGTGACAGTACAGTAACATTTAAGTCTGAAGTTGCAGTGCTTTCTCCAGAGCGAGCAAATGATGATACATACAAAGATGATGTCAATCAGAACCAGAAATGTAAAGAAAAGATGGAAGCTGAGGAAGAGGAAGCATTAGCTATTGTTATGGCAATGTCTGCTTCCCAGGATGCACTTACAGTAATTCCACAGCTTCAAGTTGAAAATGGGGAGGATGTGATCATTATTCAGACTGTTGTAAGTGCTCATTCCATACTTGAATTCATTTGCATTGTGTTTCTCTTTCCTGTTCTGACTCTGTAGATTTTATTTTTCAGAATTTGTTGTAATGGGCCTGTCTTTCTTTGACAGTGATATCAGTAATGTTAAGTCGTGTGTTTGCGGTGTCATTTGCATCTCTGCCTTGTTCTCAGGCTGTGTACAAAGTTTGTTATCTGCAACAGCTTGAGATGTTTGACCCTCTCCTGGGTTGACATACAAAATTGTCTGATTTTTACAGGATGGTTTCCTGAGCATTTTAGTACATTAAATCAGAGTTAAAAGATGTTTAGCTTTTAGTGAACCTAATATTTTAGAAATCTTAACTAAGAGTTGGTTTAGTTTTTACTTCCTTACAGTGATTTTGGTAATTCATCACCTTTGTGTTTCCCCCCTGTTCCACCATTCATCTGATTGTCCAAGCAGCAGTTCCTTTTTAAAAGCCTCTCATGCATGTATTGATTTGAGTAGCATGTAAGAGTCAGCCAGAACTAAGTCTGTTAAAATTATTATCCAGCCATCTTAGAATTTTTAACAGGGCCTTGGGGCTGTTCTTAAATTTTTTATAAAGTGTTTGTTTTTTTTAGACAATGGATATTTACATTTTGTATATTTAAGTGTTGGTACACACTTGAAGGCAGAAAAGAGGAAAAATTAAAGTTGTATGTAAGAGCTTATCCTTGACACCTCCCATTTTTTTTACAGTAGCAACTAGCTACCTGCCACATTTCAGGGTTTGCAGTTTTTGCCATTTAATCGTTTGAGTCTGTTTTTATGTTATTTTATGATGGCAGAGCCTGTAAAGGTCAAGAAGTTCAAAGGTAATAAAAATATAGATTCAGGTTTAGAGGAAAAACTTTAAAAGAAAATGTTAAAATTATACATTTTAACATACTACAGACAAATTGGCTGTCATATTGAAATGACAAATACTTAGGGATTCAAGAAATACTGTTAATTAAAAAGCCTCACCTTACTTTTGATTTTGATTACCTTGTTTGCCATTAGTTTTATTCAGAAAAGTACATTTTGATTCTGTAATTTTAGGACATCACTATTTCCCCACTTTGTTTTTTTGTTGTTGTTGGGAAAACTTGATTATGCTTAGGCCTCCCCCCGTTGTTAGCCTAGTAACAGTCTATGAGTCTTTGTCAGTGCCAACCAACAGTTTGGGCTGAACTAGAGTTGCTTTATCTGAAAAGAGGCAGAGTACCATGAATCAGTGAAAACCTTCATTCCTCATCTGTATCCTCTCGATCCTTGCTTAATTCTTTAGAAGCATCGTGTCACTATGTTAGCAAAATTTGTAACTTTGCCAGAGACTCGAATTTTGGCGGACATGTGTAAGGTATGTAAATACCCCCTGCCATTGGATTACGTTCTGTGCTTCTGACGTAGAATAGATGGTATGATGAGTCTGGTAAAAAATGTTTTTAGAATGTTTCTTTGTGAAAGATGCCAAATTCGTGGAGTGCTTAGGAAAATGATGCGTACCTTGTATTTTGTAGCTCCTACACTTTTTGTTGTGGGATATCAGTTAGGCATTATTTTACAGGCTTTTGACATGTCTGAGTATTCTGAGAATGAGTTATCGAATAGGTTGACTTTAGGAGAGCTACCTGTTGACTACCTGTGCTGTTCTTTGTAAATGAGTGGCATGGACAAATACTAAACGGTTAATAATGTTCATTGATTGCGAACTCCTTTGCAATGCCAAAGGCGCTAATCAGCTTTTGTTACTTCTTTAACAAAAGCAGGATTAAAAACTCTTTCATTTGATTGTGCTTATAGAAAGATGCAGATAACCGTAGAGAATTAACACACAGTCTTTATAAATAAGCACTTTCGTCTTCTACAGAAGACTTTGTCAGATCTCCTTTTCAATAGTATATACATAGTTGTATATACATACGGTTAGAACTGGGCTACATTGCTCTACAGGGAGAGAGGGAGGGGCTAGAGTATGCTATGCTTTGATGTTTTTTGAACATGGACCTTAAGTATTGCGTTTACACCGGTGCTTTTGGTGTCATGTTTACCCAATTTCTTTTTAACTGGGTAGTGTACCGATAGCTAGACAGTCTCTTGAGTAGTGTGGTATAATGAGCTAGTCTTAGAGTTTTGATAAGAAAGGGCTCCATCCAACTAAACTTGGCTAGTGCTGGCATGTTAGCCTATTCATTTAATTACCTTTTTTCCAAATCCACAAAACAGGGGTGAGAGAATTATCTACTCCTTGGATGTGTACAGACAACTTAGATTTTTACCTTGATAAAACTGGCAACATTAGGAAAATGGATCAGCTTTTTGATTCCTTCTAGGAAGGTTGGTTGAGCAACACTGTCTCTAAACAGGCACTCTCCAGTTGGTTCTCAGAATCCATTTTATTTCGTTATTCCTTCCACAACAGGTCCCTGTCTTCACCTCTGATAGTCCATTCCACTTGAGCAGTATCGTCCTGTGATCATCATCATTATCAATCTCCTTTCTCTCCGCCTTCTTCATGGGGGAGTTGGGATGCTGTGTCAACTGTCACCAGTCTGTGCAGTGCCACTCTCCTGCCTTCTTCAACATTCATGCCTGACTGTCACAGGTGTTCTCTCACATAATCCATCTATCTCTTTGCTGGATGGTCTTCTTTGTTTTGCTTTCTTCTTGTCTTTCCAAAATCTTTTTCATCAGATTGTCTTCTGCTTTTATGCACATGTGCCCGAACCACAGTAATCTGTTCTCTTTGACTTTTTCTGCAATTGGAGCTACTTTGGCTTCTGCTCTTATGTCCCCATTTCTTCATCTGTCCCACAGTGTGCATCCTACCACTTGTCTCAGGCAATTCATCTCCATCACCTCTAGTTTCCTCAGCTGCTCTGTCTTTCCTGCCCAGGTTTCTGCACAGTGTAGTAGTACTGGTTGCTCCACTGTTTTGTACACCTTACTTTTCATCATCTTTGGTATTTTTCTGTCATTTACTACACCTGACAGTCTGTGCCAGTTGGTTGCAGCCCTTCTGACTCTTTCTTTGACCTCCTCATTCAGACTTCCCTTCTCCTCAATCACCTCTCCCAGATACTTGAAGCTGTTAACGTGTTCCACTGTTTTCCCTTCTGTCTCAGTTTTCAGCTACTAATTTCTACTATTACAACTGTCTTGTCTATACTCAGTTTCATCCCACGTGCCTTAAGGTTTGCATTCTATTCCTCTATCCTGTGCTGAAGTTCTTGATCAGAGTCTGCCTGTAATGCCACATCATCTGCATTTAGCAACTTTGTTGATCTGTCTCTTCCAACCTGTTTACTAATGTAGTCTTCACCAATATGAACAGCAGTGGGTTCAGAGCCAAACCCTGTGGAGAAGTTGTGTTTATTTTACTTTTGTGGGGCTGGCATAGTGTTTCCTGGTGCTTTTTTACTGTGTTTTTTTCTGTCAGAGAAGTAACTTTTGTAGACAGGTAGTGTTTACTAGCATTTTCTGCTAGTCTTTCCCAGGAAAGAGACACCATTTTTAGCTTGACCATGGTCCAATGGTCAGTCCTTCCAGCCACAAAAAAAAAAAAAAAAGCAAACAGCCTTTGCCACCATAGCAGGCTAGCAATTTGCCTCAGCTGCCGGTAGGTGACTCTGCTGTGGCCATTTGTTGCACCTCAGACTAATCATCTTATAACCCAGATCCCTCTTGCGTAACACCTACAGCTACCGTGGACTGGGGTAACCACATCCTGTGGTGCTGTTGGGGTTCCTTCAATGGGCAATGGAGAGATGCTCTTGAAAGTGCTGGGAGAGGGAAGAGGAAAGTTTCTGTATTATGCCAGAATCTTGTAACCATCCCTGAGGAAGCTGCTGTTGCCACCATTAGTAACACAGTTGGCCCTATTTTTCTTGTCAGAAAGAAACAGAAAACCAATCATGTGTCTCCTACTCCTCAGATTTCTTTGGCTAGAAGTAGCTTACTCTAGCTTGATGTTTAATCCAGGATATTAATCCTTCTTGTAAAGTAGTTTCTGGTAAAAGAAAGAGGAATATCTCTTTTCTTGAAGAGATTCAAGATTTTGAATCTGAACAGGAAGATGCAAGGATGGATAACATTTTTTTTCCTCAGATTTCGGATTAAGACACAAGAGGAAAGCTCACGTTCCAGTTCTCGTTGTGGGGGTTTCCTTTTCTCTGAGACTTTTGTAAGAATGTGCCAGTGTTTTCATTGAGAGAATACTGAGGTTTCTCAGTCCCTCAGAAAATGTTATGTTGTTACAGAAGGATTTTCCAGAACCTACACCCGTTCCTCCTGTTCTATCTGCTTTAGAGGATGTGTGTATTACTGCTTGCAGTTTTCTTGATAGTCAGCCAGAGAATTTACAAAGTTTCTCTCTTTTAAATTCTTATACAGTATTCCAAGTCCTGACCTAGCAAAATTATGATATGGATGGGAAAATTATTGATAGATATGGGGAAAAGTGTATATTTCTGCAACTTGAATTTTGAGTTGTCAGGCTCATATGTTAAATTTTGTATGAGGGATGTTTCATCTGTAGTTTGTTTTTATGATAAAAAATCTGCTTTAAATCACTTAGATTTATCTACTGCACAGATCACTACTCATTGTTTACAGTGTGTGTATGACTATTGATACTTTGGGGGCTATAGCCATTGGTACTGTTTTGAGGAGGTTTGCATGGCTGTATTCTCAGATCTTCTCTGATTATATTAAAATGAGATTTTAAGTTCACCCTTTGGTAGAGATTTAATGTTTGGTCCTTCTGCAGAGGTGATCAGAAAGTGTGATGAAAGGGGTGAGTTGATCCAGAAATATCTTAAGATTGTTCAGCTCTCCTTTTCCAGTTTTCCAAGCGATTTTTCTATTTTGTCATCCATTATTGGCAACAAGCAGGAAAAACTGTCTCAACAATATACAAGTAAACAGACTTTTAAGAAGAAATGGCAAGAGGTTTCCAAAAAGAAGTCTTAGACATTCCAAAACCAGACGCAGTCCCACATGTCTGAATGACTGTTCAAGAGACCTTATGACCACCTCCCACCCTGGTGCCATTTTTCTTTTGGGAAGCAGATAGTTCATTAGTTTTAGGTTCTGACGTCGTTCATCAAGGTTACACATGGCAATGGGAAGAAATTCTTCCTTTCCAGGGGATCATTCCTCATCCTCCAGATCAGATTCTTTTGTTTCCACCAGTTCTTCATCATATGCTGTTCCAAGGAGTGATAGAACCATTTCCTCCTTCCTAGGTGGGGAAGGGTTTTTACTTCAAGCATGTTCCTAGTGCCAAAGAAAAAAAATGCTTGGAGAACAGTTCTGGATCTTTCTTTCCTAAACCTGTTTGTGATAGAGCCCAAAGTCAAAATTATGTCACTTCACAGTTTACCTCTTCTTCCTCTTTCAAGTTTCCTGGTAACACTAGACATAAAAGATACTTATCACACCCTATTCATTCACGATTATGAAGGTTTTTGGGGTCTGAATCACATTATCAGTTCTCTGCCTTACCGTTTATCAAGAGTGTTCACAAATTGTCTAGTTCCAGTTATAGTTCATTGCAGGCTACAGGGTATCCACATTTTTCCATATTTGGATGACTTCCTGCTCTTTGCATTGTCTTTTTCTAAATGTCAGGAATCTCTCTCTCTCTCTCTCTCTCTCTCTCTGTCTGTCTTGGGTGAGAGAGCTCTTGGAGAAGCTGGAATTACAAGGGCACTTTCAAAAGTCTTTCCTGACTCCTTCACACAGGATTGTGTTCCTGTGATGTCAACACTTCACTTCATAGAGCTATTCTTTCATAGGAAAAACTAGATCTACATCTAGATCTGTTTCTAAGGTTTTCCATTTAGACTTAATTCACTGTAAGGTAATACCTCAGGATTTTGCATCACTTGGTGTCTATGATTATCATGATCCACTTGAGAAAGATACAGTGGTATCTGAAATGTCTTTGGTCCTAGCACCAAATACCCTTTATCTTTCAAATCTCAGTGCTGGTGTTTATAGTAAGAGAATTACTTTGGTGGAGACAACAGATATCCTTAAATATAGGTCTCCCTTTCTCTCTTCCTGCTGCAAAAGCAGTCAGCCTCCACAGATGGACTTGGCTTGGGGAGCAGTTTTAGGAGAGGTAAACGTGCAGGGAATGTGGGACACCAAGGACAGATGCAGCAAGCACATAAATATCAAGAAGATACTTGCCCTGATCAAGGGACTCAACTCCCTGAACCGTCTTTGGCCCTTGGGACCTCTTCATGTGGTTACAGACAGTACCACAGTCATGTGGTACATCAGCAGAGCAGAGGTGAACCAGGTCATATTCCCTTTGCAGACTAGCTATGTTAGCTTGGGATATAGTTTCACAGCACATTGTCACTCTACAAGCATCCTGCATTCCGTCAGAGCAAAATTGTGTGGTGGAGAAGCTGAGCAGCTCCAGAACAGACACTAACAAATGGAAACTAGATCAAGGGCTTCCAAGATTTGATTTATCTGTGGGAAGTTCCTCAGGTAGACCTGTTTGCCTCCACTCTGAACAGTGAACTAGCAAGATTCTGTTCCAGGACTCCATGCAAGAAGGCTTGGAAGACTGATGTGTTTTCCTTTCCTTGGACATGAATATTCCTGTATGGTTTTCCACCCTTTCCACTAATGTTCAGGGTACATTTGAAGATTCAGAAGAAATTCCTTCTGGACCAAACAGCCGTGACTCTCCCTTCTTTTGAAAATTGCCAGGGGCAGTTGCCAGAAGCTTTCTCAAAGACTGGATCTACTCTCAGAAGAACAGGAGTGTTTGATATACCCCAGCTTCAGTCAGTTTCACTTGACTGCCTGAATGATAGGGTCTTGATTCCTTTTAGACATCTGTTTACTGAGAATGTACAGCAGGTACTTATGGAGGTAAGAAAGCCTGCTACTAGGAAATACCATATTAACAAATGGAAAAAGGTTTTCTAACTGGTGCCATCAACAGCAGCCATTCAGGGCTAGTTGTTCTCTGGTTTTACAATATTTGTGTGAGTTCCTATCATATGGCCTTTTTTGTTTCTCTGTCAAATTTCATTTATTGGCTGTTTCTGTTTCAGAATGTCTGTCTATGTATCCCTCTGTTTCAGTGCAGTTTCATGTCAGAATGGTTTTGAAAGGAGTTTTGCATAAGAGGCCTCCAAGAAAACCAGTGCTTCCTCCTTGGGATCTTAGTTTTGTGTTAGAGAATTTATTTTTGCTTATTTATTACCAGGAAAGTTCGACTGGGTAGTACTCATTTTCAGTGGAGGTCCAGGGAGAAAAACTCCTCTTGCTTGCATTGCATTTTACTAAGTTCCAATTAAACACAGAGTAGTTACATTTCTGTTTATATTTATACACAAACAGTTGTTCTAAGATTCCTAAGAAGTTACTAAAGAGAAAGTCCCCATTCAACTTGGTCGATTGTACAGGCAGCAGTTATGTATAAAAATTGTTTTGTCATTTCAGTAGGAAGTTGAGAATGTTCTGTTTAAGGAGAGTATTTGGAGAGTATCATGGTGGTGGTGATGCGGTAGCGTTGTTGCCTCATAGTAAGACGCTGACCGGTTCGATTCTCAGCTAGAGCGTCTTCTGCGTGGAGACATGCGTGAATGGGGCGTACCTTCTTTGAAGGTTGTGCGTTAGGGCTGGCAACTCAGCACATGAAAATCAACTGCCAATCATTAGCGGATCGGAGTTCCGCTGTGGCGACCCCTAACCAGGAAAAGCCAAAAGACACAACAACAACATTTGGAGAGTATCATGTGGTGAACACAAAGTCTTAAACTTGTGATGAGCATGTGTGGGACCAGGATTGGATAAGAGGTTGTTTAAGCAGTGGTTTAAAACTGTTAAATTTGTCGGTGAGTATTATTTGTGTGGGGATACTATTCCAGAGTTTAGCAATGTATTGGGAATAGAACAAGTTTCCTGCAAGATTATTTGTCTTATTTGTAAGTAATAAGAATTGGTTACTACAACGGAGGTCCCTTGCTGGACAGTAGGGCAGTAATAAGTTTTGTAGCGCAGGGCATTTTTTGGATGATGAAAGAGTTTGTGAGCTGTAGCTGGTTGTGAATGTGTTAGGAAGTTGTGCAGTTCAAGCCAGTTTAATTGTTTTAGTCTATGACAGTGGTGGGCCCTATGAGGGAGATTAGTGGCAAATTTAGCTGTTTTACTGTAGCAGGAGGCAAGATTCTTAGTATTTAAGTTTGTTAGGATAGGAGCAATGTATAAGAGAGCCGGCAATAAGAAGGTAGTGGCTAGAGTTTTTTTTGCAGTGTCTGTAAGGAATCCATTGATCCTATAAAGGGAGCCTAGTTTCTGGTGTGTAAATTTAATGATGCGCAGCATGTGGTGGTCATGTTTGAGATTGTCATATTGTAATGCTTACGAGTTTACTGAGAGTTACAGTTTCAATGACAGTATTTGCTGACTTTATGGTAAAGGATTGCTTTTGATTTTGACAAATTTTGAGGTAAAAAGCATTAACTTAATTTTCTTTGGGCTGATTAGGAGGTTTGATTCTATGAGCCAAGTTTCTACAGAGGAGAAAGATTTTTGGGTAATGTCTTGGAGCTAACACTTTCTCCATTTGAAGTAGCTATCCTTTCGGACTTGAGGTTCTTAACATGGAAAACAGTTCTACTGATTGCTCTGGTCTCTGCAAGAAGTGTATGTGAGTTGGAAGCTCTTAACAGTGTCAGCCCTGTCTCATTTTCCATAGGGACAGGGTCGCTTTGAGAACTAATACGTCTTTAATGCGTAAAGTGATGTCTGGGTTTATTTTAAGCCACACTGTCCATCACCTTGATGTTCATCGTGTTACACTGCTGCAGTCATTACACTTGGGTTATCCTGCCGTCAGGCGGTCCCGCAGTCAGCCTGAGTTCCAAAGTCTTGGTCCGGCTTCGGTTGCTGTCGCTTCTTCCCTGACGTCAGTGCGACAGGGGTATATAAGATGCACCCGACGCCATTTTATTCAGTCTTTCTTGCCACGCGGTGCCCGATGCAGAAGCAGTTTGCAAGTGCCGGTCAGCCGACTCCTGAGATTTTCGAAATCGAACTTCAGATCCGAGTCTTCAATAAAGCTAAGTACCCCGTTGGGGAAACTTTTTTCTTGCCTCAGACCGATGTCAGAAAACGTTAATAATTGTATTTCTTGTGGGAAGCAAATACCTCATAAGGACTTCCACTCTTACTGTATTCCATGCCTCGGCCCTGATCACAACGTCACTAGTTGTCGGTTTTGTGCTAGATTTAACAAACGCGCTATAAAAAGACGTTTTGATTTTGCTTTGCACTACTTTGGCCGAAGGTTCAATTATACGATCCCGTCGGATCAGCCGACGACCTCAGTACTGAAAAAAACGCAAAGACAAGGATAAAGACAGGCATCCGAGGTCCAAAACCAACAATGAAACCTCTTCTAGGCCAGTCGCCGGTTCTCAGTGAGGCACTTTCGCAGCCCCTGACACCCGCTACCTCAGACCCACAGGCCGCTTCCAACTCCCATGTGGAGACAACTAGGCCTCTGGACACTCAAGGTATTGGGCCTACGGAAACTAATCCCTCAGATGGGTCTGGAGCCACTGAGCAGCCATCGGCTTCTGAGGGTGTTCTCAGACCTTCACAACTTACCATTAAGGCAACAGTCAAGACAAAGGTACCATTAAAGACAGAGAAACAAGTACAGCATTCTCCTGGTCAGTCCTCCATGCCTAAGAAACAGATGCTCAAAATGGCCGAAGACCTCATTACTCTAATCAGGGGTTCCCATCCCCCTCCTGAGAAAAGGCCTAGGCAGGATAACAGACTATGACTCCTCTGATCAGGTTTCCATTTCCTCTGATTCCTCTTCAGACCGGGGATACTCTCTACCCCCCTATGAGGACTCTGATGCAGAAGAATCTATCCCTTCAGCCTCTCCTCCTGAGGATTATTCTTTTGGGGAAACTTTACTTACCATGAGGGAGCATTTTCATTGGGAAAGCCAGGATTACTCAGAATCCAAAAAAAGGCTCAGGGATTTCCTCTTATTGCCTCAGCACAGGCCCCTGACTATTCCACCTGTGCTAGATATTGTGCTAGATTTAACAAACGCGCTATAAAAAGACGTTTTGATTTTGCTTTGCACTACTGAATCCAGTTTATCTCCTGACTCTTTGCCCCCTGCTCCAGCCAAGCAAGATAGGTATTACAGAGTCCCTGACTCTCAGAAGTTTCTTTACAAAAACCCATCTGCTGATCCAGAAACCATTTCCCAGGGTCCAAAAGGGGTTAAGGCTTCCATTGCAAAAAATCCAGTACCCTCTGACAGAGATTCCAGAGCTTTGGATAGTTGGGGGAAGAAAGTATACACTTCTGCAACTTTAGCAGTAAGAGCTTTAAATTGCCAGTTTCACATGCTTAAGTACCAACAATATTTAATGGCTCAGTTAAAACAGAAAATGCTTGCAAGCTCAGAAGCTCCTGATTGTAAAGAAATGCAGGATTTATTGCATGAAGTTGAACAGGTGGGAAAACATACTCTGCAATGTGGTTTTGATTCTTTAGAGGCCTCTTGTAGAGCCGCAGTTACAGGTTCTGTGATTCGAAGACATGCTTGGTTAAAAGAACAAAGTTTACCTGATCATGTTAAGGCAAAATTATTGGATTCTCCTTTACAGCATGATACTTTGTTTGGTGTTAAGGCAGAAGAGGTGTTAAAGAAAATGGAGGATAAAGCTAAATCTATGTAAACAGTCAAGGATTTCTTACAGGTACAGCCACCTCGGTTTAGCAGAAATTGGCCAACAAAGAATTGGTCCTTTCCAGTGTCAGACAGGCCACAGAGAGGCAGATACAGACGCCCAAGGGGCAGATCTCAACTCCAAGGCTATAACAGACCGCGACAGTGGGGCACCTCAACCCCAAAAGGTGGTGAGGACAAGTCTCAACCTTACAGGAAACGGTCACAATGACTTTCCCCTTCGTACGCCAAGCACATCCCTTTTGGAAGTCACCTTAGGGAGAAAACTATCACCCAAGACAAATGAGTCCTGAATATTGTGTCTCAGGGTTACAGATTCCACTTTCATACTTTACCAAGGCTAAAAGGAATGCCAGACCTGCCACAAAATCAATGGGCAGAGGCACAAAAACAAATTTCAGCCCTCATGGACATGAGAGCTATTCAAAAAGTACCACAACAGGAACAAGGACAAGGATTTTACTCCAGACTCTTCCTGGTCCCCAGAAAGGTCAAGGCCTGGAGGCCCATACTAGACCTTTCAATTCTGAATACTTACCTGGATATTCCAAAATTCAAAATGTTGACATTACAGCAGCTTCTACCCATGCTGGGCAAGAAGGCTTGGCTTGTTACTCTGGACCTCAAAGAGGAATACCTGCATGTCCCTATCAGACAAAATTGCAGAAGATACCTCAGATTCAAAGCTGGTACAATGCACTGCCAATTCTCTGCACTGCCCTTTGGCTTATCTACTACGCCCAGGGTCTTCACAAAGTGCCTGGCACCAGTAATTGCATTTTGCAGACAAAAAGGAATTCAAGTATATCCATGCCTGGACGACTGCCTCATTCAAGCAGAGACAAAGGACATTCTTCTACAGCATCTGCCGTTTATAAAAAGGTTGCTAATTTCTCTAGGGTACACAGTAAACGAAAAGAAGTCAAAACTAGTGCCCTCGCAACAGATTATATTCCTGGGTGCCAGCTTAAATACAACGGCCCAGATGGCTTACCTCACGCCAGACAAACAAGTTCAACTAACTCAATATTTTCAATTACTGGCAAGAAAGTCCCATCTCCCTGCAAGAAAAATTCTGCAGGCCCTGGGATTCATGCCATCCTGCATACTACTAATACCATATGCCAGACTGCATATGAGGAAATTACAATGGTACCTGAAAAGTGTTTGGACTCAACACTCTCACAGTTTAGAAGCAGTAATACCAATGATTGCCTGCCTACAACAGGAGTTTCGATGGTGGGCACAGGCATGTCACTTAAACAAGGGTCAGCCTTTTACCCAACCCACAGCCAGGCAAACTCTAACAACAGATGCTTCAGATTACGCCTGGGGAGCACACATGGCAGGAAAATGCATTCAGGGCAAGTGGACCACAGACCAGATGCATCTTCACATCAATCAAAAAGAGATGTTGGCTGTTCAAAATGCCCTAACAGCTTTCAAGGACCTTCTACATCCAGGACAATTATTACTAAATGCAGACAGCACCACAGTAATGTGGTACATAAACAAGCAAGGGGGCACTCATTCTTATCCCCTATGCAGGCAAGCCATGACCTTGTGGAACACAGCTCTAACGTATCAAGTTCACCTGCAAGCACAATTCCTGCCAGGAAAGAAAAATACTCTGGCAGACAATCTAAGCAGAAATGTCATGGACCCTCACGAATGGAAATTGAATCCACAAATCTTCAGCATGGTAACGCAAAAATGGGGATGCCCAGACATAGATCTTTTTGCCTCCCCACTGAATTGCCAACTACAAAAATTCTGCACAAGGACTTATCACAAACAAGCATGGAAAGTGGATGCTCTTCTGTTCAGCTGGAAAAACCTAAAAGTTTATGCCTTCCCGCCACTGCCTCTCCTTTCCAAGGTACTCCTAAAAGCCAGACAAGAAAAACCACAGATGATCCTGATTGCTCCAGACTGGCCACGCCAGCACTGGTACCCTATCTTAAGGAACTTGGCTCAAGGCCCACCATGGATTTTGCCTCAAATTCCACACCTTCTGACTCAACAAAACTATCAGATCCTGCATGGTCAGCTCAAAACCCTAAACCTGGCTGCATGGCAGATACATTAGTCAAACAGGCAACACCTCTCTCTAAAGCTGTTATGGATGTCATTTAGAAGGCCTAGCACCAGGAAAGCTTACTCAGAAAAATGGAAGAGATTCTGCACCTGGAACCAGGCTCAAAAACTTGACCCTCTTGTTCCAAACATTCCTCAGATTTTACAATACTTAACTGAGATGCTGGACAGAGGTCTATCCTTCTCATCAATTAAGATCCACGCCTCTACCATTTCAGCACATTACAACACAGATCCTCCTTTATTCTCTCATCCCTTGCTAAAGCAGTACCTCAGAGGGGCTAAAAACATAAGACCGCCCCGGAGAGCACCAACACCAACTTGGGACCTGAACTTTGTTTTGGAAAAACTGACCTTACCACCTTTTGAGCCAGCCAATACAGCCAATCTAAAATTTTTATCATGGAAAACAGCTCTGCTCCTGGCAGTAACTTCAGCACGAAGAGTCTCAGAGCTACAGGCATTAATGGCAGTGGAACCTTTTATAATTTTTCATCAGGACAGGGTATCTTTAAGGACAAACCCTACCTTTATGCCGAAGGTGGTATCTAGTGTGGCTCTTAACCAAACCATCCATTTGCCAACTTTTTATCCAAATCCCCAGAATAAAGGGGAGAAACTTCTGCATTCCTTGGACATACACAGGCAGCTACGCTTCTATTTGGACAAAACAAAGGCTTTCAGGAAAACTGAGCAACTGTTTGTAGCATATACTGCAGGATCACAGGGCAAGGCTATCTCAAAGCAGACTATATCCAAATGGATAGGACACTGTATTCAGTACTGCTACACACACCATGGAAAATCGGTCCCAAATAACATTAGGCCACATTCCACCAAGGCAACAGCCACTTCAACAGCCTTTCTCAGAGGAGTACCTACCAAGGAAGTTTTGGAGGCTGCAACTTGGAGTTCAGTGCACACCTTTACCAAACATTACCACCTGCCTCTTTACGCTAAATCCAGAGCAGGCATTGCCACTGCAGTTCTGCAGGGCCTCATAACCAAGCCTAACTCTTTATAGACCAGCCACCCAACCTCAGCTTTGGGATTCTACCCAAGTGTAATGACTGCAGCAGTGTAACACGATGAACATAGTACAGACTTGTACCTACCATAAATGTAGATGTTCGAGTGTTCACACTGCTGCAGTCCAGGTTACCCTCCCTCCATCCCCTCAGAACTAGCTGGACTTATCTATACCTTTCTATCCTATACAACCTTTGGGGTGTATTTGCTGGTAACTGAAGCTATTGTTTTTATTTTATATGTATATTTTTGATTAGCAATATGTATTGCCTTCCTACTTGAGGGCACCTGACATCTGGGGCAAGAAAAACTGAAGAAAATGGCGTCGGTTGCATCTTATATACCCCTGTCGCACTGACATCAGGGAAGAAGCGACAGCAACCGACGCTGGACCAATACTTTGGAACTCAGGCCGACTGCAGGACCGCCTGATGGCAGGATAACCCAAGTGTAATGACTGCAGCAGTGTGAACACTCGAACATCTACATTTATGGTAGGTACAAAACTGTACTTTTTCTTTCCTTAACCTAAAAATGAGGGAGAAAAGATACTCCTTAGCTTGGATGTCCACAGACGACTCAGGTACTATCTTGACAGAACTAAATGTTTCAGCTCTTGGGATCACTTGTTTTATTTCTTGCAAAGGTAAGAAGGGACAGTGTGTGTCAAAACAGACCATTTCCAAGTATTTGTCTAAGGCTATTATATTTCATTATACTCATCGTAACAGAAATATTCCAGGCAGCAGCAAGGCCAAATCGACCAGGGCCTTAGCTTCATCTGTGGCTTTTTGGAAAATGTTGGTTTCTAGAAGTATTCTAGAAGCTGCTACTTGTTCCTCTGTATGTACTCTTACAAAGCTTTGTAAGCTTGATTCTTTCTCTATATCCAGATCAGGCTTTGCTAAGACCATTGTACTGGAGCTCCTGGACTCTTCTTCTTCCACATCCCAAGAGTAGTTAGCTAGTGTAATCTACCTATATAGCTAAGGCTAGTACAGTAATGATCAGTATAATGAACAATTCCTCTTGTTGTCTGGTGAGCTTTTTATGCTAGGGTGTGGATATTTACTTTTTGTTCTTCCTAGCTTTGTGCTTTCAGGGCTGAGTCTCCCTCTCTCTGTTGGCAGGAAAGTTCTGAAGGGCTTTGAGCCCAACCCTGTCTTTTAGTCAGCTCAGCTTGAGCTGCCTGACAGTTTTGGCACATAGAATGTGCCCTGAAGCTTTGGAAGCTGGCCAGCTGTTATGTCCTTGGCAGGATGTAAACCCGTGTAGCTAAGACTACTGCAGTATTGATCATTCATGGTAGGTTTACCTACACAACTGTACTATTTTCTTTGAAGGTAAAAACTAGGTCTTCCAGTATCCAAACAGTCCATTTCAAGATGGCTATTCCTTGCCATCTCCATTTGCTCCTCCTTTCTTGATATAAAAACTAGGTCTTCTGGTATCCAGGCAGACCATTTTAAGATGGATATTCTTTACCATCTCCTTTTTCTCCTCCTTTTGTGGTAAATCCCACTTAGGCTGTGTCAAAGACATGCTTGGCTGTGCCTATGAGATTTTGTGGAGCCTTTAAGTCTTCATTCATCAGTGCTGCATTTGCTGGATATTCCTTATTTGGCCAAAAGGTTAAGGAAACATTCTCCAGAAGTGAGCAAGAGGGAAAGACTTTGTCTGCTGTTGGGATCTGTTTTTCTACTCCTAAGAGACCCTTTTCTCAGAATCAGCAAGACTTTGTCTGCTGTTGGGATCTGTTTTTCTCAGAATCAGCGATGGCATAGAAAGATGTAGTTCTACAAGTCCCAAGGCCCTTTCTAAGACTCTCAAGAAGATAGTTCTCCAGATGTTCTTCGTGTTTCACTGTTGCAGTCATCACCTGTGGGTTATCCCTACTGTGGTAGCCCTCAGCCAGCCCAAATACCAGAGTCAGTGTTTTTTGTGCATCATTACATCCGTCTTTCTTGCTCTGGAGCCCGTAGCAGAAGCAGTTCGCACAAGTGCTTGTCGGTCACTACCAAAATTCGAATTTCAGCTGAAAACATCTAAGGCTAAGTACCCCGTTGGGGACCCTTTTTTTCTTGCTCTAACCGATGTTCGAAAAAGTTAACAATTGTCTTGCCTGTGGAAAGCAGATCCCACACCGATACTTTATTCTTACTGCATTACTTGTTTAGGCTTAGACCACGATGTCCCTCATTGCCAGTTCTGTGCCCTCTTTAATGCGAGAACCATTCGCCGTAGAGCTCTTTTTGTAGACAATTATTTTCGTATTCCGTCTTCCAATTCCGATATGGCATCAGTCAGCCAACAATCTGACGACATTCTGAAAAAATGTAAAGATAGAGACAGGCCACAGACTAAGCATTCCAATGACACTACCGTTAAGCAAGTCGTCAGTTCTCTGGAATTCAGTGAGGTGCTTTCACAGCCCCTGATGCCCGACTCGCTTTCTATGCAGGCCTCTGCCGAGACCCTTTTGGAGTCCCGTATGCCACAGAAATCCACTTCGTCTTCCGAGCCTTTGGCTGTCTCTGCCTTGGTTGGGTCCGGAGCCGCGACGCAGGCACCGGCTTCCAAGGAGACCATTCGCACTACCGATTCTAGACAAAAAACGTTTTCTCTTCCAACTACCGTTTCTCAGAGACCGATGGATTCTCTCAGGCCTTGAAGCCAGGCTACTCCTAGAAAATCTGCTTCTAGCCACCATCTTGCTACTGCTCCCCCACCCCAAGCTCAAATGTTTAAAATGGTGGAGGATCTCATCTCCCTTATCCGAGATACTCAGGCCCCCACTCCAAAAAGGAAAAGGCTTCCTTTTCCAGAAATGATGTCAGACTAAGAGTGTGAGGAATCTGATTATTCTGCCTTTGAAGAGGAACAGCAGCCCTTAACTGTTTATGAGGATTCAGATGCAGAGGAATCCATGCCCTCTGCCTCCCTTCCAGAGGACCTCTTCTTTGGGGAAACCCTTCACTCCCTCAGGGAACATTTTCAGTTGGACTCTCAGGACTACCCACAGTCAAAGAAACGACTTAGAGAGTTTCTGGACCTGCCCCAGCACAGACCCCTTGCCATCCCACCTATTCTAGAAGTGATGGATGATGTTTTCCTTGAATCCAGTTTAGCCCCTGAAGTCCTGCCTCCTGCTCCAGCTAGACCTGATAGGTACTACATTCTTACAAATACCTGTACAGGAACCCTGCTGCAGACCCTGAGGTCATTACACAGGGACCCAAAGGAGCTAAGACTAGATCTGAAGTAGGAACTTCATTTGTCAGCAACCTGTGGGATACGGATCCGACCTCGGATCCGAGCCGGCAACTTCTAACATAGCATAGATCCGAGCTCCTAGCTCCTCCCCTTACCCATAATCCCCTGCCTGCCCTAACTGACCCCAGATCTAGTTTGCCGCTCTTCAAGCAACAGCTAGGTTCAGAGCTCTTGGCGTTTTGTGAGGAAAAAAGTTTTTGTATTTTTTCTTCTGAGTGACTGGTTGTGTGTGTGATGGGTTTACCCTTTCTCCTTTTATATGTATAACTTACGTGTTACAAGTAATCACAATGTAAAATTAAAATTGATCACAATGACTCCCCCCTCGCCCTCCTGTAACTCATCTAAAACTAGGAGGAAGGCTCAACCTCTTCAAGGACAATTGGGTCTCTATAACCAAGGACCCAATGGGTATTAAAAATCATTTCTCGAGGATACAGATTCTCCTTCAGCGAACTCTCTATTCCAAGAGGGTACCCAGACCTCCCCCCAAACCAGTGGGCAGAGGCAGTAAAACAGGTAAAAACACTAATATCCCAGGGGGCAGTAGAGCCTGTCCCCCCAGATCAAGCAGGTAAAGGTTTGACTCCAGACTATTTTTGTTCCTGGAAAGGAGGGCACTTGGCGCCCCATCCTGAATCTATCCAAACTGAACACCTCCTTGGTGGTCTCCAGATTCAAAATACTAACCTTACAGCAGCTCCTGCCTATGCTCACACAAAATGCCTGGCTGGTGACACTAAGCTTAAAAGTTGCCTACCTCCACATCCCAATCAGGCTCATGGCTGTCGAGCCCTTCATAATTCGCCATGCAGACAGAGTCTCCCTGAGGACTAATCCCTCCTTTATGCCCAAGGTGGTATCTGATGTGACCCTTAAAAAGGCCATACACCTTCCCACCTTCTTTCCCTACCCTCAAAACAAGGGGGAAAGAATTTTACACTCGCTAGACATTCACTGACAACTCAGATACTATGTGGACCACACTAAGCCTTTCAGAAAAACTGACCAGCTTCTTGTAAGTTTTGACCCAGGGGCAGAGGGGAAGCCCAACCATTTCCAAATGGATTTCACACTGTATCCATCTTTGCTACAGACTACATGGGAAACCCATCCCTAAGTCGATCTGTACCCACTCCACTAGGGCAACCTCCACTTCCACTGCCTTTCTCAGGGGAGTACCTACCAAGGACATCTTGGAAGCGGCCACCTGGACCTCTGTCCATACCGTTACAAAGCATTACTACCTGCCTCTCTTCTCTGAGTCTAGGGCAGGGTTTACCTCTGCAATTCTGCAGGGCCTCCTGACCAGTACCTAGGACTCTACCTATCCTTCCATCCTTTACCTCAGCTTTGGGAATTCTCGCACAGGTGATGACTGCAACAGTGAGACAAGAAGAACATAGTACAGATGATGTTTGTGTTTCACTGTTGCACTCATCACATTTGGGTTATTTGCTTGCAGTAGCCCTCAGTCGACCTGATTAAGAAAGTATTGGGTCCTACGTCAGTTGCTGTTCTTTCTTCTGTGACATCAGGTCATCAGGGGTATAGAACATGCAGATGACGCCATTACATCAGTCTTTCTTGCCATGCGGTGCCCGAAGCAGAAGCAGTTCACAAATGCCAGTCAGCCGACTCCTGAAATTTTTGTTTTCGAGTTTCAGAACCGAAGTCTTCAACTAAAAGCTAAGTACCCCATTGGGGAAACTTTTTCTTGCTCTAAACCGATGTCAGTAAAAGTAAATAATTGCATTACTTGTGGAAAGCAAATTCCTCATAAAGATTTTCATTCGTACTGTATTCCTTGCCTAGGCCCTGACCATGATGTACCTCGCTGTCGGTTTTGTGCCTTATTTAAACCACAAACTATCCGTCGTCGGTATATTTTTGATTCTAAATATTTTGGTGCTTGTTTCAATTATCCTGATATGTCTTCGGTAAGTCATCCGACTACCGTCATTCCAAAAAAATGCAAAGATAAAGACAGAGACAGGCCGCCGAGGTCCAAGGCTGCGGACAACGCTTCTCCTAAGCCAGTGGCCAGTTCACCGGTACTCAGGAGCTTTCGCAGCCCCTGATACCTGCTACTTCAGATTCGCAGTCCTCTACTGAGACCCATTCGGAGTCCGGTATGCCACAAGATGCTTCAACTGTGGAACCTGCGGATGTCTCTACCTTGGATGGGTCTGGAGTCGCTGTGCAGGCACCGGCTTCTGAAGGTGTATTCAGGTCTACTAACTTGCGTATTAAACCAACGCCATCTTCTTTTTCAAGGCCTAAAACTCGAACCATGCCTAGAAAACTGACGCCCAGACCGCATGGTCAGGCCTCTATTCCTAAAAAACAAATGATAAGAATGGCTGAAGACCTTACTGCTTTAATCAGGGGAAGCCAGCCTTCCCCCTCTGAGACCTAGGACTGAGTTTGCTTATGATAATTCTGACCAGGATTCTGAATTTTCTGTTTCCTCTCATGACCAGGATTTACCCTTTTCTACCTATGAGGATTCTAATGCTGAGGACTCTATTCCCTCTGCTTCCCCCTATTGTAAATTACAGCAAACTCACCATAACAACCCCCAAAGGTTCTGGTCAACCTTAAATAGACTCCTACACCCAGGCCAGTCTAGTACACCTTCCCCCTTAGGGGCTGAAAAGAATACCTCACATCAACTGCTAATGCCTTTAATACCTTTTTTACTGACACCATTAATTCACTAGCCAGTCACCTTTCCATAGATAAGTCTAGCCTCCCCACCTCCACATCTCCTAATCTCTCTATAGTCCAACTACAACCCATCTCTACCACCTAAGTCATAGGTTCATAGATTAGTACTAGGCTAACTGCCCTTGCAAGACATTTTAAGCCTAGCTAATTATCCCCTGTGAGATTCAAACCCTGTGTTATGATGTTCATCGTGTTACCCTGCTGCAGTCATCACACTTGGGTTATCTTGTCATCAGGCGGTCCCGCAGTCGGCCTGAATTCCAAAGTCTTGGTCCGGCGTCGGTTGCTGTCGCTTCTTCCCTGACGTCAGTGCGCCAGGGGTATATATAATGCATCCGACGCCATTTTCTTCAGTCTTTCTTGCCGCACGGTGCCCGAAGCAGAAGCAGTTCGCAAGTGCCGCTCGGCCGACTCCTGAGATTTTCGAAGTCGAATTTCAGATCCGAAGTCTTCAATAAAGCTAAGTACCCCGTTGGGGAAACTTTTCTTGCCTCAGACCGATGTCAGAAAAAGTTAACAATTGTATTTCTTGTGGGAAGCAAATACCTCATAAGGATTTTCTTTCTTAACTGTATACCTTGCCTAGGCCCAGACCACAACGTCACTGGTTGTCGCTTTTGTGCTAGGTTCAATAAGCGTACTATAAAAAGACGCTTTGATTAAGAACGACACTACTTTGGTAGAAAATTTAACTACACAATGCCGTCGGAGCAACCGACTACCGGCATGCACAAAAAACACAAGGATAAGGACATGCAGCCTAGCCCCAAGCCAGACTCCGAGGCCTCGGCTGGGCCGGTCTCCGGTTCATCGGTTTTCAGTGAGGCTCCTACGCAGCCCCTGGCTACCGCAGATTTGGAACCCGAGACCGTTCGCCACCCAAGAAAATTATTTTCCTGTGCCCCTGTCGAGCAGAACCACAGAAGTGATCCCTGGGGTGAATTTCCCATTTCCCATCCAATCATCAAGATTTTTCTTGGAGTGCTAATGAGGAGCTCTGTTTGACATAGATAGGTAGTCTGTTCCAGAGTCTGGGAAGTCTCTGGGACAGGAATCTATTCCTCCAGCATGTTCTGTTTATTGTGGTGACAAGGTTTAGGTCCCTAGAGTGTGTAGCTCGGAGGGATTGGGATTTCTTTAAGTGGAGCATGTCCAACAGCTCTGGGTT
Source organism: Protopterus annectens (assembly GCF_019279795.1). Lineage (NCBI taxonomy): Eukaryota > Metazoa > Chordata > Ceratodontiformes > Protopteridae > Protopterus > Protopterus annectens. Next base: position 114,098,744 of record NC_056730.1, read on the forward strand.
TGACATAGCTTTGTATGTTAGGCAGAGATCGCCCCTGAGTAGGCAATATGCGATGGAGTAAAGCTGTAGTTTTTTGAGACGGTCTGCATAGGGCATCTGTTTGAGGCCAGTAATCCTCTTTGTGAGGTATTTCTGTGGTCTTTCCAGTTGTTGTAGATGTCTTGTGAGGTACATACCAAAAGAGGCGTTGTACTCTATAATGGGTCTAATGAGCCTAAAACTTAGCCAAAAACTCAAACCTTGTACCCCCTTTGCTGATCAGTTACCATCTGAATACCTTCAAAAAGCAGCTGAAGCAGTTGCCTAGCCCATATCCATCCTTATAAATAGAACCATCATTGAAGGAACCATCCCTGCTATCTGGAAAATCTCCCACATTATCCCTTTACATAAAGGAGGTAACTCCAATGAGTATTGTAACTACAGGCCTATAGCACTCTTATCACCCTTAGCAAAAATTATGGAGAAATGTATTCACCATCAGCTAATGGACCACTTAACTCAATATAACTTCCTAGCTAACTGCCAGCATGGCTTTAGGCCATTTCATAGCACCACCACAGCTCTCCTATCTTTTACAGATTGCATCAGTAGAAACCGCAATAACAACATCCTCTCATCAGCACTCTTTATAGACCTGTCAAAAGCCTTTGTTATGGTAAACCACCTCCTTGCTCATAAAAACCCTAGAATCTCTTTCTCTAGACCCCAAGGCTGTTCATTGGTTCACTTCCTACCTTAGAAACAGGCAACAGGCAGTTCTCTGGGAAAACAAACTTTCATTACTTCTGCCAGTCTCTCTTGGGGTCCCTCATGGCTCCATTCTAGGACCTTTTCTCTTCTCTTTATTCATAAATGACTTACATGCAGCAATACCTCAAGCTACTTGTATTCAATATGCAGATGATTCTACACTCATATGTTCTGCTAAAACCACATCTGAACTACAAACACTAACACAGAATGTATTTAGCACAGTTGAGGCATGGTTCTTGAAACATTGCCTCCTTTTGAATGCCAAAAAAAAACAAACTTCTGCTCTTTAGGCCTAATAGTGAGTTCCTCCCCCATAGAATTCTCTATCAAATCCAATAATGGCACACACATATCCCCTGACTCTACCACCAGGTTGTTGGGTATTATAATAGACAATAAACTCACTTTTGATAATCACATTAATAACACAATTAAAACCGTAAATAGAAAACTGGGCTCCTTCTATAGAATTAAAACCTTTTTAACTCCAATAGCCAAGACTACACTTGCTCACTCTCATCTTATTTCCACTCTTCTTTAAGCTTCACCCATATACACTAACCTAAAGAAAAATAATCTCACTAAACTAGCAAACACATACAGTAGCATTGCTAGATTTGCTACTGGGAACCCATTTAGAACTCACCACTGTCAGAATCTACAGCAACTAAACTGGCTTGAACTAAAAAAATATGCTGACGCTTTCCCAACTTACCTTTGTACATAGGATATTTTACCAACCTAAAAATACCCCTATACTTTCTAACCTTATCTCCCCCTATACTAATCTAAATTCATTACGCTCTTCAAGCAAACTTCTTGTGAAGTTAACTAAGTCTAACAACATCGCTGGTGACTCCCTATTCTCCAATACCATAGGTAAATATTGGAGTCTTCTACCTACTGCTCTAACTTCTATTCCCTCCCCCTTCCTTTTTAAACAAAACCTTAAAAAACATCTTAAAACACACTGGTTATGCCCATGCATCAATCCTGACTAATCTTGTGATTCCACTAATTATTCTTTTATACTACCTTCTCTCTACTGATTCCCCTTGGGAAGCTGATTTCAAAAGCACCTTTGCAAATAGCCTCTGTTACGAATTATTATAAAACTTTGGATGTGTAAATAATTGCTGAATGTATTTATATCTTCACGAATGTTTTACTAAAATAGAACTCTCCTATCTTGTATTCTGAAATAGAAATTGGGTGATGTCCTTCCTAGTATATATTCATGATTAGTTTAATCTAGTTTAGAATCATATTTTTGCCTGTTATTTTTCTACCTCCTTTCTTTGCTTTTGTAAATAATTTCTCTGCGTTTGTTTCTATGTGGAGCTTTTCTCCCTGGGCCTCTGCTGAAAATGGAAATGTATCCAGTTGGACTAGCCCGGTAAACAAATGAAAAATAAAATAAAATAAAAATAAATAAATTTTGGTGAAACCTTGCATACTCTCAGGGAGCATTTTCGTTGGGAAAGTCAGGATTTCTCTGATTCTAAAAAGAGGCTTAGGGATTTCTTACTCCTGCCCCAGCACAGGCCTTTAGCCATACCTCCTGTACTGGACATTGTTGATGATACCTTTTCGGAATCTAGCTTGGCCCCTGATTCTTTACCTCCTGCTCCCAGAAAACCTGATAGATATTACAGGGTCCCTGACTCTCACAAGTTCCTCTTTAAAAATCCTACTGCGGATCCTGAGACCATTTCACAGGGACCCAAGAGCATTAAAGCTACTACTGCCAAAAATCCTACCCCCTCTGATAGAGACTCCAGGGTGCTGGATAGATGGGGTAAGAAGGTATACACTTCTGCAAATTTGGCCATTAGGGCCTTAAACTGGCAGTTTCATATGTTAAAAGTATCAGCAGCATATTACTGGATTGCTTAAACAGAAAATGATGTTGATTCCTGATTGTGCTGAAAATAAGGATTTGCATTCAGCTGAACAAGTTGGAAAACATACTTTGCAATGTGGTTTTGAATCACTAGAGGCATCTTGCAGGTCTGCTTTAACTGGGTCTGTACTTAGAAGGCGTGCTTGGCTTAAGGAACAATCCTTGCCAGATCATGTTAAAGCGAAATTACTAGATGCTCCCTTAAACCATGACTGCCTGTTTGGCAACAAGGCAGAAGAAGTTCTTAAAAAGATGGAGGAAAAAGCTAAATCTATGCAAACTGTTAAAGATTTTTTACAAGCACAACCTCCAAGGTTAAGTAGGCACTGGCCTTCCAAGAACTGGTCCTTTCCTGCCTCTTCCAGAGCTTCTCAGTCCAAATCCAGATCCAGCAGAGCTCCCAGGCTTCAGTCCCAGGGTACGCACAGGACTAAGCAGTGGAGGGCCTCCACTTCCAAATCTGGGAATAGTAAAACTCCCCCCTATGGTAAACTGTCTCAATGACTTCCTTTTAAAATTGCCAAGCACTTCTCAACTGACTGCCCCTTTGGGGGGAAAGATTGCTCTTCATGCAAAAAACTGGGAACTCATTACCCAGGACAAATGGGTTTTAGATAGTGTCCCAGGGGTACAGATTTCACTTCCATTCATTACCAACTCCAAGGGGGTAGCCAGATCTACCCCCAAATTAGTGGGCAGAGGCCCAAAAACAAGTACTTTCTCTCTTAAGCATGGGGGCTATTCACTTGGTACCAGAAGAAGAAAAGGGACAAGGTTTCTACTCAAGACTTTTCCTCGTACCCAGAAAAGACCATTCATGGCGTCCTATCCTGGACCTGTCTACTATAAACACCTTTTTGGTGATTCCAAAAATCAAGATGCTGGCTCTTCACCAGTTGCTCCCTATGCTAGGAGATGATGCCTGGTTGGCAACGCTTGATTTAAAGGAAGCATACCTGCACGTCCCAGTCAGGGAATCTTGCAGGAGATACCTACGCTTCAAAGCAGGCTATATGCACTTTCAGTTCTCTTCACTGCCCTTTGGGTTATATACTGTGCCCAGGTTATTCACAAAGTGCCTAGCTCCAGTCATTGCATTTTGCAGGCAAAAGAAATATTGAAATATACCCATACCTGGACGATTGTCTAATTCAGGCAGAAAGCCAGGACATACTTTTGAATTATCTGGCCTTTGTACAGAGGGTGCTTACTTGTCTGGGGTACACCATAAACGAAAAGAAATCACATCTTGTACCCTGCCAACAAATTATATTCCTAGGAGCAAGCTTGAATATAACTTCCCAGATGGCTTTCCTCATGCCAAAGAAACAAATTCATTTGGCAACCTACTTCAAACTAGTGGCCACAAAAACTCTGCTATCTGCAAGGCAAATACTACAAGCCTTGGGGGGGGGGGGGTTCATGGCCTCCTGCATTCTTCTAATTCCATATGCAAGACTGCATATGAGGAAACTACAGTGGTATCTAAAAAGCCTATGGTGTCAACATTCTCAGGATCTAGAAGCAATGATTCCTATCATACCTTGCCTACGCCTAGAGTTCCTTTGGTGGGCAGAGGCCTGCCACCAAAACAGGGGACTACCATTCACACTACCCCCTGCCGCCCAAACCCTAACAACAAACGCATCAGACTGTGCATGGGGTGCACACCTGGCAGGGAAGTGCATTCAGGGCAAATGGAACCCAAGTCAAATGCACCTGCATATCAATTAAAAAGAAATGTTAGCTGTACAGAATGCTTTGACAGCCTTCAAGGACCACATTCTTCCAGGACAGTTAATGGTAAGGACTGACAACACCACTGTTATGTGGTACATAAACAGGCAGGGGGGTACACATTCTTACCCCCTCTGCAGACTAGCCATGGCATTGTGGAACACAGCCCTGAGCTACCAAGTGCATCTACAAGCTCAATTTCTGCCAGGAAAACTAAATACACTGGCAGACGAACTAAGCAGAAATCTCATGGGCCCACACGAGTGGAAACTGGAACCAAGGATTGTCAACATGTTGACAAGCAAATGGGGGAGCCCAGATATAGACCTGTTTGCCTCACCCAGGAACTATCAATTGGACAAATTTTGCACAAGGACTCCCCACATACAAGCTTGGAAAGTGGATGCTCTGTCCTTCAGCTGGAAAAAGTTTATGCATTTCCTCCTATACCTCTGCTCTCCAAAGTACTACTAAAGATCAAACAAGACAAACCAAGGACGATTTTGATTGCACCAGACTGGCCACACCAACACTGGTACCCCCTCTTGCGCAGTGTGCCACTGTTGGCCCCATGGCACCTGCCCCTGACTCCTTCCCTATTGTCTCAGCAGGAGAACCAGATTCTGCACCGTCAGCTTCAAACACTGAACCTAGCAGCCTGGCTAATTACCTAATCTCTCCTTTACCATCCCTTAGTAAACCAGTGATGGATATCATTTTAGAGGCAAGGAGGCCTAGTACTAGAAAATCTTATGCTGAAAAGTGGAAAAGATTCTGTGCCTGGATCCAGTCTCAAGGGATGAGCACAGCAGTGCCCAATTTACCTCAGATTTTGCAATACTTAACTGAGATGCTTCACAAGGGCCTGTCTTTCTCCTTTATCAAAATTCATGCCTCAGCCATTTCAGCTCATTATAACACAGCACCTCCCCTCTTCTCTCATCCACTGCTTAAGCAGTTCCTCATAGGGGCCAAAATTTTACGACCACCCAGGAGAGCTCCAACTCCTGCCTGGGACCTTAAGTTTGTATTGGAGAAACTCACTCTTCCCCCTTTCAAGCCAGCTGCTACTGCAGACTTAAAATTCCTTTCTTCGAAAACAGCTTTTCTTTTAGCAATCACTTCAGCAAGAGGAGTATCAGAATTACAGGCCCTCAAGGCAGTGGAGCCTTTCGTCATCTTTCATGCAGACAGGGTGTCCCTCAGGGCCAATTCCTCCTTCATGCCCAAGGTGGTATCCAGTGTGGCCCTTAATCAGTCCATTCATTTGCCAACCTTCTTTCTTAATCCACAGAACAAAGGGGAACGGATATTGCACTCCTTAGATGTCCACAGACAACTTTAGATTCTACTTGGACAGGACTAAACCTCAAAGAAAGTCTGAACAGCTGCTGGTGGCATTTGCTGCAGGGGCAGAGGGGAAGGCTATTTCAAAGCAAACCATTTACAAATGGATAGGACATTGCATTCATTTCTGCTACAAGCATCATGGAAAACCTGTCCCACAGGGGATCAGACCCCACTCAACCAGGGCTGCATCTACCTCTACAGCCTTTCTCAGAGGCGTCCCTACCAGGGGCATCCTAAAAGCTGCTGCCTGGAGTTCTGTACATACTTTCACCAAGCATTACCATCTGCCAGTTTTCTCTAAATCCAGAGCTGGCTTTGCCACTGCAGTCTTTCAGGGCCTTATAGCTGGTCCTAATGCTGTCTAAATTCCTCCTCCCATCCTTAGCTTTGAGAATCTACCCAAATGTGATGGCTGCAACAGTGAAGCATGAAGAGCATAGTATAGTAGTTGTGTACACTTACCATAAATGTAGATATTCTAGTGTATTCACTGTTGCAGTCCTGGTTACCCTCCCTCCAGCCCCCTTACTTCTTTTGGCTGTACCTCTACTCTCCTTTATTATGCTCAAACGCTTTTTGGTGTATTTGCTTTTTTGTTGGAGGTATAACCTTGTATATTTATATATTTAATTGCTTCCCTTTAGGGGGTCACCTGACATCTGGGGGGAAAAAACTGATGTAATGGCTTCGGCTGCATGTTATATACCCCTCACGACTTGACGTCACAGAAGAAGGGACAGCAACCGACACAGGACCCAAGACTTTGTTAATCAGGTCGACTGAGGGCTACTGCAAGCAGATAACCCAAGTGTGATGACTGCAACAGTGAATACACTCGAACGTCTACATTTATGGTAAGTGTACACAACTGTACTTTGTGCACACTTAACATAAATGTAGATGCTCAAGTGTATTCACTGTTGTAGTCTTGGTTTCCCTCCCTTCATCCCTCATTTACCATCTCCCTCGTTTACCATCTCCCCCTAGGGGGATACATGCTTCCCAAGGTGGCTCTTTGCCACCAGGACCACTCTCTTTTTCCCTTGTGCTTCTGACGGGTTAGGGAAAGAAAAACTGATGTAATGACGTTGGCTGCCTTGCTTTATAGTACTGACAACCTCACGTCAGACTACAGGCGACAGCAGCCGGCGCACAAAAACATTGACTCTGGTATTCGGGCCAGCCGAGGGCTACCACAGCAGGGGTAACCCAGAGGTGATGACTGCAACAGGTAATAACACTCAAACATCTACATTTATGGTAAGTGTACACAACTGTTCTTCCTTCCCGGGGGGCGGGGGGACTGTACTGGAAGATGATGCCTATGGCAGAGGTGGCCCATATTACCAGGGTTTCTGAGATTCTTTTTCAGACAAACCATACCACAGCTCCTGAATGGTTGCCCTACTGTTGCTGTTTGGAGGCAGTCAGGGAGCATTTGTCTGTGCACCTAGAAGCCTGGGTGTAACCATCATAAAAGATTCCTGCATGCAGAGAATCATATCCAGAGGCTGTATCATACCAATTTCCCAAATTCCTTTTTCCAAAATGAAAACAGTTCCCGATGTTCCACCCACTCAGAGGGATTTGGCAACATTATTAACAGAAAAGCTTCTCAAAAAAAGTCATCCACAAGGTCTTCCTTGACTAGATAGGATCCAGAACCTACTCAAGATTCTTCTTAGTGGCAAAGAAGACAGGGGACTTGAGACCGTTCTTGGATCTTAACAAACTAAACCAATACATTAAATATTCAGGGATGTTTTTCGTGTTTCACTGTTGCAGTCATTACATTTGGGTAATCTGCTGGCACGTTGCCCTCAATTGGCCTGAATTCCAAAGTCTTGGGTCTTGCGTCAGTTGCTGTCTCCTCTTCCATGACGTCAGGTCGTTGGGTATAAAACAAGCAGCCAGCGCCATTTTCTTTAGTCTTTCTTGCCGCGCGGTGCCCAAAGCAGAAGCATTTCGCAAGTGCCGGTCGGACGACTCCTGAAATATTCGAGTTTGAGTTTCAGAACCAAAGTCTTCACTAAAGCTAAGTACCCCGTTGGGGAAACTTTTTTCTTGCTCCATACCGATGTCAGAAAAAGTTAATAATTGTATTACTTGTGGGAAGCAAATACCTCATAAGGATTTCCACTTGCCTCGCTGTGGTGGTGCTGCGGTAGCGTTGTCGCCTCACAGTATGACGTCCTGTTCGATTCTCAGCTAGACTGTCTTCTGTGTGGAGACATGCGTGAATGGGCGTACCTTCGTTGAAGGTTGTGCGTCAGAGCTGGCAAATTGGCACGTAAAAATCTACTGCCAATCATTAGCGGACTGGAGTTCCGCTGTGGTGACCCCTAACCGGGAAAAGCCAAAAGACACAACAACTGTATTCCTTGCCTAGGCCCTGATCACAACGTGCCTGGCTGTCGGTTTTGTGCTAGATTTAACCAACGCACTATTAAGCGCCGGTATATTTTTGCCTCAAAGTATTTTGGAAACCGATTTAACTACCCAGAAATGTCGTCAGATAGCAGTCCGACTACCGGAGTACATAAAAAAACGCAAAGAAAAGGACAGAGACAGACGCTCGAGGTCCAAAACTGACGACGAAGCTTCTCCTAAGTCAGTCGCCGGTACTCAGTAAGGTGCTTTCGCAGCCCCTGATACCCGCTACTTTCGAGTCGCAGGCCCCTACCGAGACCCATGTGGAGTCTGGCATGCCACGAGATACTCAAAGTATTGGACCTACGGATGTATCTCCCTCGGATGGGTCCGGAGCCGCTGAGCATGCACCGGCTTCTGAGGGTGTATTCAGGCCTCAACATTTTTATATCAAACCGACGACAGCTGCAAAACTAAAAACAAAAGCAACTTCTAAAAGTAAAAAACCGACGCATGAGCCACGTGCACAGGCCGCTATGCCTAAAAAACAGATGATCAAAATGGCTGAAGACCTTACGTTGATCAGGGGTTCCCATCTCCCTCCTGATAAGAGGCCTAGGCAGGACACCGATTATGAATCTTCAGATCAGGTTTCTATTTCTTCTGATTCCTCTTCTGATCAGGAATTATTTATACCTCCCTATGAGGATTCTGATGCAGAGGAGTCTATACCATCTGCATCACCTCCTGAGGATTATTCATTTGGAGAAACCTTGCATACTTTGAGGGAGCATTTTCACTGGCAGAGTCAAGATTTCTCAGAATCATAAAAGAGGGTCAGGGATTTCCTTCTTCTCCCTCAGCACAGCCCTTTAGCCATACCCCCTGTTTTAGACATTGTGGATGATGTGTTTTCAGAGTCAAGCTTGACCCCAAACTCCTTACCTCCGGCTCCCAGTAAGCCTGGCAGATATTACAGGGTCCCTGACTCACATAAATTTTTATTTAGAAACCCTGCTGCTGATCCTGAAACTATTTCACAGGGTCCAAAGGGAGTTAAGGCCTCATCAGCAAGAAATCCTACCCCCTGACAGAGATTCAAGGGCACTGGATAGATGGGGAAAAAAGGTTTATACATCTGCAACCTTGGCAGTTAGGGCATTAAACTGCCAGTTTCATATGCTCAAGTATCAACAACATGTTATGGGATTGCTGAAACAGAAAATTATGTTGATTTCTGAATGTGCAGAAAATAAAGAATTGCAGGAATTATTGCATGCAGCTAAACAAGTTGGAAAGCATACTTTGCAATGTGGTTTTGATTCCTTAGAGGCCTCCTGCAGGGCTGCAGTTACTGGCTCTGTGATTAGGAGGCATGCCTGGCTAAAAGAGTAAAATTTGCCTGCTCATGTTAAAGCTAAATTACTGGATGCACCTTTACAGCATGATACTCTATTTGATATTAAGGCAGAAGAGGTTTTAAAGAAAATGGAAGACAAAGCTAAGTCTATGCAAACTGTAAAAGACTTCTTACAAGTGCAGCCACCAAGATTCTGTAGACACTGGCCTACAAAAAATTGGTTCTTTCCTGTGTCAGACAGAGCTCAGACGGGCAAATCCAGATGCCCTAAGGGTTCCAGATACCAGGCACAAGATACTTACAAGTCAAAGCAATGAGGCGCTTCTACCTCCAAATCTGGAGGAGATAAAGGAAAGCCTACAGAAAACAGTCTCAATGACTTCCCTCTGCCTTCACCAAGCACTTACCTTTTGGCAGCACCCTTAGGGGAAAATTAGCACTTTTTGCTCAAAATTGGCAGTTAATAACCCAGGACAAGTGGGTGCTAAACATAGTATCACAGGGATACAGATTCCATTTCCATACTCTGCCAATGGCAAACGGTTGGCCGGATCTGCCAAAAAATCAATGGGCAGAGGCACAGAAACAGGTTACGTCCCTCATGGATATGGGGGGCATTCAGCCAGTACCAGAACAGGAAAAAGGACAATGTTTTTACTCAAAACTGTTCTTGGTACCAAGAAAGGACAAGGCCTGGCGGCTAATACTGGATTTATTGATTTTGAACACATACCTGGACATTACAAAGTTCAAAATGCTGACTTTGCAGCAGCTTCTGCCCATGCTGGGCAAGAATGCTTGGCTGGTGACATTAGACCTAAAAGAGGCATACCTGCATGTCCCAATAAGGCAATCGTGCAGAAGATACCTCAGATTCAAGGGTGGCTTAATGCATTACATATTCTCTGCACTGCCCTTTGGCTTATCTACTGCGCCCAGGGTATTTACAAAATGCCTGGCACCAGTAATTGCTTTTTGCAGACAAAGAAGTATACAAATATACCCTTACTTGGATGACTGTCTCATTCAAGCAGAGAACAAGGACATTCTTCTTCAACACCTGGGGTTTGTGAAAAGGCTTCTAACATGCCTAGGGTACACAATAAACGAAAATAAATCACAACTGGTACCCTCTCAAAACATAATATTCCTGGGTGCAAGCTTGAATACAACTGCCCAGATGGCTTACCCCATGCCAGACAAACAAAGACGACTGACTACTTACTTCAAACTGATGGTAACAAAAACCCAGTTATCTGCAAGACAAACTCTGCAGGCTTTGGGCTTCATGGCATCCTGCATCCTACTGATTCCATATGCAAGACTGCATATGAGGAAACTTCAGTGGTACCTAAAAAGTTTATGGAGTCAACATTGTTACAGTCTGGAAACAATGATTTCTCTCATTCCCTGCCTACAACAGGAGTTTCTGTGGTGGGCAAAGGCATGTCACCAAAACATGGGACGGGCCTTCAGTCTTCCTCCTGCCAGTCAAACCTTAACAACAGATGCATCAGATTATGCCTGCGGGGCCCACATGGCGGGAAGATGCATTCAGGGCATATAGACCCCAAAACAAATGCATCCACATATCAACCAAAAAGAGATACTAGCTGTTTGAAATGCCCTGACAGCCTTCAAGGACTTACTTCATCCGGGACAACTACTGATAAAGATGGACAACACCACAGTTATGTGGTATATAAACAAGCAGGGGGGCATGCACTCATACCCCCTTTGCAGACTAGCCATGGCACTGTGGGACACAGCTTTGACTTACCAAATACATCTTTAAGCTCAATTCCTGCCAGGAAAACAAAATACTCTGGCAGACGATTTAAGAAGAAACCTTATGGACCCTCACGAGTGGAAACTAGATCCACAAGTTTTCAGCATGATAACAAAGAAATGGGGGAGCCCGTACATAGATCTGTTTGCCTCTCCTCAAAATTATCAATTGAAAAGATTCTGCACAAGGACTTCTCACAGACAAGCATGGAAAGTGGACTCCCTATCCTTCAGTTGGAAAAACCAGTTTACACCTTTCCTCCTCTGCCTCTTCTTCCCAGGGTCCTACTAAAAGTCAGACAAGAGAAACCAAAGATGATACTAATTGCCCCGGACTAGCCCCGCCAACACTGGTATCCAATCCTAAGGAACTTGTCTCAATACCCAGCTTGGACCTTACCTCAAAGACCTCAACTACTGTCCCAGCAAAACAATCAGATCCTGCACAATCAACTCCAGACACTGAACCTGGCAGCATGGCTGATCATGTAGTTATACAAACAACACCTCTCAGTAAAGCTGTGATGGATGTCATTTTGGAAGCCAGAAGGCCTAGTACTAGAAAATCTTATGCTGATAAATGGAATAGATTCTGTGCTTGGAATCAAGCACAAGGAACTGATACAGCAGAACCAAATATTCCTCAGATATCACAATACTTGACTGAGATGCTTGACAAAGGCCTATCTTTCTCATCAATTAAAATCCACGCCTCTGCCATTTCAGCTCATTACAATACAGAGCCACCAATCTTTTCTCATTATTTACTAAAGCAGTATCTTAGAGGAGCCAAAAATTTAAGGCCTCCTAGAAGATCACCAATACCTGCATGGGACCTCAATTATGTATTGGAAAAGCTCACCCTGCCTCCATTTGAACCAGCTGCTACTGCTGATATAAAGTTCTTATCATGGAAAACAGCTCTGCTACTAGCAATTACTTCAGCAAGAAGAGTCTCAGAGCTACAGGCCCTCATGGCTGTAGAGACTTTCATCATATTTTACCCAGACAGGGTGTCTTTGAGGACAAATCCTTCATTTATGCCTAAGGTGGTTTCTAGTGTGGCTCTTAACCAAACTATTCATCTGCCAACCTTTTATTCACATCCGCAGAACAAGGGGGAGAGAATTCTGCATTCCTTGGACATACACAGACAGCTAAGATTCTACTTGAGCAGGACTAAATCTCTAAGAAAAACTGAGCAATTACTAGTCACATATGCTCCAGGATCAGAAGGAAAGGCTATTTCAAAGCAAACTGTTTCAAAGTGGATAAGCCACTGCATTATTTTCTGCTACTTACACCATGGCAAACCTGTGCCCAAGGGCATTAGGTCTCATTCCACCAGAGCTGCAGCTACTTCAGCAGCCTTTCTCAGAGGAGTACCAGCCAAAGACATTCTAGAGGCTGCTACTTAAGTTCACACCTTTACAAAGCATTATCATTTGCCTCTCTACTCTAAGTCCAGGGCAGGCTTTGCCACTGCAGTTCTGCAGGGCCTTATAGCTGCACCTAATTCTGTTTAGCTCCAGCCTCCCATCCATAGCTTTGGGATTCTACCCAAATGTAATGACTGCAACAGTGAAACACAAAGAACATAGTACAGTTGTGTACACTTACCATAAATGTAGATGTTCAAGTGTATTCACTGTTGCAGTCTAAGTTACCCGCCCACCTTCCCCCTTTTCATTCTGGAGTTTATCTTTCCTTCTCTATCTTATACAGCCTATGTGGTGTATTTACATGTAGATGAAGGTAAAGTTTATATTGATGTGTGTATATATATATATATATATATATATATATATATATATATATATATATATATATATATATATATTTTTTTTTTTTTTTTTTTTGCTACCTTTTTTGGGGCACCTGACATCTGGGGCAAGAAAAACTAAAGAAAATTGCGTCGGCTGCTTGTTTTATACCCCTGACGACCTGATGTCATGGAAGAGGAGACAGCAACCGACGCAGGACCCAAGACTTTGGAATTCAGGCCGACTGGGGATAACCTGCCAGCAGATTACCCAATTGTAATGACTGCAACAGTGAATACACTCGAACATCTACATTTATGGTAAGTGCACACAACTGTACTTTCCGAATCACAGTTCAGTCCATTGTGCCCCTCATGTGAAAGGACGATTGTATGCATTCGGTAGGTCTTCGGGATACATACTATCACATCAAAACGAACAGGCACTCCAGAAGATAGCTGTGCTTCCGGCTGGGAGCCGGTCATTACCAGTTCAGAATACTGCCCTTTGGCCTCACCACAACCCCTCAGGGTGTTCACCAAATGCGTGGAAATGATAGCAGTTCACCTGAAACTGCTGGAAATTAGTGTTTCTGTATCGAGACAGCTGGCTCCTAACTGCCCTGACCAGACATCATCTTCTACAAGCAAGGAATTACTTGCTCCAGTTGTGTCTTCACCAAGGCATCACAATCAGCTACAGCAAATCACAACTTACACCTACACAGAGTCTGGAGTTCATAGGTGCTAATCTAAAACCATTCGGATCAGACTACTTCATGTCCTATTATTCTCTGCTGCGACAGGACAGACAAATCTAACCTCCTCAGCTCCTCAATCTTCCACCCTGATGCCTCTGTGCTTGGAACCTCATCATTCTTTGCCACAAGGACAAGCTAGTCCAGGCTTCCAGGGTATTACAATTTCTTCTGATATCTCCCCGGGAAACCCCACCAAGGAGGTTCCTAGGAAGAAAATGTGCAAGAGGACGCACTCGCACTCACCACAGGAGTTGGTCACGGAGGATAAGGACTTCCCTGTAATCACCTCCAGAAGACATCTCATTTGGGGACGGCCTTGAGATCCTAAAACAGAGAGGTGTTTGGAACACCAGCAGCCCTTCATCTGAGGAGACTGTATTCCTAGATGCATTTGGTACTGGCCCTTCTACTTCCTGGGTTACTCCGCCTGCCGATGAGCTTATTGAGTTTGGTCTATCTGCAGGCATGGAAGGAACCTGACACAGCTCAACCCATACCAAGAAGACCAGACAGGAGTCTGTCTCCACTTTTGGGGAAAGGGTTTGAGATAAAGGGGTGTCCATTGATGCATGGTTGTGGTGGCGGCCACCAAAAAGGAACATGCTGAACAGAGTTCCCTTGTTCATCCCCCCAACAGTGAGTCTAGGGTGATGGACAGGATTGGGAAGCGTGTCTGTGCTTCAGCCACCTTCATCCTAAGGTCACTGAATTGTTTAGCACATTTTACTATGTTGCAGAGGGATTTGATCAAGGAACTCTCAAATACCCTCTCAGGATCCGTGTCTGTAGAGGTCCAAGTATCTGTAACGTCACAGTTGAGTTCCCTGCAAGCTATTTCAAATTCATCGATGGGGCTGATTTTGCATGTAGCCGAAGGAACTTCAAGGGTTTGGGGGTTCAGACATTTCCATCAGGAGACGTACTTGGATGTGCTTATGTGATTTTGCGGAGCCTTTCAAGTCATCGTTTGTTAATGCTCCTTTGAATGGCACTTCCTTGTTTGGCCCCACAGTGAAAGAAACTATCCAGGTGTGAGAAGGATGGAAAGACCCTGTCTGTAGTTGACGTACATTTTTCAACCCCTCAGAGATCGTTTTCAAGTAATCAGTGAGGTGCTTGAAAGATGTGGTTCAGGAAATCCCAGTGTCCTTTCCAGGGCAAATGTGGAGGATCATCTCCCAGGGGCAGAAGGGGGAACTCCAGTGGTCGATGATGCCCCCTGTGGCAGAGGAGGCCCTCAATACCAGGGGTCCGGACATTGATTCTTTGACAGACCCTACCAGCGCTCCTGAAAGACCCAGTTGTCCACTTCTGGAGTCAACTGGGAGTCGATTATCCCTGCACCAAACACCCTGGATAGACACAACAAAATAAACTTTGGTGCAGAGGATTTTTTCCAGAGGTTATATAATTCCCTTTTCCCTTCTGTCTCCAGTCTCAAGGAAAATCCCTTATGTTCCACTCAGTCAGAGGGAAGCTGCAGCAGTTCAAATACAAAAGCTGCTAGAAAAGAGTCATTCAGGACGTCCCACCAGACCATATAGAATCCAGAACTTACTCAAGGTTCTTTTTAGTGCCAAAAAAAACAGGGGACTAGAGACCAATTTTGGATCTCAGCAACTTGACTGTTCAGCATACCAAGTTTTGAATGGTCACAGTTCAGTCCATTCTCCCTTTTCTAGGCAAGGCAGATTGAATGTGCTTGATAGGCCTTCAGGGTGCGTACTATCACATAAAGATGAACAGACAATCCAGAATATCACTTCTGGATGGGAGCTAGTCACTACCAGTTCAGAGTTCTGTCCTTTGGTCTCAACACAGCCCCCAGGGTGTTCACCAAATGCACAGCAGTAGTAGCAGCTCACTTGAGACTGCAGGGATTCTGGGTGTTTCCATATCTAGATGACTGGTTCATTACTGCCCCAACCAGGCATCAGTATAAGGGAAAGAGATTAAATTCTTCAAACTTGCTGTCATCTGGGAATAACTATAAACTACAACAAGTCTCAACTGGAACCAACCCAAAACTTGGAATTTATAGGAGCAGTTTTCAGCACAAAGTCAATGGTAGCCTCACTGCCTCCGTCAAGCATCCAGACTATATAAGATCACAGGTCATAAAAATAATTTGCTGTGCCAAGATTTCAAACCCTTGGTCCTTCAAGCTCAAGGATCAGTGTTAACGGCAGTAACACTAGTACTTTTAGCCAGATTTTACATGAGAATTCTCCAGTGGATGGTAGCAACTCAGTGGTTGATACTTTACCGATCCATGTCAACCCAAATACAAGTCACTTAAACATGCAGGAGAGATCTCAGGTGGTGGATTCAATCAGATCGGGTTCTACAAGGTCACCCATTCATCTCCTCTTAACCCAAGGCCATACTGACCACGGACGTTTCCCAGTTAGGGTGGGAGGGGCATTATCTGGTGAAAACAGTCCAAGGCACTTGGTCCCCTGAAGAGGCCAATTTGCATAACAGTGCCCTAGAAATAAGGGCATTGCAGGCCTTCCAGGGTGCTCTCTAGACAATATGTCAGTAGTTTGGTACATCATCAAACAAGGAGGGACCAGATCTTATCCTTTATGTCAAGAAGTGCTCAGAGTGTGAGAATGGGTGATCTCATCCAACCACTTTCTCTTAGCAGCCCATATGCTGCGGGAATCCAGTGTGATAGCAGACAAACTGAGCAGATGTATTCTTCTACCTGATGAGCGGGCTGTCAACAACAAAGTTACGGAAATGATTTTCTGTCAGTGGGGTCAGCCTTGCTGCAGTATTTTTGCTTTTCCACTAAACAACAAATGCAGCAGCTACTTTGCAATAAGCCCCCCCAACTGGGGGAATCACCAAGGGAAGCTGTACTTCACAGTTGGCCCCCGGTCTACTTTTTGCCTACACACCATTCCCATTGATTCCAAAATTACTGCAGAAAGCAGCCATGTTGAAGAGCAAAGTCGTCCTCATTGCACCTTACTGACCTTATTTTGGGTTCCCTTCCTTTGGCCTCACTTATTTGGATTCTGGATCTGACTCCAGACCTCCTGTCTCACTCGACAGGCATGATCCATCCCGACATATCAAACCTCAGGCTGACAGTCTGGCTTCTATAATTCTGTTAATAGCCAGACAACTGATGCTGTCCAATATATACTTTTATCTTCTAATAAACCTTCATCTCAAAAAATCTTTTCAAGTAAATGGAAAAGATTTGTTTTCTGGGGCCAACAAAATCATGTTGAACCTTTTTCAACCCCAGTACATAACATAACTTGAGTTTATAGCCCTACTTTTTAAAGAAGGAGCTAG
The DNA here is from genome assembly GCF_019279795.1 of Protopterus annectens. Lineage (NCBI taxonomy): Eukaryota > Metazoa > Chordata > Ceratodontiformes > Protopteridae > Protopterus > Protopterus annectens. Next base: position 114,115,843 of record NC_056730.1, read on the forward strand.
TTCCTCAACCATTAAAGTTCATTTAACAGTGATTTCAAACTTTGAAGGTTCGTCGGTAGCATCTCATTCAGATACAGCTGAATAGATTGGGGGGGGGGGATTATCTCCTGTTATACCTCTCAACTTCTTAGAACAGGAAGTCTGGATAAAGCAATGAGTAAAAGTGGGACAAAGGCCCAGAATAGGCGCATTTTTTAAAATATTGCTCTTACAAACTTAGAAAGTTGATAGAATAACAGCTTTTGCATTGGCATGAATTTTCTGAAAGGTATGAAGTCTGAAACTCAAATGTCTGTTATTATTCTTTAACTTTAGTCTTTAATGATTTGCCACTAGCTTGCCAGAAAACTAGACTTTTATAAAAAAAACAGATCAAAAATATGCAAAAATCTGGACATTCTGTGAAAATCTGTACAGTTGAGAGGTATGCTACTGATTCCAGATCTCATCAGCCTTCCACCAATCTTAGTGAGGCTAGCACAGTTACTTTGCCAACTCCCATACACAGGGAATTGATTCAGTGCATCTGTGATAGGCACAACAAAGCAGGTACCTTTATTAGTACTGTCTCTACAAAAATCAAATGTTCCAAAAATTATTTTTGTAATTACGGAGGTAGGTGAACAGGAAGTTTCATTGGTAGGTGACAACAAATTGGCAGAGGAAATTACTTCATTCAGGCTATGTAGTAGCAACAAAGGTAATTGAAAAGTTAATCTCTTGCTTCTTTGAAGGAAGAGGAATTTTCAGACATTGAAAAATGTAAAAGGAGATGAAAAATGACTACAAGAGCAAATTATGAGTACTGTAGTACAGCATGTGGAAAATATACATAAGAGAAAAAAACAAGGAAATGAGAGAATGGAAAGTAAACAGTTTCCAGAACAAATTAATGAAGAATTTGAGAAAGAAATTACAATTAATGAAGTACTTAAGAAGCTAAATGTTTATTCAGTGTCGGGCCCAAGTGGTGTAGGGTATGGAATGTACAAGAAATGAATGGATTGACAAATAAGAGTATTTTGTAAATGTAGTAAATGAATGGCTGGAGAAAGGATTTGTTTATGAAGAATTATGTAGTGGGATATTAAAATGCATATGGAAGAAGGATGAGAAAAACAAAATAAAATTGGAGACAAATCATCCTAAATAACACAGATTTTATTTTTATGAGAATGGAAGGAAGGATAGGACATATGGATGAAAGTATATAGTATAAAAGGGAAGGGATGTCAAGAATTATTGGTTGTGAGAAAAACTGTGGGTTATACAAGTAACAGGGAGGATGTGAAACTTATGGTAGGTAATATTAGCAAGCTTTTGATACAGTAGGATATGGTGCTTTCTGGAATGTTATGGAGAAGTATGGAATAGTTAATAGAATTAACTGTGTGCATATGTCAACATATCAAAGTAGTAGTGTGTGTTAGTGAATGGGAGGCTGAGAAAAGAAATATGCATGGTGTGGTGCAGTACCAGGGTTATCCCATAAGTTGAATGTGGTTTCCACTGGTAGTGAATGTGATATTGAGTGAAGTAACTTTTAAAATGAAAGATGCTAGATATGTAATGCAAAAGGAGGTGGTGGTTCCTGTACATTTGACATACACAGATAATATAATTGTAGTTGCTAAGAACAAACTGTGGGTAAAAGAAGTGTTGGTTTGTCTGAATTAATGTTTAAAGTTAATGGGAATGAACTTGAGTAAAGTTTTTTTAAGTACAAAATGCTTTTATTGAGACATTCTAAAAAGTAAAAAAAAAAAATAAGGATAAAAAGTGACAACTTTGCAAAGGAAACACAGACAAGCTGATTTCAGAAAAGCATTCAAGGCTGGTTTTGCTGATTCTTGGTACTACTACTGCTACCTCAAAAACATTCTTTACTAAGAAAATCTTTTTTTATATTTTTATTTTTTACTTTTTAGTTTTTAAGTAAAATATAGAATTACTGCGGTGGTGGTGCTGCGGTAGCGTTGTCGCCTCACAGTTAGACGTTGCCCGTTCGATTCTCAGTTAGAGCGTCTTCTGTGTAGTGACATGCGTGAATAAGTGTTCCTTCATTGAAGGTTGTGCGTTAGGCCCGGCAAGCCAGTACGTAAAAATCTACTGCCAATCATTAGCGGACCGGAGTTCCGCTGTGGCAACCCCTAACCGGGAAAAGCCGAAAGACACAAACTATTGTATTTTACTTAGAAACTAAAACGTAAAAGAGTGAATCCTCGATGCATTTTCATTCTCTGCCTGTTCAATACTGAGTTGTCCAGGGTGATGAAATACCATGTGTTGCATAATGATTGGTTCCCACTGGATGTAGATGAGAGCTGAGTGGCCGAGGAATGTGACAGAACCACAGAGAGAGAGTGCCACAAAGCCAGTTTCAATAAAAAGCATTCTAATAATAATAATAAAAAAAGGGCTTGGATTATGTGGTGAAAATTGGGGGGGGGGGGGTATTTTTCAGTGAATTAAGTGCCTTTGCTATTGATAAAATAAGGGGGTATGATGTAGTTGTGATGCAGTGGGAGGGTTTGATAAAATAAATGAAACAAATGTGTTCTGTGGAGGATGTCTAGATTAGCATTCAGAAAAAGGTTTATCTGGTAAATTCTGTATTAATAAGAAAGTAGTATACAAGTCAAATGTGTTCATATGATCCCAGAAAAATGTAAAGGAAATTGTGCAATTGGTGTTTCTTTCATATAGGGTTCAAAATTATTTAAATGAAGATGACAGGGGATTGGAGTTACTAAATCCGCTGTTTATCTGCTTCTTTAAACTTGTGTAGAGTATCAAAGTGGATGAAGGAAGAGAATGAGAAGTGTTTAAATATAAAAAATGGAAAATGAGAATAAGACAAAGAGCAAAAATATGTAAATGAAATTAAAAATTATCAAGAAAAAATACTAACATGAAAAGTAAAAATTTATGTTTTACAGAAAGATAGAAAGATGTGGTATGATAATGTGATGAAACAATATTATTATGTAAACCTATAAGAAAATTTACCAGAAGTTATTAAAGCAGGAAAAGTGGTGTACCAAGATAGTGGAGTGTCAGCATTTCCTGTGAAGACTGGTTATAAATAACTTACCAGTAAAGGGGAATATGTCATATAAAAGGAAAGCTAAAAGAGTGTTTATTTTGTGGGGAGGAAGAGAGCAGCGCATGTTCCTTTTTTGTTTGTTTTTTTTTTTTTTTTTTGTTTGTTTTTTTTTTGAGCTGTAAAAGTGTGGTGAAACTCTTCATAGTTTAGTACTAGACTAACCCATATTTGCATTACGAATGTCACCCAAGTGTTCTAAAATTCTAACCTTCACCATCCTTTTAGTCTGGCCAATATACCATCTGATATTTTCACATCCACAACCCAAAATGTACACTAGCCCACAGGAACTACAATTAAAACACCCCCTAGAAATAAGTTTTCTCTCGTTAATACATGTTCCTGAGAAGTTCTTAACCTTTTTACAAACCCTACAATGGGCCACAAGAGAATGTACCTACACACCCAGACTTTCCACTATCATACCTTAAATTAAGCAACTCTTTAAAGTTTAAATACCTTTAAAATAAAAATCTGGCATTCTTAGGAAGCAAATAGCCAAACTGCTCATCTGATGTTACTAGAGTTATCATATTTTCTTATACGAAAAAGAGGACGAAAAAATGTCTGTAGTCTTT